>NC_069501.1:901354579-901704579 GCF_027579735.1 Bombina bombina | reverse complement strand
ACAATGACATTATGTGAGATTTCACTTGAGAGTTAGGGAGATTAACTCTTCTTTTGCCTTGAGAATCATCAAAACATTGTTACAGAGTGTGAGTCAGCAGTAAAACCTTAAAGAGTCCACATTATAGTGTTTCTCATCATTCTTTGCAACTGCATTAAATTGTCTTCCTCATAAACAACACTGATCTCATTATCCTAATTATTTGAGAGACTTCCTAGATTTTGTACAATATCATAGATTTTCATCTAAATACCAGATAATGCTAACTGAAATTTCATTTAGTATGTTTTATTGTAATAGTGTGTAGAGATAACCACGCCTAGCTTTCTTCAGTCCTTAAGTTTTTAATAGACATTATGTGCAGACAGTTAATCCATGTCTGCAATCTACCTGACCAACCTGTTCTGGTTGCATGGTTGACTCCATTCATTCAACAGGAGAAAAATGACAATGCCATGGATAAAGCACAATTTGCTTTGCTACAAATCTGTGTTTAACAAGACATAATAACAAGCCAGCATAACAATACTATCAATGAAACTGTCAGTATTTGATATTTCTGTTGAATAGACTAAGCCAAAATTTCAGAAACTAGAGATAAAAAGTTACTGGGATCATAACTTGTGCATTATGTTTAGAGAAAGGATCTGTTAGTGTAGAACAATAAACATAAAAACTAAAGTGAAGTAGGAAAAATACCAAAGAATTATTAATAAATACTCAGCAATTATACATTCAGTAGTGTGTCAACTTTGTTGAAAGCATTATTACACAAAATTCTTCAAAAGTAAAAAAAAGTAAAAAATACCTAAAGGGAGATACAACTCATTACGGAGCCCTTTATGAAGGAATTTAGGTGATACTAGGAATGCTATAAAATACATAACCCAATTACATTCTCCTAAGGCTCAATTTATAGGCATAAATCAAAAATAGATTTGACTGGCTGTTTCTTCAAGTTCAAGAGATGCATATTATATCAAAGGAGGGCAAATATTTTCTAGCTTGCAGTTTTAACTATTGCAGATCTTACTTTTACTTAATAGTGCCTAGTTCATAGGGATGCATGGCTCTCTAAAACATGTATTTGAAAACAAGAAAGAATGTTTCACAAAGTTTGAACTCCATTTAAGGAAATACATATCTGAAATAGCAGAATTAATTGATTTCCATAAAATGACTCTCAATATTGGAATATCACACTAAAGTCAATTAAACTTTCATTAAGATAGAGCGCACAATTTTTAACAACTTTCCAATTCACTTAATTTATCTAAATGTTCACAATCTTTTTAAGTGCACATTTTCTGAGGCACCAGCTTCTACTGAGCATGTGCAATAATTCACAGACAATACGTATATGCATTTTGTGATTGGATAATGGCTCACATGATGGTCACATGATGCAGTGGGAAAGACAATTGAACTAACTTTAAAATTTCTCAGAAAAAAATCTACTATTCAATTTTGCATGATCTTTTCCTATTGCATTTATTGAGTAGATTATTCTACTGAGTTCCATGGTCCTTTAAATGTAGACAAACACTGGTAGAATCAATATCTATATTTTTTTTATGAAATGTCATAGTTTTTTCTTCATTAAATGTATCATTGCAAATGGCAAATTTAACTTAACAAGGAAACTGTCAACGATAATATGATTACCTATAACTATGTGTAAAAGAGAGTGAGGTGCCCTGTCTATGAGTGCTAGTCACGTAGAGGGGAGCAACAGCATTTGCTGACACAACATAATAAGATTTACAAGATAATTATTGTCAAAATGTTTAAAATGTATTAAATAAAAAAAAGTTAAAAAGATGTTATTATGCAAAAATAACATACTTTAATTTGATAGAACATGTCATTTTTGCCTTGTTGATTGTAGCTTGCTATGGTTACTTGATATTAATTGTGCTTTGCTGCCCTACTTTGCCTTGGCCTTATGTTATCAGTATCACTCATTTGGTTGCAAAGTTTAATCAATTACCGGTTTGTTGAATGCATCTTAATTAGATTGCCCCATATCCTTAATGGGACATGCTAATTTAGTTTAACCAACTCTTAGGATGCAAGTCATTTTTATTGGCTGATATGAATTTTAAATCAACCAATAGAATCAATTACCATTCTGGTTGGATGATTTGAAATAAATCAAACAATAAAAATAAATAAATGGAATGGCTGTATAATAGAAGAGGCATAATGCAGCAAAGGGCAGTGTAAGAAATTGATGCTGTTCTGAAGAAAGATTGTGGACAAAAGACAGAAGTAAATTGTGAAATTTTTCTAACGATAACTTTTTTGCTCTTTAATTTAAAAGATTTAGAAGATTTGGGAGGATGTTTTCATTTAAGATGGAGTTGTGTTGTGTTGGGAGGTATCTTAAAGGGACATGAAACACGTTTTTTTTCCTTTCATGGATTTGGATACATACAATTTTAAAATGATTTCTAATTTACTTCTATTAACAATTTGCTTAGTTTTCATGGTATTCTTTGTTAAAGAGATACAGTACCTAGGTAGGTAGCGTGCAGATGATTGAAACACTACATGGCAGGAAAAACTGCTGCCATCTAGTGCTCTTGCAAATGTATAACGTTCTTGCAAAACGGCTGCCATATAGCACTGCATACACATAGATGCTCATGAGATTTTCTCTCTGCTTTTTAAAAAAAGGATGCCAAGAGAACAAAGACCATATTATAATAGAAGTACATCTGAATCATGAAAGAAACAATTTAGGTTTCATGTCCCTTTAAAGTAGGAGTCAGTTTAGGTGCGTGGTCTTAGGTGTGGGGTCAGATTAGGTACCGGGTCTTAGGTTAGTGCTCAGTTAGGTAGGGTGGTCTTAGGTGTGGGGTCAGATTAGGTACCGGGTCTTAGGTTAGTGCTCAGTTAGGTAGGGTGGTCTTAGGTGTGGGGTCAGATTAGGTACCAGGTCTTAGGTTAGTGCTCAGTTAGGTAGGGTGGTTTTAGGTGTGGGGTCAGATTAGGTACCGGGTCTTAGGTTAGTGCTCAGTTAGGTAGGGTGGTCTTAGGTGTGGGGTCAGATTAGGTACCGGGTCTTAGGTTAGTGCTCAGTTAGGTAGGGTGGTCTTAGGTGTGGGGTCAGATTAGTTACTGGGTCTTAGGTTAGTGCTCAGTTAGGTAGGGTGGTCTTAGGTGTGGGGTCAGATTAGTTACCGGGTCTTAGGTTAGTGCTCAGTTAGGTAGGGTGGTCTTAGGTGTGGGGTCAGATTAGGTACCGGGTCTTAGGTTAGTGCTCAGTTAGGTAGGGTGGTCTTAGGTGTGGGGTCAGATTAGGTACCGGGTCTTAGGTTAGTGCTCAGTTAGGTAGGGTGGTCTTAGGTGTGGGGTCAGATTAGGTACCGGGTCTTAGGTTAGTGCTCAGTTAGGTAGGGTGGTCTTAGATGTGGGGTCAGATTAGGTACCAGGTCTTAGGTTAGTGCTCAGTTAGGTAGGGTGGTCTTGCTGGGTGGAGGCCATAGTGGGTGGCCTTAGCATCAGTTTAAACCCTGAGTTTTCATGGACTTGTAAACTGAAGCATCAAGAGAGTTGCAGCAATAAAGCAAGAATGTCCTCCCATTAGTTTTCTGTATATCACGGCAGGTCAGTAAGTATGAGACTATTCTAGTGTTGGATAACTCACAACTAAATTGTACCAAGCAAGGCCCAGTTTCCATTGAGGTGCTTAGGTTTGGAAACTGGTGGTAACATAAAAATTCTCCAAACACTTTAAATGTTTTTACCACCTGTTTCCAAACGTTACCACCTCAATTAAATATAGGGCCCAAATATGTTATCATGAGAAATAGTTTGATGCAGTTTATTACTATGTGAAGTGTTGACAGATTTCCTAGCACAAATTTAAGGCACAACCTGTGCTGGAGTAAACTCTGGGCATAGATATTTGCCTAATTAATTAAAGGTACATTAAACCCAAATTTTTTCTTTCATGATTCAGAGAGAGAATACAATTTTTAACAAGGTTTCAATTTACTTCTATTATCAAATTTATTTCATTCTCCCAAAATTTTTCTTTCATGATTCAGATAGAGAATACAATTTTTACCAAGGTTTCAATTTACTTCTATTATCAAATTAATTTCATTCTCATGTTATTCTTTGTTGAAGAGATACCTAGATAGATAGCGTGCCATGCCTGAATCACTACATGACAGGAAATAGTGCTGCCATCTACTGCTCTTGATAATGTATAACATTTTTCTTTCATGATTCAGAGAGACCATGCAATTTTAAACAGCTTTCCAGTTGACTTCTTTTTTTAAATTTTCTTCATTCTCCTGGTATCCTTTGCTGAAGCAGAATGCTGAAGCAGAATCAATGAACTACTGGGAACTAGCTTAACACATCTAGGGCTAGATTATAAATTGAACGCTAATTTATTGCATGCCTGTATACAGCAAATTCGTGTGGGGTGTTAGAAAAAAATGGCATTGAAAAGTGCTTTTACATTGCCTTTATGGGCACTGTGTGTTATCCCTGTAAATATATGTGTATATGCTTATATACATATATATGTATGTGTTAATATGTGTATATAAACATATAAATATATATGTATATATTCATATACATATATATTTATATTTGCTGCCCATCGCTGCGCTACTTACCCCCTTTCTCTGTGCGCTAGTTCTCATGCCGTGTCTGACGCCATGAGAACGAGGCTCCCATTGGAGCCTATAGAAGCGTGCACTCTTGAGCGCAAAGCTTCCTTGCAATGAGAATGCAAGGTTGCATTCACATTGCATCTAACTTGTAATACCAGCGCACATTTGCGTGTGCGCTGGTATTACTAAGTTGAGAACAAATAGCGCTTTTACTGAAGCAATATTTTGCACTCAACTTGTAATCTAGCCCCTAGTGAGACAATCACAAAATACAAATGTGTGTAGCTACCAATCACAAGGTAGCTCCCAGTAGTGTAGGATATGGACATATTCTTTTTTTTAACAAAGGATACCAAAAGAACAAAGTAAGTTTGAAAATAGATGTTTAATGAAAAGTGTCTTAAGATTACACGCTCTATCTAAATCATGCAAGTTTAATTTTGACTTTAATATCCCTTTAAGGTATAAAGTCACCTGGACTTTATGTTGATGTAGAAATTGGAATGCATCCATAAAACGAGTGCCAATGATAGCAGTAACTCTTCTTAGTGTACCTGCTATAGAAGTGACATTTTAAAGTTAACTGCTCATCTTTCAAAGCCATTTTAGATATATTGGTATACAAGGAAATACAACAACTGAATTGTTAAACTTGCTCTTAGATTCCTACGGCTAGATTTAGAGTTCTGCGGCCAAAGGGGTGCGTTAGCTTCGCATGCTTTTTTTCCCCCGCACCTTTTAAATACCGCTGGTATTTAGAGTTCACAGAAGGGCTGCGTTAGGCTCCAAAAAAGGAGCATAGAGCATAATTTAACGCCACTGCAACTCTCGATACCAGCGGTGCTTACGGACGCGGCCAGCTTCAAAAACGTGCTCGTGCACGATTCCCCCATAAAAAACAATAGGGCTGTTTGAGCTGAAAAAAAACCTAACACCTGCAAAAAAGCAGCGTTCAGCTCCTAACGCAGTCCCATTGTTTGCTATGCGGAAACACTTCCTAAGTCTGCACCTAACACCCTAACATGTACCCCGAGTCTAAACACCCCTAACCTTACACTTATTAACCCCTAATCTGCCACCCCCACTATCGCTGACCCCTGCATATTATTATTAACCCCTAATCTGCCGCTCCGAACACCACGGCAAGCTACATTATAGCTATGTACCCCTAATCTGCTGCCCCTAACACCGCCGACCCCTATATTATATTTATTAACCCCTAATCTGCCCCCCTCAACGTCGCCTCCACCTGCCTACACTTATTAACCCCTAATCTGCCGAGCGGACCGCACCGCTACTATAATAAAGTTATTAACCCCTAATCCTCCTCACTCCCGCCTCAATAACCCTATAATAAATAGTATTAACCCCTAATCTGCCCTCCCTAACATCGCCGACACCTAACTTCAAGTATTAACCCCTAATCTGCCGATCGGAGCTCACCGCTACTCTAATAAATTTTTTAACCCCTAAAGCTAATTCTAACCCTAACCCTAACACCCCCCTAAGTTAAATATAATTTTATTCTAACGAAATAAATTAACTCTTATTAAATAAATTATTCCTATTTAAAGCTAAATACTAACCTGTAAAATAAACCCTAATATAGCTACAATATAAATTATAATTATATTTTAGCTATTTTAGGATTAATATTTATTTTACAGGCAACTTTGTATTTATTTTAACCAGGTACAATAGCTATTAAATAGTTAAGAACTATTTAATAGTTACCTAGTTAAAATAATTACAAAATTACCTCTAAAATAAATCCTAACCTAAGTTACAATTAAACCTAACACTACACTATCAATAAATTAATTAAATAAAATACCTACAATTATCTACAATTAAACCTAACACTACACTATCAATAAATAAATTAAATACAAATACCTACAAATAAATACAATGAAATAAACTAACTAAAGTACAAAAAATAAAAAAATATTTACAAACATTAGAAAAATATTACAACAATTTTAAACTAATTACACCTACTCTAAGCCCCCTAATAAAATAACAAAGACCCCCAAAATAAAAAAATGCCCTACCCTATTCTAAAATTAAAAAGTTCAAAGCTCTTTTACCTTACCAGCCCTGAAAAGGGCCCTTTGCGGGGCATGCCCCAAAGAATTCAGCTCTTTTGCCTGTAAAAAAAAAAACATACAATACCCCCCCCAACATTACAACCCACCACCCACATACCCCTAATCTAACCCAAACCCCCCTTAAATAAACCTAACACTAAGCCCCTGAAGATCTCCCTACCTTGTCTTCACCACACCGGGTCCCGAAGAGCCTCCGATGTCTTGATCCAAGCCCAAGCAGGCTGAAGAGTGACGTCCATCCTTGGGCTGAAGTCTGGATCCAAGTGGCGGCTGAAGAAATCCATCATCGGGCTGAAGTCTTGATCCAAGCGGGCGCTGAAGAAGTCCATAATCGGGATGAAGTCTTCTATGAAGCAGCATCTTCAATCTTCTTTCTTCAGGAGCCATCATCTTCCAGCCGACCCGGAACATCCTCTTCTACCGACGCCTACTCGCCGAATGACGGTTCCTTTAAATGACGTCATCCAAGATGGCGTCCATTGAATTCCGATTGGCTGATAGGATTCTATCAGCCAATCGGAATTAAGGTAGGAAAATTCTGATTGGCTGATGGAATCAGCCAATCAGATTGAGCTCGCATTCTATTGGCTGATCGGAACAGCCAATAGAATGCGAGCTCAATCTGATTGGCTGATCGGATCAGCCAATCGGATTGAACTTGAATCTGATTGGCTGATTCCATCAGCCAATCAGAATATTCCTACCTTAATTTCCGATTGGCTGATAGAATCCTATCAGCCAATCGGAATTCGAGGGACGCCATCTTGGATGACGTCATTTAAAGGAACCGTCATTCGGCGAGTAGGCATCGCTTGAAGAGGTTGGATCCGCGTCGGCTGGGAAGAAGATGGCTCCGCTCCGCTCCGGAAGAAAGAAGATTGAAGATGCGGCTTGATAGAAGACTTCATCCCGATGACTTCCGACTTCAGCCCGATGATGGAGTTCTTCAGCCGCCGCTTGGATCAAGACTTCGGACCCTCTTCTGGACCGTTCGCTGAACCCAGTGAGGTGAAGACAAGGTAGGGAGATCTTCAGGGGCTTAGTGTTAGGTTTATTTAAGGGGGGTTTGGGTTAGATTAGGGGTATGTGGGTGGTGGGTTGTAATGTTGGGGGGGGGGTATTGTATGTGTTTTTTTTACAGGCAAAAGAGCTGAATTCTTTGGGGCATGCCCCGCAAAGGGCCCTTTTCAGGGCTGGTAATTTTAGAATAGGGTAGGGCATTTTTTTATTTTCGGGGTCTTTGTTATTTTATTAGGGGGTTTAGAGTAGGTGTAATTAGTTTAAAATTGTTGTAATATTTGTCTAATGTTTGTAAATATTTTTTTATTTTTTGTAACTTAGTTCTTTTTTATTTTTTGTACTTTAGTTAGTTTATTTAATTGTATTTATTTGTAGGTATTGTATTTAATTAATTTATTGATAGTGTAGTGTTAGGTTTAATTGTAGATAATTGTAGGTATTTTATTTAATTTATTTATTGCTAGTGTAGTGTTAGGTTTAATTGTAACTTAGGTTAGGATTTATTTTACAGGTAATTTTGTAATTATTTTAACTAGGTAACTATTAAATAGTTATTAATTATGTAATAGCTATTGTACCTGGTTAAAATAATTACAAAGTTGCCTGTAAAATAAATATTAATCCTAAAATAGCTACAATATAATTATAATTTATATTGTAGCTATATTAGGGTTTATTTTACAGGTAAGTATTTAGCTTTAAATAGGATTAATTTATTTAATAATAGTTAATTTATTTAGTTAGATAAAAATTATATTTAACTTAGGGGGGTGTTAGTGTTAGGGTTAGACTTAGCTTTAGGGGTTAAAAAATATATTAGAATAGCGGTGAGCTCCGGTCGGCAGATTAGGGGTTAATGTTTGAAGTTAGGTGTCAGCGATGTTAGGGAGGGCAGATTAGGGGTTAATACTATTTATTATAGGGTTATTGAGGCGGGAGTGAGGCGGATTAGGGGTTAATACATTTATTATAGTAGCGGTGCGGTTCGGTCGGCAGATTAGGGGTTAATATGTGTAGGTAAGGTAGCGGCGACGTTGGGGGGGCAGATTAGGGGTTAATAAATATTATGCAGGTGTCGGCGATGTTAGGGGCAGCAGATTAGGGGTACATAGGGATAATGTAGCTGGCGGCGGTGTATGGAGTGGCAGATTAGGGGTTAAAAAAATTGAATAGAGTGACGGCGGTGTGGGGGGCCCTCGGTTTAGGGGTACATAGGTAGTTTATGGATGTTAGTGTACTTTAGAGCACAGTAGTTAAGAGCTTTATAAACCGGCGTTAGCCCAGAAAGCTCTTAACTACTGACTTTTTTCTGCGGCTGGAGTCTTGTCGTTAGATTTCTAACGCTCACTTCAGCCACGACTCTAAATACCGGCGTTAGAAAGATCCCATTGAAAAGATAGGATACGCAAATGGCGTAGGGGGATCTGCGGTATGGAAAAGTCGCGGCTGCAAAGTGAGCGTTAGACTCTTTCCTGACTGACTCCAAATACCAGAGGGCGGTAAAAACCAGCGTTAGGAGCCTCTAACGCTGGTTTTCACGGCTACCGCCCAACTCTAAATCTAGCCGCTAGTTTGCAACTGTACAATCTAAAAGATGTTCATAATAATTGAATCAGCTATACAACAGGTGTTAATCAAATGTAATTGTATTTTTCAAATAAAAGGCTCTCTTACCTGAAAATAATAGTAGTTCTATATATTTTGTTTTTCTTTTAAATGACCTTGTGCTATAAAAGTTTATCTGCTTTAATTTTCTCAATTATCTGTTTTACATGCTGGAGTGTATTAACTTGATTGCAAATAGATCCTTTCCCTTTATTTTGTTGTTTAAAATAGCTGATTTGCCTGTTGAAACTACCACCTTTACTGAAAATATGAATAATTTACTATTCACTGTAGAAAAGCTATGCAAACAAGATGTAGCAAGTAGCTATCAGGTTCCCAGTAGGGGATAGAAGAGATAAATGATACTTTTTTTTACTTTTCAAAAATAGAAAAACAGAGTGCAACTGTGACTCACATACAAGTATTTAATGAAATCCAACACAATCACAAAAAATTTACTTGCAAAGTTAAAATGGATAAAGCATATCACCAGACTGACCAACAAATTTTATCTAACGTTTTCCAATCTAGGTATTGTGAGTACAAAACTAGTGCTGAAGCCACATAAACTTCCAAACCTCTTGCGTCTTAAAAGAAGGTATGGTGGCCTGTAGTGGTCAAAAAGCCTCTACAGATTTAATCTCTGAACAGAGAGACTTTCACAAGATTATGTAAAACCAAAATGTGTCAGTGTGATATGTCTGTTTTAATCCACTGGTACACAAAAATCTTCTTATGGTAGAAACATCTCCAGGTCCAGAAAGAAAAGAGAGAAATAAAGCAACAATTGTGAAATCCTAAATGGCCAAAGGATGACAGGTAAGGGTTAAACCGTACCAGACTGGACGTTTATTGAGCTTGGTATTAGGTCTAATAATATATGTGAGTAAGACTACAATATCCCCTTGTCACTATTGTTTATAATGGTTAGTTTTTTTCTCAATAGCCTATTGCCAAACACACACTATTTTTTGTTTTCCATTTTTCATTTACAATTGCTATGTATAAGTACTGGCCATTGTGTAAAGTCAGGTAGAGGTGATAAGGAGACATTAAAGGGACATTCTACTTTATTTTTATATTGTTTAATGAAATAACTTTATTTATTTTCATTTTTTAAACAAGTGAAAATTACACAGAAGTCATTGTGAAACAATACAAATGATCATTGGAAAAATAGGTGTTATCAGTTACAGTCATCCTGTATTACCAATTATCAAAGAGTATTTCATGAAATGTGCAATAGTGGGAATTACACCTTGTTGTCAGGGTCCAGAAAGCTTGAATAAAGTGAAAAAAACCCCCCAAAAAACAGAAGCTCAACCGGACATTTGATATATATATGAACAACGTTTCCATCAACTCAAATTCTGAGTTCCCAAAAGGGGCTCAGATCTCCTACTTATCCTTTAATCTACAAAACAAAACAAGCTGGTGATAACAATGAATACCAAAGCTACCCTATGAGTTTTTCCATACTTATTTGCAACATTTAAATTCAATTTATAATATCCATGATTCCCATAGCTGTAGAAATGGTTCCTTTTTGTCTAAGACAGTGTTTCCCAAACCTAGTCCTCAGGACCCTTACTCAGGCCAGATATTCATTATATCTTAACAAGAGCACAGGTGAAATAATCAGCTGATGGGTAAGGTGATTGTTTTACCTGTGTTCTAATTAAGATATAATGAATATTTGGCCTGAGTAAGGGTCCTGAGGACTGGGTTTGGGAAACATTGGTCTAAGATATCAGCCGATAGGCTACTCATGTGGTAGTAATAATTTATCTTATGTTCGACAATTTTAAAAATGTTTTCCCCCCCAATATCTGGGTATACAGACCCTAGAAGTAGTACAAATCTTTGCTAAATGTTTATTGGCAATAGGGGATAGGGTTCTAATAGGGTTATGTAGGAAATCTTCTTCAGGTGTTAAGGTAATGTATTTGTCGAAGATAGCTCCTTATTACTCTGAAGTCTGTCTCTAGATATTCGTGACACATGGGCATTTCCATCACATATGAAAGTGCCTCTTTTTCCACAGCCTCTAAAGCAAGTTTCAATATTTTGACTCGTACCTGTATGGAACTTGGTCGGATTTAAATACCAGTGGAACTCTAATTTGATATAGTTCTCCTGTAAGCTAGCACAGTAGAAAAAATGAAACACCTATATTCAAGACCTCTGTCCATTTTTTCCCTCCCAAGAGATATTTAAGTCAGATTCCCATTTAGTCATAAAAGGAAGTTTAGTATGTCATGTGCTAAGCAATTAGGTATCAGATAAAGGTTAGAAATGATTCCCCTAGCTCTTGTTAAACATATATGTTCTACATAAATAATAGGTTCTTTAGTTTTATTATTCATTGCTGTTCTAAGGCGAGATTTCATTTGTAAGGAGTGACACCAGCAAGTTTGGTCATCTGAGTCTAAATCTTTATATTGTAAGTAAGTCAAGGGTATATTATTGATTAAAGCATCAGCAATTTGATTACAATCCTTTTTTGGCCTATTTAGATTGAACAATATCATCAATAGGGGAATCTAGAGTTACTAGTGGCATGGCTTTTGACCCTCCCTGAGATGGAATTAAATTTTTATAAAATTTATCCCAAATAGATATAGGGGAAGATTTATCAAGCAGCGGAATCTGCAATCTACCCCCAAAGTTTCAGGTCAACCTAAAACATAAGATAAGAAGCAGCGGTCATAATGGAATTGATATCATATAGCTGTCTATTTGACCATAGTGAGCTATATTATATCTATTCCATTTATTTTGTATTTGTCTTAAATGTGTTAAAAAATGTTTATAGTTTAAATAAAATAAAGAGGACACTTTGTGGGGGGAATTGAATTCCTAGATACTAAAATGCCAATTTCACCCATTTAAAGTTAAAATTTAGTTCTAAAATGGCTTCACATTTACTCTTGTTTATTTTATAGCAAGAGATAGTGGAGAACTTATGAATTATGCAATATAATACTGGTGGGGATACTAGTGGTTTAGTTATTGACAAAATTACATTGTCTGCAAAGAGGGCTATCTTGTATTCATTATTTCCAATCCTAATCCCAACAATATCCTTATTTTATTTAACTGAAGCCACTAATGGTTCTATGCAAAGGCAGAAGAGAAAGGGTTGACAATGGGCACCCCTGCCTAGTTCCATTTGTTATGTGGATGGGTTTCCATTTGTATCCTGCAATTTAAATAAAAACAGTAGGATTGGAATAAATTGTGGAGAGTGCCCTGCAAAAGTCTCCTTTAATACCTATTTTCTCCAAAATCTTAAACAAGTATCTCCAGTTCACCCTATTGAATGCCTTCTCCGCATCCACAGAAAGGAACAGAAAAGGCACTTCAGGGGATAAAGAAGAATCAATAAGGCTATTCAATTGCCTGATATTATCGGGTGCTTCTCTCTTTATTATAAACCCCACCTGGTCCAAGTGAATCAATTTTGGCATGTATCTGTTGAGCATAGTGACCAAGATTTTCATAAGTAGCTTAATATCATGATTAATAAGCGAAATTGGGAGGTAATTGCCCCAATGTTGTCTGCTTTTATCTGGCTTGGGAATATCCGAAATGTGAGCCATTAGCAATTCTCTAGGTATCTCTTCTCCTATCAGAATACTATTAATAGTATGGGCTAAGGTGGGGACCAATACATCTGCTGGAAAAACCATCCGGGTCCAGGGGCACTACTATTTTTTAAATTTTTGAAGGATACCCTTACATCATCAGAGTTTAAGTTATTTAACTCCTCTTCATTTAACTGTGGAAACTGACAGCCTGCAAGGAATTCTTCAAATTATTTCAGGTAATTTGATTCACTATTGGGTTTAGGGAGTTCATAAAACTTTTGATAGAAAGTCCCACGCTGTAACGGCTGAAAATCAATATTGTACAAGTTTGTCATGCAGCCTGGTGTCTTATGAAAAGTCACCTTTGCTGTAAGCAGTCAGATCGCAAAAGTGGTGGAGCCATCTCAGGTGGTTGTGCAACAAAGGGGAATAACGATGAGTAGGCCTCAACTGTGACGCACACTATCGCTAGTGCTATATTGTTGTGTGATGCCAATCTAGTGAAGCTTAAACAGCAGTGTCTACTACATCCGCTCCAGTATTCAATGAGTCCATAGCCGAGTGTTAATTACGCAGTAAGAGCTCTAATAACATAAATAATCTCCTTTGTTTCTGGAGCTGGTGTAAGATGCATCTTGACGGCTCTGGCTCCAGCTTCGCCCCCACTTTTACTAAACATTCCCCAGCTTTGAACAACCTTTAACATTAACCTTTAAACCTCTAAATGTCTGATTGTTTCTAAGCCTCTGCAAGGATCCTGTTATCTCAGTGCATTTTATCAGCTTTTCACAGTCAGACAGTACTAGTTCATGTGTGCCATATAGATACGAATTTCATGGAGTTATTTATGAAGCAGCATAGCACTGTGATAAGAAGGCAGTCTGCAGAGTATATTTAAATAAAAGTGTTGGTTATTCGCAACTGGGGAATGGGTAATGAAGGGGTTATCTTTCTTTATAAACAATAAAACATTTTAATTAGTCTGTCATTTTAAAATATAGAGAGATAGATAAGATTAGGAGGATTGGTATTCCTGTTGGCATAGCTCATTCATATGGGCATGTTGAAGCTTCAATTAGCAAAAAAAAGATATTTCATATACAAACATAAACCTAAAGGAGTAATTTCAACTTTATACTCTGCAGCTATTGTAACAGGTTTTAGGGAACACATAAAAGGGGAAACCAATTTTACAGTGCTATGCCTTTTAAGATAGATGTTCTCATCTAAAATAATTATATTAAAATTAATTTAAAAATAAAGCAGAGAGTGAAACTGAAACTGTCAATGAACCTTATCTTTGGGAAGGTGTTCACCCAGAGTTCTGACCTTTTTTTAAGCACATTTATATATCTCACAAATTTAGAATTTTTCTGATATGTTCTTGTCTTAGTGAGATATATGTGAAACCAACCCCAGATTTTGAGTGATGTGACGTGCCACAATATTTGTTCGACATATTGTGCAAGGGGTCTACTTCTGGTTTTCTCATTGTTCTTAGGACAACAATTTCTTCCAGGCTCATTTGAATACAATGTTGAAAAGAAGGGATTTCAGCAATTCGCAAGTAGTAAAGATAAAACGTAGCTTCTATTAGTTCAATATAAAAAAGAACAAAGTGGGCAAATAGTAACAGGCTTGTCAAGACAAAAATAAGCCAACGCGTTTCAGCATTGAGCCGTAGTCAGGCTCATTTGAATACAAAACAAAGAGAGAGATTCTAAATTTGAAATGTACACAGCTCAGGAACTAGTTCTTTGCAATGGTGTCTAACCAGGTTGCAGCCTCTCTTTCTCAGTTAGTGCTTTCCACCATGGAGTGCCAATTCTTTTATGATCTAAATTAAAATGAAATAATCATTATGGAGTCATTTTTATTTCACAGTTCTAGGTGATACAGACACCTCTAAACATTAAAGACCAGCCCTGGACAAACAAAAATAAACAAAAAAAAACAAAACAAAATAAACTAAATTGCTAACATTTGATTGCAAAATATACTATAACAGCAGCACCCAAAATGTTGGGATACAAAATGTTAAGTAACGCTGTTAGTGTCTCCGGATTGGCTGCAAACATGAGTGCCACGAAACCAGTAGGAATATTCAAGAAAAAGGCAGGAGAGTTTATTAGGATTCTTGAAAATGCTAGAGGAACAATGATATTATGTGAACAGTGCATTCACCAAACTAGGAAGTGATCATGTTGAAATGTGAACTGGGTATGTGTGAGATTTATAGCCAAAACGAAGTATTTGGAAAAGGCATATATTTGTAGTCAACAATCATCAGCTAGACCAAAGTTGTGAAAATGCCACTCAAGACCCTATCTACGTGTGCTTTTAAACAAAGGATTCTGAGAGAATAAAATATATTTGATAGTAAAAGTAAATTGAAAAGTCATGTTCCATTAATGTTATAAACCAAAGTCAATTTTTGTAAAGGGCTGAGATGGCTCTAGATCTGAAAAAGAGTTACCATACTAGTTTAAAGGGGCATGAAACTCAAACATTTTCTTTTTGATATCCAAAAGAAAGTATTTAAACTTTATTATATTGTTTTGTGTTTGAAAGGTGCCCCTGTGCTGAATTCTATCCACTTGATTTCAGTGTACAGGAAATTATAACTGCATAGCTGTGCTTAGAGGCACATTAATTAAACATTTTAGTAAACACTGTAAGCCACCTGGTAGCGATGTGGTGACTGATATGTTTCTTTGCAAATTAAATTTAAGAAACTATCTTTGAAACAACCAAAACATTTGAAAAACTGTGTAGTTCAATTTCATACATATAGCATTAGAGATGTGCACGGGAAAGATTTTCTTTTTGTCTGAAATTTTCTTCTCAGTAAATTAAAAAATGTACGGTAGTTTTAGTTAATTTTCATTCATAGTTATATTAGTCTTAAATTAATTTCATTTTAAATTTTCATTTCAAACTAACATTTTTGTTTTGACCTAGAGTGCAGATTCTTGCTATTTTTTCTTAGCTGAAGCTACAATCCTATATAATAAAAGGCCAAGTATATTTGTCCGAAGCTGTCATGCACAGAAGCGACTGTGCGAGGACAAACATACCTGGCCATAAAGTAGAGACAACAGAGAGGGTGGGTGGGAGCAGGTGGATGGGGGCGGGGCTGGCGGGAGTGGGCGTAACGGGGTCGTGGTCAGGTGGACATGACCAGACGGGACTTTTGCACTGCAAAAAAGGGGTTGCTACAGAAAAAAAATAGTAAAAGAACAAATATGAGTGAGTACACCTCTGTTGTAAATCTTAACTCTGCTGCACCCTAAAAAGACATTAGTTCCTCCAAACAAATGTCGAAAAATAAAGAGATATTAGGACAGTATAGGGAAGTGCTAAAAATCTGGTTGAAATAAATATACTTATACCTTGAAAGGGTTAATATAGCACCATAGCAATAATTGAACTGTTATTGTGTACACTTCTCTTCTCCTTAAAATAAAAGTGAAAGGGAATAATATATGAGGTCACAATAGTGTGTAAACACTTAGATGTGTGAATAGCAAATGAGGGTCCTATTGTAAATTATGTAGCGTGATAAGTGTGATTGCAAATAAGGTCACTTAACCAATGAGGTATACAAGTGTGTGTATCAAACACTCTGAATAAGGTGATTAAAATGGACAAGAGGTTTTTTATATAAACAGTTTACTAGAAAGATAAATATAAAATATAAATATATAGAAGCATCTAAAAGATATAAATTATATAAAATACGTTCCTAATGTAATATCAGGAAAGGATGGTCAATAGAGTAATGGTAAAGTGAACAATTTTTATAACAACGATAATTTTAACAACGAAAATTGGCAATATTGTCTAGCAAACTATCTATTGAAGCAATATTTGTCTAAATGTTACAATGTATTCTAAGCACTGTTGGCAGTGTTGAAATGGTAAGCTCGAGCTTAAAAATTACTTTAAAATATAAACATTTTTATTAAAAAATATATATCTCACTGCAGTGGATAAACAAAAAACACACAGAGTATAAGTGGTTTATAAATGTAACACAAACCTTGACTTTAGGTAATGTTTTTCATGGCCAACTGAAGGTGAGCTAAAGAGTTCCATTTGGTAAAAGAGCCATTAAAAGTGTACCTGTATGGCTGTCTTTGTATGAAGCTTCATTTGAAGAGGAGCTGTTTCAGAGTATAGCTGTATGGCAATCTCTGTGTCAAAGATCCGTGGTGGAAAGCCTGTATTCTGACCCGACTTCCGGGTTACAGGTGATAGCTGGTCACTAGTAGTGACGATAAATAGCAAAAGCTGATAGGGTGATAGTGGTGAGCCCTTATGTATCCCAACAATTTAACAATTTATCAATTGTTGAAGGTCCAGGCAGTTTGTATGCAAAGAATATTTAGGCACAGTTCTTAAAGTCGTTTTTTGCTAGTTATGAGAAGCCAGTGATATAGTTGATTCAGGCTGTTTTTTAGCCGATTCCGGTGGTAATAATGTGTGTCCTTTAGGTTGCTATTAGTAAAAGCTAGATAACCAACCGAAAATAAAAGTTTTCTCTGTTGGCTGCTAACGCAGCTTTAAGTGGAAAAGATGCAACTGTTCTCCAAGTCCAGGCATTTAAAAAGAAATCATATCCCGGTTTTTGCAATGAATATGGGAATATCTGTAGCAAAGCTATCTTTCAATGGTCAAATCTACGCATTTCGGCCGGGGGTCTTTATCAAGATGCCCATTATTTGGCTGTTCAGCTCTTATATAGAGTTTAAGTTTAACCCTATTGGTTTAGTTTGATTTTTAACAACAACACTGTTTATATTTGGAATAAGAGGGAAAGAACACAAAAGTATAGGGAATACAATCAAAACTCAGGTTCCACTAATAGGGAAAGAGGCTACAGGGGTAGACGCAGAGGCAGGGGGAGGGGCAGACAGCAGGGAAGGATCCAGTTTTCAGACAGTGAAGCCGAATCAGGAGGTGATAGTTCAACCTCAGGAGAGGATGATACACCAAGGTATGAAATTACAACACAAAGTAGTTCTGCCCTCACACTGCACCAAATACAGAATAGATCTGCCCATACATCAGGTGAGATAACTAGACCAAAAGAAAAAGCCTACTCTTTACCGCCCCCTATATTAAAGAATGCTTTGCCTGCCTCTAGGTATACTACACACGCACCTGACACTGTACATATTCAGGAAACCCAAAGTAGATTGGAAAGTGTAGAACTTAACCAGGTTTTTTTCCCTTTCCCCCCCGCAAGGAGACGGGGGGAGAAGATGTCAGGGGACTAAACAAGGGGGGCTACACTCTCAGGAAAAATCAGAGACAGACGAGGCACCAGTGATTAATTTGTCTTCTTATAACTTAAGTACAACAGAAAGCAAAGTGTTGAGCCTGGGATTGGGATTGTCCCAACAAGTACGTTTAACTTGTTTAACACTTTGGTTGACGTGAATAAACTGATACGCAAGATCACATTAAAAAAGTATTTTTCTAAAAACTCTGATGCTGGCAGTGCTGAAGGCAACACACAACAGGGTCCAGTGTCATATAGGACCAATAATACCCTGGACGATTTAGAATTCCAGGATTTGTGTGGCCTCTCAACACTGGAAGCACTGAATACATCTGATGTAGAATCAAGGGCTTCTACTGTGAACAAATTCCCCAAATTCATGTGTCCCTCACGTTTCTATCCCATACATACTAGGGGATCTATCATTGAAAGATTTCAGAGTAGGGTAGAAGCGGACCTCAGTAAGCTGTATTACATGGATAAAGAGAGAAACCACAATCTCACTGTGAGGGAGATAGAGGCTCTGGCTACTCTAAGTAACAATATGGCCTTGGTGATTTGGGCCGCGGACAAATGGGGGTCTGTTGTGGTGATGAGTAAAGTGGATTTCATCAGTGAAGCACACAGACAGCTACACAATGCCAATGATTACCGGGTCTTAAAATTCAGACCCAACCATTTCTTTCAAAAAGAAGCTTGAAAGTTTAATAGATGATGGCATTGAGGCAGGTTTCATTGACGAGGAAACCAGCAACTACCTATTGGTAACTAACCCCATAACTCCGGTTTTTAACCTTCTACCAAAGGTCCATAAGTCACTAGACAATGTGGTTGGAAGACCCATTGTCAGTGGCATTAGCTCTCTTTTGGAGCATACGTCGGAGTGGTTGGACCAGGTTTTACAACCAATGGTACCAAACTTGTGGAGTTACGTAAAAGACATGCATATTTTGAAATTGCTTGAAAATATTGAGTGGGAAGAGGGCTATGTATGGCTTACTGTAGACATGAAGTCACTCTATTCCTCAATTCCGCATGCCAAAGGCCTTCAAGCATTGACATGGTTTTTGAACAAATATCATAGTGACGACTCGAATGTCTGTGAGTATGTGATCCAAGTAGCAGAATTTTTGTTATCTCACAACTACTTCGAGTTTGAGGGGGTGTTCTACCTCCAGATCTGTGTGACTGCGATGGGGGCGAAATTTGCCCCCTCTTACACCAACCTGTACATGGGTTGGTTGGAACAGGACCACATTTATGGAGCCCCCTCTGCTCGAAGATAGTCTTTTATAGGAGGTTCATCGATGACCTCCTATTCATATGGAAGGGAAGTGACAGTGAGTTGTCTGCTTTTTTGTGCTTCCTTAATGATAATGATTTGGGACTGAGCTTCACCTCTGAGTCCAGCCGAACAAATATTAACTATCTTGATGTAACACTCTTAGGCATCAGTGGTGAAAAAATACATATCATAGCATTCAGAAAACCGATTTTGGGCAATACGTTGCTATACGCAAAAAGTTGCCACCCCAAAAGCGTGTTCAAAGGGATCATAAAGGGACAGTTCATTTGTCTTGAACGGAATTGTTCGGAGCTGAATGATTTTGAAAAGGAAGCTGAGAAATTGTCTAGCAGACTAAAAACTAGGGGCTATAGCAGAAATTCTATAGCGGCAACCCTGGAGGATGTCAGAAAAATAGACAGAGGAAACTTGCTGTGCCCCAAACCAAAAAGTAAGAAGATGGGGAATACACAGGATGATCTCTTCTTTGTAACAGATCACTCGGAGCAATACTCGCAGATCTGTGATATAATAAAAAAACATCTGGTTATGCTGAAAGCAGATGAGGATTTGGCAGACTTGTCTGTCAGGTCCTGTCACTTTATGTACCGGAGAAATAAAACCATAGGCAACGTGGTATCTCCGACTAAGATTAATGAAAATAAAAAACAGGAATCATCCTGGCTCACACAGAAAGGAATGTTTAAGTGCCATAACAGAGAGTGTGTTGATTGCGAAAAGGTTGAAACAGGGAACTATTTTAGGTCCTCTGTTACGGGACAATCTTTCCCAAAAAACATGTGTCTCAACTGCAGGTCACTGAGGTCAACTTACACAATATACCTGGCCTCATGCACGGCGTGTGCCAAGCAGTATGTGGGTCTCACTACCAGGGAGGTCAGGTCAAGAATTAGAGAGCACCTCTCAAGCATTAGGGTGGGAACAGCAAGCACCCCTATAGGTCCAACATTTTTCGGTTATGCATGGCAAAAGTTCAGAGACATTTCGGTGGACGTGCATTGAGAGAGTACTAAGACCACTAAGAGGGGGTGATAGAGATACATTGCTATCTAAACGTGAGATCTTTTGGATATTTACATTGAAAACAAGACACCCTTCAGGTCTAAACACCATGTATGACCTGATCAATTACTGGGAGTGACGATATGAGGTCAGACTTCTACTCTCTCCCTAGCAGTGGGGTTGAATATGGCTAAAATTGGACTACAAACAGCTTTCTAGATAAATACACAGTCTGAGTACATATGCCCCCTGAATATGGCCTAAATTTGACTACAGACAGTATTCTACATAAATATATAGTCTTAGTACTGATGCCCCTTATTATTTCTGTTTACCTTGTTTGATATATTGAAAAGGTTGATTAGTCACAAGAAATGCACCAATATCACAGCGTACATGATCCAAACATACTTTGGACCAGTTATCAAATAGTACAGAATTCCCAAAATAATAATAAAAAAGGAGCAGGCAGCCACTTCTGGTTCTAATACTTCTAGATTAAGAAGTTCATTTATATGCCCTAACCTTCATACACTTGCCCTGATTGTGCTATATGAACAGTATGTAATTGCATAGTCTCCAAAAAAAGTAGGTAGTCAATAGTTTATGTGTATAGTACACTAAGTGCTATTAGTGGTTACTACTTGAATCGACTTGTTAGGCATATTTATGTTACTGATATTAGTAACATATGCCTTCAAATTGACACTTTGGCCCCACACTATCTTTGTATTTATTACAGACATCCTTTAACTATAAGTTTATTTTGATGCTAGTAAGGTTTTGGTCTAGGTACCACACTAACTATGTATTTATTATAGGGACATACATTAACCTTAAGCTTATTTTTGATGTTAGTGGTGGTTTGGTATAGGCATTACACTAAATATACAGGGTTGCTTGTTTGTTTATTCAGACTAGTCCCTTAGGGACAGGAAGCGGTTAATATGAAAATTCTGCTTCTTTTCTATTACCCTATAGGAGTCATCCACTGTGTTTTAAAAGGCGGGGTATTCCCTACGCAGTTCAGCAGCTTTGATAACGGCGGAATGTTGAAACATGTCAGCAGCTGTTCGAGCTGACTCCTATTAGAGGAATAGCACCCTTATCCTGTTTGTTGCTTTTTATTTGACACCAATAAATTTTGATGTTTTATACTTTTTTCCGGTGCTCCGCTACTCCTTATTTTTGCCTGTATGCTGACCTACTGGCGTGATAGCACGGATTTAGGAGACTGCTCCTCCTCTGATTCCCTGACAACCACACTGCAGGACGGGCCTTAACCAGCTGAGACCGTGGGTTGAGAATCCTCCAATCGGAAGCAAGCAAGCAAAGGACGTGTTTGCAGACCCCGCCCCCTCCCTCTAGGGACATCTGAGGAGGGATCACATGGGAACAGCAGCGGACAGAGCTTGAAACAAGCACAAGGAAGTTAAGCAGAATAGTGCTACCTGGATTTGCAGAAACTGCTTCACGAAGTCACCCTTGTCCCCAGGACCGGACAGTTCAGAGGTGAGAGAGGGGGTTGTTTTGGTTGACTGCTCAGCTAATTGCCACGGATGTCTGGAGGCTGTGTAGGGTTTGTCCCTGTGCTGGAGTATTTACAGCAGTGTCATTAAATAAAAACACACTATATGAACAGCGAGAGGGGATTACACATTCTCTATGATTTTTGAAATAGCCAATAGGACGGTGTTGGTTGTAACATATGTTAATAGTTCGTGGACACTGCTTTTGTAATCAATAAATACAATTATTTGCATAAGAGTGGTTGAAAAAAAAATATAATAACAATTTTGATATCCTAAATCTTTATCAAGCGATGAAACTAATTTAAACCAAATTTCGGATTAAATATGTACATATAACAAACCTATAATTAAAACTTTATCTCCTACGTGGAATTAGTTTTGTGATTTTTTTACACAGTTTAACCACTTGAATTCAGTTGTCTCTTAAAAAGGTGTTGACATTCATTCAACTTATGTACATACAAAATATATTAGAATCAAATATATATAAAATGTGTATAAAATATGTTTATGTCTATTTGGTGTTTATTTTGTGAAAGAAATCATTTGTGTATATTTTATGTGTATTTCTAAATAGGAATTTAATTATTATTGATATTTTTTGTGATTTATTGGATATATGAAAACCCTTTTTTTTATGATTCATAAGTACATGTGTATATACATTTTTATACATATACAACCTAGAGGGTACATTTCTATACCCATAGAAGATTTTGTTTGATACAGATGGTGCTATAGTGATAGGATGTGAGACAATTGAAATAGTGAGGGAAAAGGAGATAAGGAGGAGAGAGTAAAACATATATTTAAATCTGCATTGTATTTAATTAAAGAATGTGTTCTATACTATCAGATTTAAATTGTACCAAAATTAGTTATCAGAATGTATATTTAAACTCTTTTAAGCTATTGTGTACTAGGATGATTAAATCGGGAAATTTAGATTAAATTCCATGTTACCCATACGTGTTAACTATATTGTGTCACAAATGGTATAAAAATAGTGTTTTGTGTATTGTAACTATGTTTAGTTTGGTTTTAGGTTTTAAAAATAAGGTCTCTGTCCAATGTTTGGACTTCTTGTTTGGCTTTTTCTACAATCTGGGAATTATAACCCTTTTCTTCAAATCTCTGTGTCAGTATTTCTGATTGTTCTGAAAATTGATTAATGTCTGAACAGTTTTTTCTAATCCGGTGGAATTGACCTTTAGGAATATTAGTCTTCCATTTATTCAAATAATTGTTTGCGTCTGTTTTAAAAAAAGTGTTTGTCTTAATGTCCTTTCCTTTTATCTCAATCTCAAGATCTAGATAGTGGATATTATTTGCACTGAATTCATGTGTAAAACTTAAACCTAGTGTGTTGGTGTTTGTATCTTCTATAAATAATTCTAATAACTCAGATTCCCCTTTCCAGATGATGAATATGTCATCTATATAGCGATATTAGTGCACAAGGTTCGCCCCCCAGTGGCCTCTTTCGATGAATATTTTTTAAAAGTATCCCATAAAGAGATTGGCATAACTGGGGGCAAACCTTGTGCCCATCGCTGTTCCTTTAAGTTGTAAGAACATGTCTCCATTAAAGAGAAAATAATTGTTATAGAGTATCAATTCAATACAGTTCAATAAAACTTTGTTTTGTTCTTTCTTTAACTTAAAGTCCTTCCTGGTCCTGGTATAGAAAATATTTTGTTGCTTCTAAGCCTTTAATATGGTCTATATTTGTATACAACGAGTTGACATCACACGTCACTAGTAAATAATTATCTTTCCATAATATAGTTTTTAAAATATTAAGTAGCTGAGTGGAGTCTTTGAGATAGGAAGATAGTTTAATAACATAGTTTTGTGGAAAAAATACATATTGGGAAAGGTTTGAGGTTAAAGGATTACTTTCTATTATAATTTTTAAGCTAAACAACTAACATATTAAAGTTAATAAACATTAATTAAAACCTACTGACCTATATTTTCTCCAAAACGAAGTTTCATAACGTTCTAAAAGTTATATCTTTTATTCGCCGATGATGTCACGTTATCCTGCCCACTATTTTCAGCACTGCATGTTCAAAATACTTAAACCAATAACTTTGTGTTTAAAGCGCCATTTTGAAACCTAGGTATTGTAAACGGATTGGTACAGAGCAAAGGGTACCCACGGAGTGGGTTTGGAAAACAATTAAATTTGCAGACAAGATTTCTGATATACGGTAGAGATATGCTAATGAAATGCTATTGATAAAAAGCGTATTTGGGGTAGTTAGTTAGTAACAGGCATAGAAGATATTTACTTACAGTGGCCCTTTAATGATCCTATGCCTGATATGATTGGGCATCCAGGGGGTTTTGTGAGATTTTTGTGGATTTTTGGGAGAAAGTAAAAAGTGGGAATGATGGGATTTTTAGTATATAAAAAATCATGTTCAGTATTGGTTAATAGGTCTGTATTTGCTTCTTTTAATAGTTTCCCAAGTTTGAGTGTTTGTTTTTTTTAATAGGGTTATTTAGGAGTCTTTTGTATGAAATTCCATCTTTTAATAATCTGTTAGATTCTTCCAAATAATAGCTAGTATCTATAAGGACAATTCCACCTCCCTTATCGACAGGTTTTATTGTGATGTCTTTATTATTTTTGAGTTCCTTCACAGTGTTTAGTTCTTTTTGTGTCATATTCCACTTGATGTAATTTTACTGATCTATTTTATCCATATCTTTTTTCACCATCTCTTCAAATAATCTAATATGTTCCCTCTTTTCATGGGTGGGAAAAAACAATGCTTGTGATTTAAAATTAGTGTGTTTATAATTAGATTAGTTATCTTTAAAGATTCTGTTTTCAATTGGAATTTTAATAAAATATCTTTTGTGAGTTAGTTTGCGAACAAATTGGTTGATATTGATGAGAGTTTCAAATTTATTAAGTTTGCATGATGGAGCAAAGGATAAACCTTTGCTTAATATTGTCTCATGTGTTTGATTTAAAGGGTATTTACTTAAATTAAAAATCCCTGTATTGTTTAATTTTGTCTTTTTGGTGTTTTGTTTGCATGGTCTTCTACCTCTCCTACCTCTAATCCTCTTTTGCTTCTTAGATTTCTATGTGACATTATTTGATGAGTTATATTTTTTTATGTACCTTCTCCTGAGGGGAGTTCCCTAAAAAAACCTTTCTGTTGTGTATAGTAAGAATTATTAGTATGGGTTTTAGTTTCTTCCTGTTCAGAATCTAATGGTTGGAATCTATTTCTAACCGGTACTCTCCAATTTTGTTGTATTTTGTTATAGTTTCTATTGTGATAGTTTGTGCTGTGGTATTGTGTTTCAGATAATGGGTAATTATAATATCTTTGATTATAATTGCTTGTGTAATTATCATAGTCATAATTTCTTGGTTTTTGACTATAGTTCTCTCCAGAATATATATAATTTCTTCTATTATCTAATCTAGAATATGAGTAATTTCTTCTATTGAAATATTCTTGGTGCCAATTTTTATTAAAATTATAGTTATGTTCGGGGGCGGAGCTTCGCCGTGCTGGAGCATGGACGCTGTGTGACTGAGCTCCGGAGCTGTTGGTCCCTATTTGGCATCTAAAAAAGGCATTTTATACTAACTATGGACTTTCCTATTTCTACTAAATACCTAGCACCAACTGGCCCTTCTTATGGACTATAATTAGTTTGCTGCAGTCACTCTTTGGTGATACCTGAGGCGGTTTGCTATACGACTGAGGCCGCCATCTTACCGCCATCTAGCCGCCAGACGTAATGCCCTGACTCCTCAAACCCCAACTGCCTCATACTGATATGTGGGATCCCTGCGATGTAACAACACCTCATCTACCCTGCTTGGAGTGTTCGGAGTCTTGCTACCGCTGATCCGCAACGGATGACACGCTGTGACAGGGAGCTGCACCAGTGCCCACGACTACACCGGGCGAGCGTAACGACACAGCAGACTGCTCAGGCAAGCATAATAACATAAACATTCTCATTGAACCTGAATATGATTAGCGGGTAAGCATAGGGGTAGACCGGACTACTTTACATCTCACAGAACCGGCTAGATCATAATATTTCCCCCTGGGGATACTGAGGCCTAGGATATAATCTTACACATAGGCTCTGCAGCCCGCCTCCACTATCTTCCAATCTGCCACGTGCTCCCCAAGGCCATTGCTATCACTGCCAGCTAGTCTCCCCTACCCATTGCTAATCTCATAATCTAAGTCAGACATTCTCGCTCCCCCTCCTGTCCATGTCATTTCTACTCCCAGCATGGCAGGCAGGAAGGGCAATAAGCCTGAAAAACAAGGCAAATTAAATCAACTTGGCCCTTCAGTGTCATCCTTCTTCCATCCTCAGGATTCTACTGGCACGATCACAATGCAGGCCACAGATTCCACTCCTGTCAACCCCGCTGCCAATAACACACAAGACCCCTTACAGTCTATTCAGTCCCAGATTGCTGGTCTCCCATCTAAATCTGATATTGCCGATTTGAAGAATTTTATTAAAAATGAAATAAAAGACCTAAAGAAGGATCTCAATGACCTTGGTTCTAGGATGGAATTCTTAGAGGAGGGACAAGACCACCTTAACAACATGGTTAGCTTGAACTCCCAACAAATATCTATCCAAGACTCTATGCTGCAAAATCTCAATGATAAAATTGAGGACCTTGAAAATCGAGGGCGGAGGAACAATCTGCGCCTCAGGGGTATACCTGAGGATGTCTCTCAGGAGCAACTTAGGGCCTATGTCACTGAGCTCTTCCAAGTCCTATTACCTCAAGCTCCTCCCATACAACATGATGACATCGAGAGAGTCCATAGGGCCCTCAGGCCCCCTGCTCGACCCCCGGCACCCCCCAGGGATGTTATTATTAGATTTTTAAAGTTTACCACCAAGGAGGAGATCTGGCAAGCTGCTAGGACTAGGAGGTCAATCCTTTTCCATAACCACAATCTACAGATCTATCAAGACCTATGTCCCCAGACAATTCAGCGCAGAAGAGAGGTTCGTTTCATCACCAAAGTCCTCCAGGAAAAAAGTATTAAATATCGATGGGGCTTCCCTTTTAGCTTAATTATTTCTTTCAATGGAGGACAGATCATCTATAAAAACTTCTCTGACCTGGAGGACATATCCAAGAAACTCAATATATCTTTTGACCCCCCCCCAGAGAAAATTATTGTCCCAACCCCTGAGCCGGATTGCTCGAGGGAAGGATCTTCCAGAGAACAAAGACCGAGTTGGTCGAGGGTTGAACCTAAACGACGCAAAACTGGCCCTTCATCTGCAGCTACAGATACCTGAGGACCTCTACTTACCATACACATTTCCTGCGCGCAAGCGTGGGTTTGTCCCTGGACATTACCTCTACTGGACATTTCTTCCTGAAAGACTCTATGATAGGTTGTTCCAGGGGTATTGTATGAACGACCTTTTTTTGCTTGTTTGTTCTTGTTCTTAATCGCCTTGCTATTTCAATATGTCCACTCTAGTCTAATTTTTATAGTTGCTAACAATGCCTTATTTTTCGTCATTTAATGTTTGAATGCCATTTAGGGTTATCCAACATCATTCCTCCCCCCCGAATGGTGTATTCACAAACCTTAATACACACCACCTATTGTTGGAAAAATTTTCATCCTTGTATTTGTTTGTTTGTTTTGCATATTTTACTTGTTGAATTCATGTTCTCTAAAGTTAAACTGCAAGTTACTGAATATTTTAATGTTTACTGTACCAGACTATCCAGCCTCTCCAAATACCTCAAACATTGCTCAACCACTTATCATCATGCTTCTCCTCACAATTACTCACACAATAGCCATCATATATCTCCACATTCAATCCACAAGCATTCTGCCTCCTCTCAATCCCACACCTTTAGAAATATAATTGACCTCACACATCTTTCCTATGGCCAAACACCTTAGGTCTATTAAAATAATGTCCCATAATGTTAAGGGACTGAACACCCCTCAAAAAAGATCCCAAGCCTTGAGAGACTACCATAGACAAAAAAGTGATATCATCCTAATACAGGAGACTCATTTTAAGAAAGGCAGGGAACCTCTTCAGTCCCTTAGGAAATTTGGCCAAGTGTTCTTATCCTCAAACACTTCTAAACACAATGGTGTGGGAATACTAATCCACAAACAGATCCCCTTTCATATCACTAACATCTTCAAAGACAGAGAGGGTAGACTAATTGTTATCACTGGCAAACTTTTTAATAAAGTTGTCACTATCGCCAATATATATGCTCCTAATTCCTGCCACACCCAATTTTTCCTTCAATCGTGTAACACCATCTCCGAATTATCTAGGGGCAGTTTAATTTTGGGGGGGGATTTCAACTTTGCTTTTGACCCCAACCTGGACTGTTCTTCGGGATCGTCCGCGATTCCCCAGAAGGTTCTAAAAGCGATCAAGTCCCACATCTCCAGGCTCAATGTCCATGATGCCTGGAGAATACATCATCCCACGGTCAAAGATTATACGTTCTATTCATATCCCCACCAATCCTACTCCCGCATTGATTACCTGATGATTGATGTCACTAGCCTTGCCCTGGTCCAATCCACTAACATTATGCCCATCACGTGGTCAGACCACGCCATGATCTCCTGTTCCCTCAATTGGCCCACCTCTCAAAGACAGGATCGCTTGTGGAGACTTGATGAATCGCTCCTATCTGACCCTATAGTTAAAATACAAATTACTAAGTCTCTGGAATCCTATTTCACCTCTAACTCCACCCCAGATGTTTCTCCCCTCAATGTTTGGGAAGCCCACAAATGTGTACTTAGAGGAGAGCTTATAGCGATTAAAGCTGAAAGAAATAAACAAAACACCCTTGCACTTAGACACCTTTTAGAAGAATTAGAAAAATTACAAGACTCCCATAAAAGATTCCCCAATAATCCCTCCCTACTCGAACATATTAAGCACAAACAAGGTCAACTAACCCTCCTTTTGGGTTTGGAGGCCAAACGTAGAGCTCTTTTTCTAAGAAGACGGTTTTACGAAGGAGGGAATAAACAAGGTAAACTATTGGCTCGCCTACTACGCAACAAAGCCTCTAGGGGTTATATAATGTCCATAAAAGATAAAACAGGCAAGACATGGTCTACCTCTTCTGATATCGCGAATCAATTTCGTACATATTACAAAGACCTTTATAACTTAGATAACAGTGGCACCCCCCCTTCCCCAGCAGAAATTACTGATTACTTGACCTCCCTACATCTCCCCTCCCTGACGACAGAACAAAAATCTGACCTGGAATCGCCTTTCACGCTAAAAGAATTACAGAACGCCATTCTCTCCTTCCCCCCGGGCAAAGCCCCAGGCCCCGATGGCTTTGGCCACTCATATTACTCCAAATTTTCAGACACCCTCGCCCCCTACCTGCTGACCCATTTCGCTGACATCGACAATAATAAATCCTTCTCTTCCCAATCCCTTCTAGCTCATATCTCCGTAATTCCTAAACCTAATAAATCCCCCGATGCTATTCCCAACTACAGACCGATTTCCCTGCTAAACGCAGATGTAAAAATCTACGCCAAAATGATAGCAACCAGATTGAACCAATATCTCCCATACTTAGTCCATCAAGATCAGGTGGGATTCGTCCCCTTCAGGGAGGCGAAAGATAACACGGTTCGCAATCTCCACCTCTTATGGCATTCTAAAAAACAGGGCCTTCCCGCGATCTGGTTATCCACCGACGCGGAGAAGGCCTTTGACCGGGTCCGATGGTCCTTCCTCAAATCTACCTTACAGACCATGGGAGTGGGAGAGCTCATGCTCCATAGAATTTTTGCCCTATACCAGAATCCTAGTGCTCGAATCTCATTAAACGGTATCCTTTCCTCACCATTCCCGATTTCGAATGGTACTAGGCAGGGATGCCCCTTATCCCCACTTCTGTTTGTGTGCCTATTAGAGGCATTTGCCACTAAGATCAGACTTAACCCAGATATCAAAGGTATAACAATAGGTGATGAGACCTACAAATTATCCCTTTTTGCAGACGATGTGCTGTTCTCCCTTACTTCTCCCGACACATCGATTCCTATCCTTCTAGAGGAGCTTTCGCTTTTTAATAAACTATCCAATTTCCTCATAAATCAGGCCAAATCGGAATACATTGGTGTCTCATTATCACAGACTCTTGCCCAACAAATCGAACTAATTTGCCCCTTCCGTAGGTGTAGAACCTCTTTACGGTACCTAGGTATCCACCTCACCGAGGATTTAGAGTCTATCTTCAATCTAAATTACGCCCCCCTAAAGCTATCCCTAGAAAGGGAACTTTCGTCGTGGCACTCAAGACGCCTATCATGGATTGGCAGAATTAATGCCATAAAAATGACTGCCTTCCCTAGACTTCTTTACCTGCTACAAACCCTCCCCGTCCCACTCCCTCCCTATTACCTTAAGAATTTACAACAACTATTTAGTTCATTTATATGGAGAGGTGGTTACTCAAGGATTAATAAGCGAATAATGTTAACTCCTCGTATTCATGGCGGCCTCGGGGTCCCTAACTTAGAGCTCTATAGATCTGCTATCTTCATTCAGCGAATACTCGACTGGAGGGTCCATAAGACTCAGAAGAGGTGGATCTCGCTTGAGGAACACTTACATAAAGATTTACACTTACATTCCCTGTGCTGGACTCCTAGATCCACCCCCATTGCCAAGAACTTAGAAAACCCTATCACTAAGGAAACCCTAATTCAATGGGATAGGGCAAACGTGAACAATCCTCACCTTTCATCCAGACCCTCCCCTCTTACCTCGTTAGTACACAACCCTGAATTCTCTCTGACAGAGCTAACAACCCATTCCTCGCATATCATCCCTTCCCCTGATGTGGCGATTCATCATCTCTCTGATAACGATCACCTGCACTCTCAGGCACAACTACAAGAACTAAACTTTGACTGGGCCCATAACTGGTTCCATTACAGGAGACTTCACCATTATATCACGTCACATAAATATTCGCTCAATATGCTCAGACCTAAGACTAAGCTTGAGACTCTACTATCATCCCCTATTTCCTTAAACCATACCCTATCTAAGATATACTCAATACTGTCCCACCCCCCTCCTGGCAACCTACCTGGGACTATTGAGTCCTGGGAAAGGGAACTAGGAGTCATCATCCTACCCCATACAGCATCCTCTATTTTTAGTAACACCAAATCTTCTTCATCCTCGGCAGCTATGCTGGAGATGAACTATAAAATCCTCCATAACTGGTACCTCACCCCCAGACGTTTGCATAGATTATACCCCACATCTAGTAATCGCTGTTGGCGCTGCGGTCACGTTGGCAGTGGCATGGGCCACATGTGGTGGTGGTGCAACAGCATAAACTCATACTGGAGAACCCTCATAGGAGAAATAGAAAATATCCTTCAGCTTACTTTACCATTAGATCCGCTAATATTTCTTTTAAATAAACATATTAGGCTACCCTCTAAAGCTCACAGCATCCTTTTACGCATTCTCATAAATAGTGCCAAATCCCTCATTGCTAAGTCCTGGAAATCTCCTGATCCACCAAATGTAACACTTTGGATACACAAAGTCACTGACCTTATAGAACTGGAAGAGTATAGATCTTTCAGGCTAGACTCCAGAGACATATTCCTTATTGCCCAAGATATGTGGACACAATACACGAAAACAGCAACATCGGTCAGTGAATCACCCCTACTGACGTAACTATTTCCTTGTGAGTACACGAATTCTTATAACTGACACCCTTACAGGAGAACACCTACCCCTTTTTACTATGCTAGCTGGTACTTCTCAATTCACCCAGTTTAAACCAAATATATTGTATTTTATTTTACCTGAATTCTTTCATTCTCCTTTTCTTTTTTGTTTCCCCCCTCCCCCTTTTCAGGCCGTCAAGGCCACTCCCAGTTTTGTTTTAAAAGAAATTTGTTTTTTCTCTCAATGATTAATGTTGTCAACTGGAATTGGTCATTATGTTATACCTACAATTGTCATATTCCTTATTTCTTGACTTATCCTTATTATATGTTTGTCAAACTATTTCAATAAAAAAGAACTTGGAATAAAATTATAGTTATGTTCATTTCAATCTTTATGCCATTGTTGTCTGACCTTTCTGGGATTCTATCTGTTTCCCTTCTATTTTTAAAATTGGTATAGTTATCTTTTTCCCTTCTGTTTTCAAAATTGTTATGATTGGTGTTATGCAAAGGGTAGTTTTGGAGACTCTTAATGTATTATCGGTATAATGGTTACAATTGGTTCTGTTTTTATCATGGAGTTTATGTCTGGGAGTATTTTGAGGATTGTGTGTCACTGATCTGAATTTGGATTGATTACCTTTACAAAAGATGTGAGCTTTATATTTCTTTCATGTAATTGGCAAGAGTCCATGAGCTAGTGACGTATGGGATATACAATCCTACCAGGAGGGGCAAAGTTTCCCAAACCTCAAAATGCCTATAAATACACCCCTCACCACACCCACAATTCAGTTTTACAAACTTGACCTCCTATGGAGGTGGTGAAATAAGTTTGTGCTAAGATTTCTACGTTGACATGCGCTTGTCAGCATTTTGAAGCCCGTTTCCTCTCAGAGTACAGCGAATGTCAGAGGTACGTAGAGAGTATTACCTATTGAATGCACTGATTTTCCTAACGGGGGTCTATTTCATAGGCTCTTTCAGGCTTGCTGTATTGATTCTCTGTTAAAGTAACATCGTCTGTTTAAGCATAATAGCTAACCAAGCTAATTTATAAATTATTTGCATTGCAAGGGTTGCATTTTTATTTCAAAAAAAGGAAATAACTAAATAACTTTATTTCTAGCATTCCATTTTTTTTTCTATCTGTGTGGGTAATTAGGGGTGGGATTATTTTCACCTGTGTGGGCCTTGCAAGGCTATAAATTTAGCACATTTACTCTGTGAGCTTGCTCTTTCAGGCTTGCTGTATTGATTCTCTGTTAAAGTAACATTGTCTGTTTAAGTATAATAGCTAACCAAGCTAATTTATAAATTATTTGCTTTGCAAGGGTTGCATTTTTATTTCAAAAAAAGGAAATAACTAAATAACTTTATTTCTAGCATTCCAATTTTTTTTTTCTGTCTGTGTGGGTAATTAGGGGTGGGATTATTTTCATCTGTGTGGGCCTTGCAAGGCTATAAATTTAGCACATTTACTCTGTGAGCTTGCTCTTTCAGGCTTGCTGTATTGATTCTCTGTTAAAGTAACATTGTCTGTTTAAGTATAATAGCTAACCAAGCTAATTTATAAATTATTTGCTTTGCAAGGGTTGCATTTTTATTTCAAAAAAAGGAAATAACTAAATAACTTTATTTCTAGCATTCCAATTTTTTTTTTCTGTCTGTGTGGGTTATTAGGGGTGGGATTATTTTCATCTGTGTGGGCCTTGCAAGGCTATAAATTTAGCACATTTACTCTGTGAGCTTGCTCTTTCAGGCTTGCTGTATTGATTCTCTGTTAAAGTAACATTGTCTGTTTAAGTATAATAGCTAACCAAGCTAATTTATAAATTATTTGCTTTGCAAGGGTTGCATTTTTATTTCAAAAAAAGGAAATAACTAAATAACTTTATTTCTAGCATTCCAATTTTTTTTTTCTGTCTGTGTGGGTTATTAGGGGTGGGATTATTTTCATCTGTGTGGGCCTTGCAAGGCTATAAATTTAGCACATTTACTCTGTGAGCTTGCTCTTTCAGGCTTGCTGTATTGATTCTCTGTTAAAGTAACATTGTCTGTTTAAGTATAATAGCTAACCAAGCTAATTTATAAATTATTTGCTTTGCAAGGGTTGCATTTTTATTTCAAAAAAAGGAAATAACTAAATAACTTTATTTCTAGCATTCCAATTTTTTTTTTCTGTCTGTGTGGGTTATTAGGGGTGGGATTATTTTCATCTGTGTGGGCCTTGCAAGGCTATAAATTTAGCACATTTACTCTGTGAGCTTGCTCTTTCAGGCTTGCTGTATTGATTCTCTGTTAAAGTAACATTGTCTGTTTAAGTATAATAGTTAGCTAACCAAGGTAGTTAGGCAAACAAGGTTTTGGGGTAACCAAGGGGAAATATATTTATTTTATACTTTTAAGTTAAACCTTTTATTAGGTTGTGAGAATCTCATTCAGTGTACAGCTTGCCACATGTTTGCATCACTGGAGCAGCCGCTTCTGGGATTATATGTTTGTGGCAAGTGTGAGCATATTGTCTCTTTAGAAACTCGTATTGGGGATCTGGAGGAATGAATTGCAACACTACATGAAATTCAGACACTTGAAAGGGAAATGGATAAGACTGAGCTGGTTGTTAATGGTTCCAGCAGTGAGAATGGGGAGGATTCAGATGAGGAGACTCCAGGATGTAGCTGGGTCACAGTTAGAGGGCAAAGTAAAGGTAAGCGGAAGAGACAGGCCAGTTCTGAGCTGGTACACCCCAATAGATTTGCCAGATTAAGTGAAGATGTTGGGGATATCAGTTCAGGGGTGGCAGTGTCAGAGAGGGCTGTGTTACCTAGTATAGTGAACAGTCCTTTAGCTGTGGAAGAGGAGCATACTATGGTGGGCAGTCCTTCAATCATGGAAGAGGGGCATACAAGTCAGGGCCAGAGGCAGATGTTGGTGGTAGGAGACTCTATTATAAGGAAGGTTGATAGGGTAATTTGTCATCCAGACCCTTTACATAGAACAGTTTGCTGTCTTCCAGGGGCTCTTGTTAGGCATATTGTGGAGTGTATTGATAGATTGTTAGAGGGATGTGGGTCTGATCCTGCAGTCATGGTGCATATTGGTACTAATGAAGGAATCAGTGGGAGATGGAGAGTCCTAAAAAATGACTTCAGGGAGTTAGGTAGCAAGCTTAAAGCAAGGACCTCCAAAGTAATATTTTCTGAGATATTACCAGTGCCATGTGTTAACTCAGTAAGGCAGAAGGAGCTAAGGTCTGTTAATTCATGGCTAAAAACATGGTGTAAAAATGAGGGGTTTGACTTTTTAGAACACTGGGCTGATTTTTCACTAGGGTACAATTTGTACAGTAAGGATGGATTGCACCTGAATGACATGGGTGCAGGTGTGTTGGGGGAAAGGATGGTAGCACGTTTAGAGAAACTTTTAAACTAGGCAAAGGGGGGGGGGGAGGGTCAATTAGAACAAAATAGAACAGAGAGATCAGTCTGTGAATATGTCACTCCCTTAATATCTCAAGGAAGGGATGACTTAAGAAATGTCACATTAGAAAGTATAGAGGAAAGCACACCAAGTAGCAGCAGAAAGCACATGAAAATTAAATATATGACAACAAATGCAAGAAGCATGACAGGTAAAATGGGGGAGCTGACGCTCATAGTTGCAGAAGAGGACTATGATGTTATCAGTATAACTGAAACGTGGTGGGATGATTCACATGACTGGGCAGTTAACTTAGAGGGGTATACATTATTTAGGAGGGACAGGAATAATAAAAGGGGTGGAGGAATCTGCATGTATATTAAACCTAACCTTAAACCTACAATAAGGGAAGATATTTATGATACAAGTGACAATGTAGAGACCCTGTGGGTTGAAATAAAGAGTGGGGGGAAAAATCCTAAAAAAATATTACTAGGAACATGCTACAAGCCTCCCAACATTAGTGACCCGGAGGAAACTCAATTTTTTTTTTTTTTTAATTAAATTTTTTATTGTACATAAAAAAGAAAAGAGAAAAATACAAGCAACACACACATAACACACATTTCTCCATACATGGAGATTACAGCATAGAAGAAAATTGTATAAGAAGGGACAAAAGCCAAATAGCCAAAACCCTTTCCCGGACAAAAAAAAAAAAGTAGTAAGAAAAATAAAAATATTCCCTCTCACCCCCCCCGCGTCCTCCAACCCCCCCCCCCAATCTAGTTTAATGTTGATGATTTGTTCTATATATTGTATGAAGTCATTTCCCTGAAGGCCCACGAAAGCTCTCCACCTTCTACAGAATTTCTCTCCTGAGGGCCCCTCCAATTTTGATTCATACGCTGCCTTAATTGATGAATCTAATAATGCTTTCCTCACTTCTGGAATAGTGGGTGTCTTACAAGAGATCCAGTATTTAAAGAGAAGTGTTCTAGTAATTATTAATGCTACTAGTATAAAGTCAACATCCTTATCCCAAGCGGCGTGGGATCTTAAAAAAAGAATAGAGTCTCGTGTTAGCTGAATCTTTTTCTTTACTATATTAGAGAGAAAATATTCTACCTTCATCCAAAATTGATTTACCTTAGGGCATCCCCAGACTAGATGAATCAAGTCAGGGTCTTGAAAGTGGCATTTAGAACAGATATTAAACACATTTTTGTTCCACTTAGCCACTCTCCGAGGAGTTAAATAATCTCTGTGTATCACCCTAAATTGAATTTCCCTATAATAAGACGAGGAAAACAACCTCTGTGCGGTCTTCACACTCTTTAAGAGTATTGTCTCAAGATCAGGAGAATCAACCAGTGTTGACCACTGGGAAGTCAAATCTGCTAGAACCGATGTTTCTTCCAGGGATACCAAAAATTTATAGATAAAGGATAATAATCCCTTCCTAACCTTTACCAGGTCAACCAACGGATGCTGTTCCCACATCTGGGGATCCAAATTCACTAGTTTAAGGATATAGCTTTTTACTTGAATAAAATAGAATATATGTTTTTTCTGAGCTTCCGGGAAAATCTCTTGAAATCTATCAAATGTGTAAACTTTATTTGACTCAGGGTCATAGAAGTCCTTCACTATAAGTGGTCTTCCTGGTGACCATTTTTTAAAAGTGTCCACCATATTACCTAGAGGCAAGTGTGTATTGCCAGTTATCGGCAACCATTTTGAGATATTCTGCCTCATTCCAACCGATTTAGTTAATCTTCTCCAGACTATTATTATATCTCTATACAGAGGGTGTTCCAATAATCTCTTTCCTAATTCTTTATTTGAAGCAAACAAAATATAATTTAAGGAGAGCGGGGCACAGACTTGATTCTCGAGAATGTCATCCGAGTATACAAAAGATCTTGTTAGCCAATCCATAGGGAATCTTAAGATGGCAGCCTGATTATATCTCTCTAGATCGGGTAAAGCGAACCCGCCTTTAAAATAAGGTTGATATAACTTGGCTAGTTTCAGTCTTGGCTTTCTCCCGCTCCAAAGAAACACTCTCAGAGCTTGATTAAAGAGACGTAGATCAGCCTTGTTTATTAAAAGAGGAAACATCCTCAAAGTGTACAGAATCTTAGGGACAATAAACATCTTATAGAGAGCTACCTTACCTGTCAGTGAAACCGGGAGTGAGACCCATGATTTTAATTTTTCTCTGCTATCCCTCAGTACTGATACAAAGTTATCCTTATACCAATCTGCTGTATTAGTGGAGATCTTCAACCCCAGATATTCCAACGAGTTAGTTTCTATAAACTGAAAGGGTTGTGTTTCCCCTGAATCGCGCTTCAGCCACAAGATTTTAGATTTCAAGAAGTTTGTTTTGTACCCTGAGGCTCTACCGTATTGTTCAAGCAGATTAATAATTGCACCAATCTGTTTTCTTGGCTCAGCAACAAATAGCAGAAGGTCATCTGCGAATAGAGCAGTTTTAAATTTTACCTGATCTATATTTATTCCGATCAACATGTTTCTTAATTTAATAGCCAAAGGTTCTATTATAAGATCAAACAATAACGGAGACATCGGGCATCCCTGACGGGTGCCTCTAGTTAGCATAAATGAGTTAGACATAGAGTTATTAATCAACAAAGAGGCCTTAATATCTGAGTATACCTTAACGACAAAATCCCTAAACAGGCCCCTAAATCCAAATCTCTCTAGAACCCGGATCAAGAAGGGCCACTCCACCCTGTCGAAGGCCTTCTCTGCATCCAAGGATAGTAGGAAGGCCTCCGGCAGGGCAGTGCAATCTCCCCCAAACCGCTTGATGACCTGTAGAATTTTCCTTACATTAAATTCAGACGCTCTCCCCATAACGAAGCCTGCCTGATCCTGATGCACAATCGCTGGTAACAAAGGTTTCAATCTTTCCGCCAGAAGCTTCATCAGTATCTTGTAATCGAGGCCGAGAAGCGAAATGGGTCTATATGAAGTCATATCCGATGGATCTTTATTGATCTTTGGAATTAAGATTATATTAGCCCTCTTAAAGTTCTTCGAAATTTGTTTATCTGTTCCATAATATGTATTATAAAGATCGGTCAGTACCGGGCCTATCTCTGTTCGCAAGATTTGATAGAATTCGACCGGTAAGCAGTCTGGGCCAGGAGCTTTTCCTCTAGCCATTGAATTAATGGTTCTTTGTATTTCCCTCTCTGTTATTGGTTGGTTCAGACCCTCACTATCCTCTACTGTAATTTTTGGAAGATTGATATCTTCCAAAAAACTTTTAATGTCCTCTGAGTCCGGGCATTGCGATGTATATAAGTTAGTATAAAACCTCTGAAATAATTGCAATATTTGACCTTGATCTGTATATACTTGATCCTTCTCTCTTATTGCTGCTATTGATTTCCTCCTAGACTGTCTTTTAAACAGAGAGGCCATGTATTTGCCAACTTTATTTCCATATTTAGCAAATCTAGCACTATTCTTATATGAGAGTACCTGTGCCTCTCCCAGGAGGAACGTCTCTCTTTCTTTCTTTGCCTGGAAGTAATTGTCTGTATTCAGTTTACAGGGTCTTTCCCTAAACAAGATATATGCCTCCCTTACCTTATCTGAGAGATCTAGATCTTTCCTCATGTTCTCTTTCTTTAACTTTGCCACATAATTAGAGATTTCCGCTTTCAGATAAGCTTTAGCAGCTTCCCAAAAAAGCTGGACATCCCCTCTGCAATGGCTGTTAAACGAACTATAGTCTTCCCACGCTTTAATTAAAAAATCTTTAAAGCTGCTGGAGTTTCGCAGGTAAACTGGAAAAAAAAAAGAATTAAATGAGAACTTCCTTTTTCCTGCGATAGATAGAGTAACCGGAGCATGATCTGATAAACTAAAATCTCCAATGTTACATTTCTCAACTTTAGAGACTAATACGTCTGAAATCAGAAAAAGGTCTAACCTTGATAACGTATTGTGAGTTTTAGAGCAACACGTATATTCAAGACTATTTGGATTTAATAATCTCCATATATCAACTAATTTTAGTGAGTTATGAAGTAGATTAAATATTTTCTTCTCGAAATTCAATTGAGCAGATTTGAATTTAGTCTCCCCACTCCGAACCCCCACTTTCCTTCTATCCAAGTATGAGTTTGGTGTGACATTAAAATCCCCTACCAATACTATCTTGGCTTTAGGGAATCTGAACATTTTCTTCACCAATAAGTTCCACAATTTTTCATTAGAGACGTTAGGACCATAGATGTTAACCAACAGGTATTCTTCCCCCTCAATAGAAAACCTAATGATCAAATATCTTCCCTCACTATCTCGAGAGATACTAAGAATTTTATATTCCAACCTTGTGTGGAAAAGAACCATCACTCCTCTAGACGCTTTCGTATATGATGAAAAGAAAGATTCTCCCAGCCAGCGAGCTCTGATCTTTCTATGCTCTTTATCTGATAGGTGGGTTTCTTGTAGACAAACTATATCAAAATCTTTTTTCCCTAGTAGGTTCAAGATTGCTTTCCTCTTTATAGGGGAGTGTATCCCCCCTATATTCCAGGTCAGTATTTTAACCATCTAACTTATATGAGGGAATCATTGGAGAGGAGGAGAGGAGAGGGGGAGGGGAAGGAGAGGGAAGAGAGGGAAAGAGGAAAGAGAAGAAAGAAGAGAAGAAAAAACAAACAAACAAAAAAACAAACAAATTGTGTTTTAACCCTTTGTGATCAGAATCATACCTTATTTTACCCATAACTATATTGTCTTTCTATCTATACAGATACTCATAGTGTCTATAAAAAGAAATAAAAACTCTTAGACATATACACAATCCTTCTCTACTTAGAGGAGTAGGCTTGTTCCTCATTCGTCCTAATATTACAGTGATAAACAACATTTCACAAACATCAAACCATAAATATATAAACCACCTGTGTTCAACATCATATATTACTTGATACATAACTATAAATTCTTTATAAGTGTATATAGAAAAAGCGGGCAAAAAGTATATTGCCTTTTGTGATCAAAAATTGTATGATATTGTTCAAAAAAAAAAAAAAAAAAAGCAAATAATTTGTGTTTTAACCCTTTGTGATCAGAATCATACCTTATTTTACCCATAACTATATTGTCTTTCTATCTATATAGATACTCATGGTGTCTATAAAAAGAAATAAAAACTCTTAGACATATACACAATCCTTCTCTACTTAGAGGAGTAGGCTTGTTCCTCATTCGTCCTAATATTACAGTGATAAACAACATTTCACAAGCATCAAGCCCGAAATATATAAACCACCTGTGTTCAACATCATATATTACTTGATACATAACTATAAATTCTTTATAAGTGTATATAGAAAAAGCGGGCAAAAAGTATATTGCCTTTTGTGATCAAAAATTTTATAATATTGTTAAAAAAAAAAAAAAAAAAAAAATTTGTGTAAAAAGAGAAGAAATATCTCATATTTGAGAAAGAGAGAAGAAAAAAAAAACAAACAACAGCAAAAAGAAACCTCCTGAACGAGCGCAGAGAGAACAAATATTTGAAAAAAGGAAAAAAAAAGAAATCTTTTCCGTCCGGGAAAAAAAAAGAAAAAGCTAGATATAAAAACAAAAAAATCTTTGTTAAATAGCATGTTAGACACACAAAAACAATTACAAAAACAATATAATGTAAAGAAGACTCTCATTAAACCATCCCCTTCTTTGATTCATTCTCCAAGAAAGAAAGGGCTGCTTCTGGGGAGTCAAAAAAGAAAAAGTCCAGGCCTGATTTTATCCTGAGTCTGGCTGGATACAGCAGGGAGAAAAACCTCTTTTCTGCCACTAGGCGAGAGCAGATAGGCGAGAATTGTTTCCTTTTCAGCGAAACTTCAGAGGAAAAGTCCTGGAAGAGCAGGATCTTTGCTCCTTGATAATATAGGTTCTGTTGTTTCCTATAGGCTCTCAAGATCTCACTTTTTCCTTGAAAGTTCAAGAATTTCGCCATGACTGGTCTTGGTCTCCTATCAGTTGTTGTTGATTGGTCTCTCTCTCTTCCCATTCTGTGCACTCTTTCAATTGTGAATATATTCTGCTCTGGATTTAAGCCCAATAACTCAGGAATAGTCCATTCCACAAACTTTTTTAAATCCTGGGTTTTAAGTGATTCGGGGATGCCAATCAGGCGTAGATTGCTCCGCCTGGCTCTATTTTCCATCTCATCAATTTTGTTAGACAGTGATAGATTTTGTTTCAGTAAGGCCTCCATCTGAAGTTGTACTTTAATCTGAGTGTCTTCACAATTTGAAATCCGTTGTTCCATCTCTTTTATTCTCTCTGCCTGATTTTTTAACTCCTCCAGTATTGTGTTTAATCTGGTATGAATCTCTTCCAATTTGGGCCCTATCAGGGCCGAAACCAGTGTTGCAATTTCCCCTGCATAAGAAGTGTCAGAGATCTTTTCTTCCCTAAGTGATTTATTTGGGGAGTTAATTGAGTTGGCAGTCTTCATTTTTGGTGACCTCTTCCCCTGATTAAGATACTTCTCCATATATCTGCTGACTTAATTCAGGCTCTGACCTGCTAGCTCCCAGTTATAATTAACACTCAGCAGGATGTCATCTCCCAATCAGATTGAGCTTGCATTCTATTGGCTGTTCCGATCAGCCAATAGAATGCGAGCTCAATCTGATTGGCTGATTGGATCAGCCATTCGGATTGAACTTGATTCTGATTGGCTGAATCCATCAGCCAATCAGAATTTTCCTACCTTAATTCCGATTGGCTGATAGAATCCTATCAGCCAATCGGAATTCGAGGGACGCCATCTTGGATGACGTCATTTAAAGGAACCGTCATTCGTCGTTCAGTCGTCGGCCAGGATGGATGTTCCGCGTCGGAGGTCTTCAGGATGCTGCCGCTCCGCTCCGGATGGATGACAATAGAAGATGCCGCTTGGATGAAGACTTCAATCGGATGGAAGACCTCTTCTGCCCCGCTTGGATGAAGACTTCTACCGGATGGAGGACCTCTTCTTGCTCCGCTTGGATGAAGAATTTGGCTCGGCTGGGTGAAGACGACTCAAGGTAGGGAGATCTTCAGGGGCTTAGTGTTAGGTTTATTTAAGGGGGGTTTGGGTTAGATTAGGGGTATGTGGGTGGTGGGTTGTAATATTGGGGGGGGTATTGTATGTTTTTTTTTACAGGCAAAAGAGCTGAACTTCTTGGGGCATGCCCCGCAAAGGGCCCTGTTCAGGGCTGGTAAGGTAAAATAGCTTTGAACTTTAGTAATTTAGAATATGGTAGGGCATTTTTTTATTTTGGGGGGCTTTGTTATTTTATTAGGGGGCTTAGAGTAGGTGTAATTAGTTTAAAATTGTTGTAATATATTTCTAATGTTTGTAAATATTTTTTTATTTTTTGTAACTTCTTTTTTATTTTTTGTACTTTAGTTTATTTCATTGCATTTATTTGTAGGAATTGTATTTAATTTATTTATTGATAGTGTAGTGTTAGGTTTAATTGTAGATAATTATAGGTATTTTATTTAATTTATTTATTGTAAGTGTAGTGTTAGGTTTAATTGTAACTTAGGTTAGGATTTATTTTACAGGTAAATTTGTAATTATTTTAACTATTTTAGCTATTAAATAGTTCTTAACTATTTAATAGCTATTGTACCTGGTTAAAATAAATACAAAGTTACCTGTAAAATAAATATTAATCCTAAAATAGCTATAATATCATTATAATTTATATTGTAGCTATATTAGGATTTATTTTACAGGTAAGTATTTAGCTTTTAATAGGAATAATTTATTTAAGAAGAGTTAATTAATTTTGTTAGATTAAAATTATATTTAATTTAGGGGGGTGTTAGTGTTAGGGTTAGACTTAGCTTTAGGGGTTAATACATTTATTAGAATAGCGGTGAGCTCCAATCGGCAGATTAGGGGTTAATAATTGAAGTTAGGTGTCGGCGATGTTAAGGAGGGCAGATTAGGGGTTAATACTATTTATTATAGGGTTAGTGAGGCGGATTAGGGGTTAATAACTTTATAATAATAGCGGTGCGGTCCGCTCAGCAGATTAGGGGTTAATAAGTGTAGGCAGGTGGAGGCGACGTTGAGGGGGGCAGATTAGGGGTTAATAAATATAATATAGGGGTCGGCGGTGTTAGGGGCAGCAGATTAGGGGTACATAGGGATAATGTAAGTAGCGGCGGTTTACGGAGCGGCAGATTAGGGGTTAAAAATAATATACAGGGGTCAGCGATAGCGGGAGCGGCAGAATAGGGGTTAATAAGTGTAAGGTTAGGGGTGTTTAGACTCGGGGTACATGTTAGAGTGTTAGGTGCAGACGTAGGAAGTGTTTCCCCATAGGAAACAATGGGGCTGCGTTAGGAGCTGAACGCGGCTTTTTTTCAGGTGTTAGGTTTTTTTTCAGCTCAAACAGCCCCTTTGTTTCCTATGGGGGAATCGTGCACAAGCACGTTTTTGAGGCTGGCCGCGTCCGTAAGCAACTCTTGTATCGAGAGTTGAAGTTGCGTTAAATATGCTATACACTCCTTTTTTGGAGCCTAACGCAGCCATTCTGTGGACTCTCAATACCAGAGTTATTTTAAAGGTGCGGCCAGAAAAAAGCCAGCATTAGATACGCGGGTCGTTACCGACAAAACTCTAAATCTAGCCGTAAGACTTTTAATTTCAAGAAAGCAAAATTCAACGATTTAAGGAAATCATTAAATAATATAAATTGGGACAATGTATTTTCTAATAAAAATACACAGGAAAATGGATAATATTTAAAAATGTGTTAAATAAATATACATATCAACACATACCATATGGTTATAAAAATAAAAATAAAAAAAACTAAGCCGTTATGGCTAAATAAAAATGTATTAAGAGAAATTAGGAAAAAACGTAGGGCATTTAAATTATTAAAAGAAAATAGTACAGACTCAGCATACAATATTTATAAGGAATGTAACAAAGCATGCAAAAAAGCAATCAAATTAGCCAAAATTGAAAATGAAAAATTAATTGCCAATGATTCTAAGTCCAACCCTAAAAGGTTCTTTAAGTACATAAATACCAAAAAATCTAAGAAGGATAATATAGGTACATTAAAATGTGTGGAGGGTAGCATGATAAATAATGACAGGGAGAAGGCTGAGGTACTAAACCATTTTTTTTCTTCAGTATACACAAGAGAGGAACCATTGAATGATACTTTGGAACAGAATAGAACATGCCAGTCCATACCACTAACTGGGTTTTGTTTAGAGGATATCAGGAAAAAACTGGAAAATATTAAGGTAAATAAAACTCCAGGCCCAGATGGAATACGCCCAAGGGTGTTAAGGGAACTTAGCACTGTTATAGACAAACCTTTACTCTTAATTTTTCAAGACTCATTATCCTCAGGCATGGTACCCCAGGATTGGCGTAAAGCTGATGTGGTGCCACTCTTCAAAAAGGGAAGCAGGGATGATCCAGGAAGCTATAGACCAGTTAGTCTGACATCAATAGTGGGGAAGATATTTGAAGGGATTATAAGGGATTATATTGATGAGCATATTCGTTTAAACAAGATTATGAGTTCTAATCAGCATGGCTTTAGGAGAAATAGATCATGTCAAACTAATCTAATTAGATTCTACGAGGAAGTAAGTAAAAATATAGATAAAGGGGAATCAGTTGATGTGATATACTTAGATTTTGCAAAGGCATTTGATACAGTGCCACATGAGAGATTAATGCACAAAATTAAGGGACTGGGAATAGCTGAAAATGTTAGCTTATGGATAAATAACTGGATAAAAGATAGGGAGCAACGAGTAGTAGTAAATGGATCATACTCAGATTGGACAAAGGTAATCAGTGGCGTCCCCCAGGGATCAGTACTGGGCCCTGTTATTTTTAATATTTTTATAAATGACTTGGAGCAAGGATTAAATAGCGACATCTCTATTTTTGCAGATGATATTAAGTTAAGTAAGGTCATTAGGTCAGAGCAGGACGAACTCTCTTTACAAAGGGATTTGCTAAAATTAGAACTATGGGCAAGTGAATGGAAAATGAGATTTAATACGGAAAAATGCAAGGTTCTACATTTTGGAAGTAAAAATAAGCAGGCTACGTATTTTGTAAATGGGACAAGACTTAGCCAAACACAGGAGGAAAGGAATTTGGGAGTAGTAATAGATAACAAACTAAAGATGAGTGCACAATGCAGGGCAGCGGCTTCAAAGGCTAATAAGATACTAGCATGTATTAAAAGAGGCATTGATTCAAGGGAGGAAAGCATAATTCTGTCATTATATAAAGCCCTGGTAAGACCTCACCTTGAGTTTGGAGTGCAGTTCTGGGGACCGATTGCTAAAAAAGATATTGCAGAACTAGAAAAAGTTCAGAGAAGGGCCACAAAGCTAATAAGGGGATTGGAGAAATTAACCTATGAGGAGAGGCTAGCCAAACTGGGTCTGTTCTCTTTAGAAAAAAGGCGCTTGAGAGGTGACATGATTACTTTATATAAATATATTCAAGGCCCATATACAGAGATGGCAGAAGCTCTGTTTATTCCAAGAAAATTGTTTCTGACAAGAGGTCATAATTTAAGGTTGGAGGAAAGGAGATTTAATCTCCTGCAACAGAAATGTTTTTTCACTGTAAGAGCAATAAAATTGTGGAACTCATTACCAAAGGAGGTAGTGAATGCCAATACCATAGATACATTTAAAAATAGTCTGGATAAATTTCTGTATATAAAGAAAATTCATGGATATGATTGCTAGTATTAAATTGGTCACATTTTAATGGGGTTATTTAAGCTTAACTGGAGCTTTTTGTAAGTATTTTAGATTTGTATAGGTTGAACTTGATGGACTTCAGTCTTTTTTCAACCTTATCTACTATATTACTATGTTACTATGTTATGTTCTCTGTTATCGGTCGTAGAGATTCATCTCCCACCTCCCTTTTCAGATCGACGATATACTCTCATATACCATTACCTCTACTGATAACTGTTTCAGTACTGGTTTGGCTATCTGCTATATGTGGATGGGTGTCTTTGGTAAGTATGTTTTTATTTCTTAAGACACCTCAGCTATGGTTTGGCACTTTATGCATTTATATAAAGTTCTAAAAATATGTATTGTACTTATATTTGCCATGAGTCAGGTTCATGTATTTCCTTTTGCACATTGTCAGTTTCATATTTGGGAAAATTAATATTGAAAAATATTTTTTTTCCTGGGGTTTAGTCTTTTTTTCAATTGACTACTTGTTTTAAATTGCGGGCTGTCTTAGGCTCGCGGGTCCGCTAAATGCTACACTTTATTGCATCATTCTTCGCGCGAGAAATTTTTGGTGCGAAAAGGCACGTCATTTCCGGAGTCATAGTTGACAAAGGGGTTCACACAGGTTTGCGTCGTTAGTGACCCGAGTGTGTCATTTCCGGACATGGTTGGCGGCAAAAAAATTTTCAGTTACGTTGTGCGTCATACTTGGCGCCAACTTTTTTCATTATTTATTGCCCCATTGCTTTTGCCTCTTGCCTTTCTCTATGTCAGAGGGCTATGCTATTTGCATTTTTTCCCATTCCTGAAACTGTCATATAAGGAAATTGATAATTTTGCTTTATATGTTGTTTTTTCTTTTACATTCTGCAAGATGTCTCAATCTGATCCTGCCTCAGAAGCATCTGCTGGAACTTTGCTGCCTGACATCGGTTCTACCAAAGCTAAGTGCATTTGTTGTAAAATTGTGGAGATTATATCTCCTAATGTCATTTGTATTAGTTGTCATGATAAACTTTTACATGCAGATAGAGTGTCCATCTGTAATAGTACATTGCCAGTTGCAGTTCCTTCAACTTCTAATGTACATTATATACCTATGAATTTAAAAAAAATTGTTACTGATTCTATTCAGAAGGCTTTGTCTGCATTTCCACCTTCTAATAAGCGTAAGAGGTCTTTTAAAACTTCTCATTCAGTTGATGAAATTTCAAATGACCGACAATATAATGAATTATCCACCTCTGATGAGGATCTATCTGATTCAGAAGATCCTTCCTCAGACATTGACACTGACAAATCTACTTATTTATTTAAAATAGAGTATATGCGTTCTTTGTTAAAAGAAGTGTTAATTACTTTGGATATTGAGGAAGCTAGTCCTCTTGATATTAAAACCAGTAAACATTAAAATGCTGTTTTTAAACCTACTGTGGTTGCTCCAGAGGTTTTTCCTATTCCTGATGCTATTTCTGACAAGATTTCTAAGGAATGGAATAAGCCAGGTACTCCTTTTAATCCTTCTGCAAGGTTTAAAAAATTGTATCCTTTACCAGCGATTGCACTAGAGCAGGGGTGTCCAAACTTTGCTCTCCAGAGGTTTTGGAACTACATTTCCGATGATGCTCAGCCAGCATTTTATCTAGCTGAGCATCATGGGAAATGTAGTTCCAAAACCTCTGGAGAGCAAAGTTTGGACACCCATGCACTAGAGTTTTGGGAAAAGATCCCCAAAGTTGATGGGGCTATTTCTACTCTTTCTTAAAGAACCACTATTCCTATGGAAGATAGTACTTCCTTTAAAGATCCTTTAGATAGGAAGCTTGAATCCTATATAAGGAAAGCCTATTTATATTCAGGTCATCTTCTTAGGCCTGCAATTACTTTGGCTGATGTTGCAGCTGCTTCAACTTTTTGGTTGGAGAATTTAGCGCAACAAGAATTGGATTCTGACATATCTAGCATTGTTTGCTTACTGCAACATGCTAATAATTTTATTTGTGATGCCATTTTTTATATGATCAAAATTGATGTTAGATCCATCTCTTTAGCTATTTTAGCTAGAAGAGCTTTGTGGCTTAAATCTTGGAATGCTGATATGACATCTAAGTCTAGATTACTATCTCTTTCTTTCCAAGGTAATAATTTATTTGGTTCTCAGTTGGATTCTATTATTTCAACTGTTACTGGGGGGAAAGGAGTTTTTTTGCGTCAGGATAAAAAACCTAAGGGTAGATCTAAGGCTTCTAATCGTTTGCGGACTTCTTTTGAATATTTACCTAAGGTTGTGAATTCTAACAACATTAGTAGAGAAATTGTTGTCCCTTCCTTATGTCCTAATCCTAAGAATCCTTTGGAAAGATCCTTACATTCTTTGGATGTGGTAAGAGCTTTGAAATGTTATGTTGAAGCTACTAAAGATTTCAGAAAGACTTATAGTCTATTTGTTATATTCTCTGGTTCTAGGAAAGGCCAGAAGGTTTCTGCTATTTCCTTGGCTTCTTGGTTAAAGCTTTTGACTCTTCAAGCTTATTTGGAGTCGGGTCAAGCCCCGCCTCAGAGAATTACAGCTCATTCTACTAGGTCAGTCTCCACTTTGTGGGCTTTTAAGAATGAAGCTTCAGTTGATCAGATTTGCAAAGCAGCGACTTGGTCCTCTTTGCATACATTTACTAAATTCTACCATTTTTATGTATTTGATTCTTCTGAAGCAGTTTTTGGTAGAAAAGTTCTTCAGGCAGTTGTTTCAGTTTGATTCTTCTGCTGCTGTTTTAAGTTTTTCTCTTTCTTCATAAGAATAACTTATATTTGGGATGTGGATTATTTTTTCAGCATTTGGCTGTTTATTTTTTATCCCTCCCTCTCTAGTGACTCTTACGTGGAGTTCCACATCTTGGGTATTTGATATCCCATACGTCACTAGCTCATGGACTCTTGCCAATTACATGAAAGAAAACATAATTTATGTAAGAACTTACCTGATAAATTAATTTCTTTCATATTGGCAAGAGCCCATGAGGCCCACCCTTTTTATGGTGGTTATGATTTTTTTGTATAAAGCACAATTATTCCAAATTCCTTTGTTGATGCTTTTTACTCCTTTCTTTATCACCCCACTACTTGGCTATTCGTTAAACTGAATTGTGGGTGTGGTGAGGGGTATATTTGTAGGCATTTTGAGGTTTGGGAAACTTTGCCCCTCCTGGCAGGATTGTATATCCCATACGTCACTAGCTCATGGACTCATGCCAATATGAAAGAAATTATTTATCAGGTAAGTTCTGACATAAATTATGTTTTCCTATTTATCAGAGTAGGGGTATCATTAGTGTGATTAATTTTGTTTATAGTTTCAGGTTCTTTTTGTTCTTCTGAATAGTCTGCTAAATCTCTATTATATTTAGAGAATTTGCTTTCTAAGATGTTTTCTTTGAATTCAGATTTTTTTCCATTATATCCTTCTGTAAATTTAAGTATTCTGTATTGTTTTCAAATATCTTTAAATTATTTTTATATGAATCAATTTCAGGTTTAATTTCTTTTAGAAAGATGTTTCTAGATTTTACTATAATTTTCATAAGTCCTATGGAGGCTGTTTCTAAGACTTCAAACCACTCATCTGACAATTCATTAGTAAGTTTAAAAATGCAGTTTTTCTTTAGTCTTAATCCTCTAAGGACCATATTACTATCTATGTATTTGTGAGTATATTTAATTTCTATAGAGTGTTTTAGTTCTTTAATAAGATGGTTCTCTAAGTTCTCACAAAGGTCTTGTAAGTTTTTTGGGGTATTTCTATTGAACTGATATTATGTACACTTCTCTTCTCCTTAAAATAAAAGTGAAAGGGAATAATATATGAGGTCACAATAGTGTGTAAACACTTAGATGTGTGAATAGCAAAACTAATTCCACGTAGGAGATAAAGTTTTAATTATAGGGTTGTTATATGTACATATTTAATCTGTTATTTGGTTTAAATTAGTTTCATCGCTTGATAGAGATTTAGGATATTCAACCAATCTTATGCAAATAATTGTATTTATTGATTACAAAAGCATTGTCCACGAACTATTAACAAATTTTAACATATGTTACAACCAACACCTGTCAAAGATCACTCCTATTGGCTATTTCAAAAATCAAACTAAACCAATAGGGTTAAACTTAAACTCTATATAAGAGCTGAACAGACAAATAATGGGCATCTTGATAAAGGCCCCCGGCCGAAACGCGTAGATGTGCCCATTGAAAGATAGCTTTGCAACAGCTATACCCATATTCATTGCAACAACCGGGATATGATTTCTTTTTAAACGCCTGGACTTGGAGAACAGCTGCATCTTTTCCACTTAAAGCTGTGTTAGCAGCCAACAGAGAAAACTTTTATTTTCGGTTGGTTATCTAGCTATTACTAATAGCAACATAAAGGACACACATTATTACCACCGGAATCGGCTAAAAAACAGCCTGAATCAACTATATCACTGGCTTCTCATAACCAACAAAAAACGACTTTAAGAACTGTGCCTAAATATTCTTTGCATACAAACTGCCTGGACCTTTAACAATTGATAAATTGTTAAATTGTTGGGATACATAAGGGCTCACCACTATCACCCTATCAGCTTTTACTATCTATCGCCCCTACTAGTGACCAGCTATCACCTGTAACCCGGAAGTCGGGTCAGAATACAGGCTTTCCACCACGGATCTTCAACACAGAGATTGCCATACAGCTATACTCTGAAACAGCTCCTCTTCAAACGAAGCTTCATACAAAGACAGCCATACAGGTACACTTTTAACGTCTCTTTTACCAAACGGAACTCTTTAACTCACCTTCAGTTGGCCATGAAAAAACATTACCTAAAGTCAAGGTTTGGGTTACATTTTTAAACCACTTATACTAAGTGTGTTTTTTGTTTATCCACTGCAGTGAGATATATATTTTTTAATATTTTTTTTTATATTTTAAAGTAATTTTTAAGCTCGAGCTTACCATTTCAACACTGCCAACAGTTCTTAGAATACATTGTAACATTTAGACAAATATTGCTACAATAGATAGTTTGCTAGACAATATTGCCAATTTTCGTTGTTAAAATTATCATTGTTATAAAAATTTTCACTTTACCATTACTCTATTGACCATCCATTCCTGATATTATATTAGGAACATATTTTATATAATTTATATCTTTTAGATGCTTCTATATATTTATATTTTATATTTATCTTTCTAGTAAACTGTTTATATAAAAAACCTCTTGTCCATTTTAACCCCTTAATGACCGCAGCACTTTTCCATTTTCTGTCCGTTTGGGACCAAGGCTATTTTTACATTTTTGCGGTGTTTGTGTTTAGCTGTAATTGTCCTCTTACTCCTTTACTGTACCCACACATATTATATACCGTTTTTCTCGCCATTAAATGGACTTTCTAAAGATACCATTATTTTCATCATATCTTATAATTTACTATAAAAAAATTATAAAATATGAGGAAAAATTGAAAAAAAAAACACTTTTTCTAACTTTGACCCCCAAAATCTGTTACATTTCTACAACCACCAAAAAACACCCATGCTAAATAGTTTCTAAATTTTGTCCTGAGTTTAGAAATACCCAATGTTTACATGTTCTTTACTTTTTTTGCAAGTTATAGGGCCATAAATACAAGTAGCACTTTGCTATTTCCAAACCATTTTTTTTCAAAATTAGTGCTAGTTACATTAGAACACTAATATCTTTCAGGAATACCTGAATATCCCTTGACATGTATATATTTTTTTTTAGTAGACAACCCAAAGTATTGATCTAGGCCCATTTTGGTATATTTCATGCCACCATTTCACCGCCAAATGCGATCAAATAAAAAAAATCGTTCACTTTTTCACAAATTTTTTCACAAACTTTAGGTTTCTCACTGAAATTATTTACAAACAGCTTGTTCAATTATGGCACAAATGGTTGTAAATTCTTCTCTGGGATCCCCTTTGTTCAGAAATAGCAGACTTATATGGCTTTGGTGTTGCTTTTTGGTAATTAGAATGCCACTAAATGCCACTGCGCACCACACGTGTATTATGCCCAGCAGTGAAGGGGTTAATTAGGGAGCATGTAGGGAGCTTTTTGGGGTAATTTTAGCTTTAGTTTAGTGTAGTAGACAACCCCAAGTATTGATCTAGGCCCATTTTGGTATATTTCATGCCACCATTTCACCGCCAAATGCGATCAAATTAAAAAAAAACGTAAAATGTTTCACAATTTTAGGTTTCTCACTGAAATCATTTACAAACAGCTTGTGCAGTTATGGCACAAATGGTTGTAAATGCTTCTCTGGGATCCCCTTTGTTCAGAAATAGCAGACATATATGGCTTTGGCGTTGGTTTTTGGTATTTAGAAGGCCGCTAAATGCCGCTGCGCATCACACGTGTATTATGGCTAGCATTGAAGGGGTTAATTAGGTAGCTTGCAGGGTTAATATTAGATTTAGTGTAGAGCTCAGCCTCCCACCTGAAACATCAGACCCCCTGATCCCTCCCAAACAGCTCTCTTCCCTCCCCCACCCCACAATTGTCCTCCCCATCTTAAGTACTGGCAGAAAGTCTGCCAGTACTAAAATAAAAGCTATATATATATATTTTTTTTTTAAAAAAAAAAGCATATTTACATATGCTGCTGTGTACGATCCCCCCTTAGCCCCCAACCTCACTGATCCCCCCCCAAACAGCTCTATAACCCTCCCACTCTAACTTGATAGGCGCCATCTTGGGTACTGGCAGCTGTCTGCCAGTACCCAGTTTAGAAGAAAAAATGTCTTTATTTTTCATTTTGTAAGCATTTCTGTAGTGTAGCTTCCCCCCACACAAAACCAACCCCCCACCCCTCCACGATCTCTTTTTGTGCTTTTGCACAAACAAGATTAGGCCAATTATTACTTAAAAATTTTTCCGTAGTGTAGCGGTTCCCACCCGCTCCCGCCCCGTGCACGCGCCCGCCCGCCACCCTCCGTGCACGCGCGCGCGTCCATGCGCGCCCCCGGCGGTGCCGCCCCGATCCCACCCCCCGTGACTTAACACAGCACACTGATGGCCGCCCACCCGCCTCCCAAGTCGGCTCCCACCCACCAACGATACCGGCCATCGATGTCCGGTGCAGAGAGGGCCACAGAGTGGCTCTCTCTGCATCGGATGGCCATGTATGGTTATTGCAGGATGCCTCCATATCGAGGCATCACTGCAATAACCGGAAAGCAGCTGGAAGCGAGCAGGATCGCTTCCAACTGCTTTCCACACCGAGGACGTGCAGGGTACGTCCTCAGGCATTAACTGCCTTTTTTTTGAGGACGTACCCTGCACGTCCTCGGTCATTAAGGGGTTAATCACCTTATTCAGAGTGTTTGATACACACACTTGTATACCTCATTGGTTAAGTCACATTATTTGCAATCACACTTATCACGCTACATAATTTACAATAGGACCCTCATTTGCTATTCACACATCTAAGTGTTTACACACTATTGTGACCTCATATATTATTCCCTTTCACTTTTATTTTAAGGAGAAGAGAAGTGTACATAATATCAGTTCAATTATTTCTATGGTGCTATATTAACCCTGTAGGTTTAAGCAGAGAGCTCTTCCCAGTGTAGCTCAAGGCGTGTGGTGTATGGGGAGGGAAATGAATCCTGTCAAATTTGCTGAGAGAAGCTGTTTAGCAGACAAACTGTGCGTTGTACATTGGGACAAACAGAGAATGCTGTGTCTACAGTATGGCAGATATAGAAGTCGGCTTAACACCAGAATGGTGTATAACTCACCACACTTGCTGCTTGAGCTTTTCTCCGGAAGCCTTTGAGAAATCCTGCCTTTCTCCTGGACCGCAAGCACCTCACTCATGGAGGTTGTTGTCCTGTGCTGCAACATCCATCTGTCGGGTATACCGCTGCAAAACCTCCGTGATGCTGGCTTGTTTGCACGCTATGGCTGAGCGGTGTTGGACACTTCCGGTCTATGACGTAAGTCGTCTCCTGCGCCAATGGGATTCCCTCCTGTTCCATCGTAGCCCCATACACCACCTGTTCACCTGAGTGCCGAGATTCAAAGCCCGGTAAGGATAAGTTTCCAAACAACAGAAATAATGCAAAAACCAGGCGAGTCTCCAGGCACTGTAGTATATTAAAAGTTTGTAACTTTATTGGAAACCAAGAAAAAAAGACGTTTAAAACAGAGTGAGCATAAAAGCAATAAGCTGGGCTGTCTTACGCGTTTTGGCTACATGTTAGCCTTACTCATAGACACACTTTGTGGAAACAGACACAGAGCTTAAATAGCCCCATGACTGGATCAAAACCAAAGCCCCAGCTGAACATAATTAACAAGAATAGGTTCATATGATATACTGAGATACTACTAGTTAACTAACAGACATGGAGATAAAGGCAATCATTAGTAACAAGAAAAATACTATACAATATTTGATATCATAGTCGATGGAGAGGCAGTTAAAGGAATATGAACAAAGTTAATATAACAAAAAGTATATATCTTTATGTCACTGAATATATGAAGGGGAAAAAAGTGCATAATTAAAGGGACATACCCCTGTATATTGAGACAATAATTTCTATAGATATAATGAGCATGATAAAAAATCCTCCGGCTATAAATGTTGATCAATTGACATACCCCTGCATTATGAGACATTGATTTCTATGGATGTATTAAGCCTGATAAAAAACCTCAGGCTATAAATGTTAATCAGGTAGTATATTGTGACTCGCATTAGTAGTCAATCGAAATTGTATGCTATAAAAACTTAATTAAAGGGACATACACTTATATAATAGGACGCTAATCTCTATGAATATATTAGACTAGACATAAGGTACTCCCAGCTAAAAAGATAGGTATATAAAGCATATTATGTCTCACAACATTAATTCATCCGGATTACTTAATAAAAAATACATATCTCAATACTATGAAAAGTTGGTGACAAGAGGGTAATCAGATGGCACGTCTATCTCTGATTCACATTCTAATGGCTATAACTGTAACTCTTTCATAATGTTTATAGTGTTTATGAAAATGGAGTACTATCAACTGTAAAATTGCATCTAAAAGTGATCACTACAGTTAAAAGAAATCAATAAGCCTATTATCATATACTTTGGTCAGTGTTGATGTATACCTATAAATAGAGGCAATCTTTGAGAGTATATACTTTCACACATGTGAACCAGCCGGTTATCTAATTAATTATGGGTTACAAGATAATTTTAATATTCAATTCCGTTGCCAGAAGTTGATAACATCACCTTCGATGTTAAAACCATCTGGTCTCCTAGTTCTGAGTTAAAATATCCAGTAAGCTTTTTGATAAAGAAGCTTACTTACAATGTCACCTCCTCTGTCAGGGGTCCTAACATGCTCAATGACCTGCCAATGAAAGCTATTTACATTTTTGCCATGTTTGTGAATAAAATGTCTTGCTAGGTCTGAGCATTCAACCCCATTGTCAATATTATTGAGATGTTCTCGGATTCTTGTACGTGCCTCTCTGGTGGAACAACCCACATACTGTTTTTTACAAGATGTGCAGTCCACCAGATATATGACATTGTGTGTGCGACAATTCGTGCAACTCTTTAAAAGATACACTCTTTGTGTGACCATAGACTGAAAGTTTTTTGTTACACGAGTGCAGCCGCAGGCTATGCATCTGTTGAAGTGGCATTTATAATGCCCTTTCACATGTAACCAACTGCTACACTACAAAAAGGGGTTGCTACAGAGCAAAAGAAAAAGGGACAGGGAGGGATGGGCAGCTACTCTACAGAAAAGGGGTTGCTACAGAAAAGAATGGATAGGGAGGGATGGGTCAGTTACACTACAAAAAAAAGGGTTACTACAGAGCAAAAGAGAAAGGGACAGGGAGGGATGGGGCAGCTACACTACAGAAAAGGGGTTGCTACAGAAAAAAGGGACAGAGAGGGATGGGGCAGCTGCACTACAGAAAAGGGGTTGCTACAGAGCAAAAGAAAAAGGGACAGGGAGGGATGGGGCAGCTACACTACAGAAAAAGGGTTGCTACAGAAAAAAAGGGATAGGGAGGGATGGGGCAGCTACACTACAGAAAAGGGGTTGCTACAGAAAAAAAAGCAATAGGGAGGGATGGGGCAGCTACACTACAGAAAAGGGGTTGCTACAGGAAAAAAGGGAAAGGGAGGGATGGGGCAGCTACACTACAGAAAAGGGTATTGCTACAGAAAAAAAGGGACAGGGAGGGATGGGGCAGCTACACTACAGAAAAGGGTATTGCTACAGAAAAAAGGGACAGGGAGGGATGGGGCAGCTACACTACAGAAAAGGGGTTTGGGGGTACTAAATGGCTATTTACACTGCAGAAAAATAAATAAAAATAAAATAAAAAATAAAATAAAAAAAAAGGGGTTTATAGGTACTGGCAGACAGCTGCCAGTACTTAAGATGGCAGCAATAGTTAGAGCGGAGAGGGTTAGAGAGATGTTTGAGTGGGGATCAGGGAGGTTGGAGAGTTAGGGGGGTCCTACATGGCAGAAAAATGAAGATAGAGGGATAGAGGGATAGGGATAGAGGGATAGGGATTAGGGATAGAGGGATAGGGATAGAGGGATAGGGATAGAGGGATAGGGATAGAGGGATACGGATAGAGGGATATGGATAGAGGGAGAGAGATAGAGGGATAGATGGATAGAGGGACAGATGGATAGAGGTATAGGAGGGAGAGGGATTAAGGATAGAGGGATAGGGATAGAGGGATAAGGATAGAGGGATAGGAAGATGGATAGAGGGAGAGAGATAGATGGATAGAGGGATAGGGATAGATGGATAGGGATGGATAGGAATAAATGGATAGAGGTTTAGAGATAGGGATAGAGGGAAAGGTATATTTATTTCCTTAAAAGGGCACTGAGCTAAAAAAAAATTCTTTTGTGATTCAGATAGAGCTTGCAATTTTAAGCAACTTTCTAATTTACTCCTATTATCAATTTGTCTTCGTTGTCTTGCTATCTTTATCTAAAAAAGAAGGCATCTAAGATTTTTTTTGGTTCAGACATCTGGACAGCACTTTTTTATTGGTGGATGAATGTATCCACCAATCAGCAAGAACAACTCAGGTTGTTCACCAAAAATGGTCCAGCATCTAAAATTACATTCTTGCATTTCAAATAAAGATACCAAGAGAATGAAGAAAATTTCATAATAGGAGTAAATTAGAAAGTTGCTTAACCCCTTAATGACCACAGCACTTTTCCATTTTCTGTCCGTTTGGGACCAAGGCTATTTTTCCATTTTTGCGGTGTTTGTGTTTAGCTGTAATTTTCATCTTACTCATTTACTGTACCCACACATATTATATACCGTTTTTCTCGCCATTAAATGGACTTTCTAAAGATACCATTATTTTCATCATATCTTATAATTTACTATAAAAAAATTTATAAAATATGAGGAAAAATTGAAAAAAACCCCAATTTTTCTAACTTTGACCCCCAAAATCTGTTACATATCTACAACCACCAAAAAACACCTATGCTAAATAGTTTCTAAATATTGTCCTGATTTTAGAAATACCCAATGTTTACATGTTATTTGCTTTTTTTGCAAGTTATAGGGCAATAAATACAAGTAGCACATTGCTATTTCCAAACCATTTTTTTTCAAAATTAGCGCTAGTTACATTAGAACACTGATATCTTTCAGGAATCTCTGAATATCCATTGACATGTATATATTTTTTTTTAGTAGACAACCCAAAGTATTGATCTAAGCCCATTTTGGTATATTTCATGCCACCATTTCACCGCCAAATGCGATCAAATAAAAAAAATGTTCACTTTTTCACAAATTTTTTCACAAACTTTAGGTTTCTCACTGAAATTATTTACAAACAGCTTGTGCAATTATGTCACAAATGGTTGTAAATTCTTCTCTGGGATCTCCTTTGTTCAGAAATAGCATACTTATATGGCTTTGGTGTTGCTTTTTGGTAATTAGAATGCCACTAAATGCCACTGCGCAACACACGTGTATTATGCCCAGCAGTGAAGGGGTTAATTAGGGAGCATGTAGGGAGTTTTTTGGGGTAATTTTAGCTTTAGTGTAGTGTAGTAGACAACCCCAAGTATTGATCTAGGCCCATTTTGGTATATTTCATGCCACCATTTCACCGCCAAATGCGATCAAATTAAAAAAAAACGTTAAATTTTTCACAATTTTAGGTTTCTCAATGAAATCATTTACAAACAGATTGTGCAGTTATGGCACAAATGGTTGTAAATGCTTCTCTGGGATCCCCTTTGTTCAGAAATAGCAGACATATATGGCTTTGGCGTTGCTTTTTGGTATTTTGAAGGCCGCTAAATGCCGCTGCGCATCACACGTGTATTATGGCTAGCAGTGAAGGGGTTAATTAGGTAGCTTGTAGGGAGCTTGCAGGGTTAATATTAGATTTAGTGTAGAGCTCAGCCTCCCACCGTAAACATCAGACCCTCTGATCCCTCCCAAACAGCTCTCTTCCCTCCCCCACCCCACAATTGTCCCCGCCATCTTAAGTACTGGCAGAAAGTCTGCCAGTACTAAAATAAAAGCTATATTTGTTTTTTTGGTGGTTTTTTTTAAAAGCATATTTACATATGCTGCTGTGTACTATCCCCCTTAGCCCCCAACCTCACTGATCCCCCCCAAACAGCTCTATAACCCTCCCACTCTAACTTAATGGGCGCCATCTTGGGTACTGGCAGCTGTCTGCCAGTACCCAGTTTAGACAAAAAAATGTTGTTTTTTTGCATTTTTTTAACTTTTCTGTAGTGTAGCTTCCCCCCACACAAAAACCAACCCCCCACCCCTCCACGATCTCTTTTTGTGGGTTTTTTTGTATTTGATTATCGCCCTTTTAACTTTTTACTGTTAATTGAATTTCTGTAGTGTAGCGGTTCCCACCCGCTCCCGCCCCGTGCACGCGCCCGCCCGCCACCCTCCGTGCACGCGCGCGCGTCCGTGCGCGCCCCCGACGGTGCCGCCCCCGATCCCGCCCCCCCCCGACGTCACACGGCACACCGATGGCCGCCCACCCGCCTCCCAAGTCGGCTCCCACCCACCAACGATACCGGCCATCGATGTCCGGTGCAGAGAGGGCCACAGAGTGGCTCTCTCTGCATCGGATGGCCATGTATGGTTATTGCAGGATGCCTCCTTATCGAGGCATCACTGCAATAACCGGAAAGCAGCTGGAAGCGAGCAGGATCGCTTCCAGCTGCTTTCCACACCGAGGACGTGCAGGGTACGTTCTCAGGCATTAACTGCCTTTTTTTCGGTCATTAAGGGGTTAAAATGTCATGATCTATCTAAATCACGAAAAAAAAAAAAAATGGGTTCAGTGTCCTTTTAAACATTTTGGCCTGTGTACACAGGCTTTAACACTAGTTAGCTATATTTGCTTTAATTTTGTCATTCTATGTAATTTCTTAAAGGGACAGGAAACCCCAAAAATGTAAATCATGATTCGGATAGAACATACAATTTTAAACAGCTCTCAAATGTACTTTTATTATCAAATAGGCTTCATTCTCTTGTTATCCTTTGCTGAAGGAAGAGCATTGCACTACTGGCAGCTAGCCAATCAAAAGAGACAAATGCATGCAGACACCAATCACTAGCTAGCTCCCACTAGTGTTGGGAATGGGTGTATCAATTTTCCACAATGGATACCAAGAGAACAAAGCACTTTTGAAAATGGAAGTTATTTTAAAAGTGTCTTAATATTCCATGCTCTCTCTGATTCTTGCAAGTTTAATTTTCACTTTCCTATCCCAATAAACGTATTCTTTTATTTATACAAAAATGCACTGTATTTTTGGTAAAACTTTAAAGTTTACTTTAAGGTACAGTAACTAGTATACTATCTTGAAAGTGTCTATATTTAAAGTGACATGAATCACATTTTTAAAAATTCATGATTCAGATACAGCATTCACTTTTATAAAAAAATGTGCTTCTTTTTCTTGGTATTCTTTGTTGAAAAGCATACCTACAGGTATCCTGACGCTCAGAAGCAGGAAGGGAGCTTGCGGATGATTGGTGGCTACAGATATATGCCTCTTCTCATTGGCTTAACAATGTGTTCAGCTAGCTCCCTCCAAGTAGTGCATTGCTACACCTTCAGCAAAGGATACCAAGATAATGAAGCAAAATTGATAATAGAAATAAAATGAAAAGTTGCTTTCCAATGTATGCTCTGGTTGCATTTCTCATGGCCTTCTTAGCCAGGATGGTCATGTTTTTGTTAATAATTACTTTCTATTTAGGTTACAAATTAGGGGTTGTATTTCATGTACACCTATTATCATTTTTCTTCATTCTCTTGGTATCTTTATTTGAAAAGCAGGAATCTAAGCATAGAAGCCAGCCCATTTTGGTTCAGAACTTGGATAGTACTTGCTGATTGGTGGCACTGGCTAGATGTCGCCACCAATCAGCAAGGGCAACCCAGGGCGCTCAACCAAAAAAAAAAAGTTGCTTAAAATTGCATGCTCTACCTGAATCATAAAAGAAAAATTTGGATTTCATATCCCTTTAATGCTCCCGCGATATTCTTAAATCGCTTGCATGCTAACGTTAGAATTCCATTTGTAATCTAGCCCACAGTATTTTATATTTTACTTATATAAATCTTCTATACTGATCACTGATGCCTTTGAGAAATGCTTTTGTGATTTCCATATAAGGCAGGAAAAAAAAAGAATTGCAATCAAATTGTCACTATAGGAGTTTGATCAAAAAATGTTTTCACCATGATTTGGATTGAGAGCAAGTCGCTTCTGTTTTCACATTGCAAATATGTACCAGTCCTTTGTAAACAGTATTTAAATCTTGCCCTGCTATTGCCTTTTGAAAACATTAATAATGATATCTATAAGCATTCATACTAAAATATAATTATATATATTGGCATGGATAGTTCACAATCACCTAGATTACAAGTTTTGCGCTATAGAGGGTGCGAAACGAACGCAACAAAAGTTGCGTTATTTCACCCTCCATAGCGCTGCCATTACAAGTTTCAGAAAAGCTGCCTTGTGCGTGCGATATGGTGGCAATAAGCTCCATACCACACAAAATCCAAGGGCTGCTTTTACGTGCTTGTGCACGCTTTCCCCATAGACATCAATGGAGAGAGAGTGTTAGAAAAAAAATACCTGCGATTGCAGAATGAAAAGCTCCATAACGCAACCCCATTGATGTCTACAGGGAAAAAAAGTTACGTTTAAACCTAACACCCTAACATAAACCCCAAGTCTAAACACCCCTAATCCGACACCGAAATAAAGTTATTAACCCCTAATCTGCCGCTCTCGACATCGCTGCCACTATAATAAAGTCATTAACCCCTATTCCCCCGCACCCCAACATCGCTGACACTATAATAAAGCAATTAACCCCTAAATCTCTGGCCTCCCACATCACCGCCACTAAATAAACCTATTAACCCCTAAACCGCCAGCCCCCCACATTGCAAAAAACTAAATTAAATTATTAACCCCTAAACCTAACAACCCCCTAACTTTAAATTAAAATTATAATAGCCCTATCTTAAATAAATAAAAACTTACCTGTGAAATAAAAAAAAAACTAAGTTTAAACTAACAATTAACCTAACATTACTATTATACTAAACTAGTATAAATAAAACTAAAAAAATAGTATAAAAAACTAACACTACTAATAAAATTTAAGTCTAAAATTACATTAAATTACGAAAAATAACAAACACAAAATTACGAAAAATAAATGAAATTAGCAAAAATAAAAACAATTACACCTAATCTAATAGCCCTATAAAAATAACCCCCCCTAGCCTACAATAAACTACCTTTTGTAGGCATTGCCCTAAAGAAATCAGCCCTTTTACCTGAAAAAAATACAAAAAACCCCAACAGTAAAACCCACCACCCAACCAACCCCCCAAAATAAAAAACCTAACTAGGCTAACTCTAACAAAAACCTAAGCTACCCATTGCCCTGAAAAGGGCATTTATTGCCCTTAAATGAGAAATCAGCTCTCTTACATTGCTCTGAAAAGGGCATTCAGCTCTTTTACATAAAGCCCAAACCCTAATCTAAAAACAAAACCCACCCAAAAAGATTTAAAAAAACTAACACTAACCCCGAAGATCCACTCACAGTTTCTGAAGTCCGGACATCAAGGTGGCGAGAAGGCTTCATCCAGACGGCGAGGTCTTCATCCATCCAGGCGGTGTCTTCTATCTTCATCCAGGCCGCGTCTTCTATCTTCATCCAGGTGGCATGGAGCGGGTCCATCCTTGAAGACATTCAGCATGGAGCGTCATCTTTATACGGTCACCACCGTACACTGGATCTTCAATTCAAGGGGGCCTTTTCAAAATTGTGTCCCTTGCATTCCTATTGGCTGATTTGATTTTTGAAATTAAAATCAGCCAATAGGATGAGAGCTTCTTAAATCTTATTAGCTGTTCAAATCAGCCAATAGGATGAGAGCTACTGAAATTCTATTGGCTGATTTGAATTTGGCTTATATATATGTATATAAGCATGCACATATATATTTACAGGGAACACACAGTTCCCATTGACCGCAACGTAAGTTTGTTTGTTTTTCTAACACCCCAGACCTGCCAATTTTAATACATAAAAATGGCTTTTTGCTGTTTGTTTTTTATTAAAAAAATGCTACATTTTTTTGTAATAAAAAATATAAAAAAAACTTTATTTTGGTGGGAATTAGGGGTTATTTTGAAAATTAACCAGAGGTCTGACCTCTGGTTAATTTTCGGAGCACTAATAGCTACCGCAAACTCGCGGTAGCAATAAACAGCCACTTGTAATGGCTGGTTATTTATCGCACGCCTGCAAACGGGCAAATTTGCCTGTTTGTGGATGCGCAATAAATTAGCGCTCCACTTGTAATCTGGTCCTTTATTGTTAGACTAAGAACATTATTTATTTATTTAACTTAATTATCAATGCTTTTTTTGTTTACATACAGAGGCGTAACTAGAAACCACAGGGTCCAGGTGCAAGAATCTAAGGCTAGGACCTCTGAAAAACGGAGGAAGCTGAATCCAGGCAGAGTTGGAATGATTAGAAAGGGTTCGAAATCTACACATACGAGAACTTAAAAGAATAAATATGAAGATAATTCACAATTTAAAGATCACCCTACGTTGAATGAACGATATTTATTACTCCATCAACCTCAATGCATGACGTTATCTCAATGAGATCAAACCTCCTGTAATCCATTATGATTTGAAACCAGGAAATATCCTTCTTGCTGACGGGACAGCGTGTGGAGAGATAAAAATTACAGACTTTGGTTGTCAAAAATTATGGATGATTATGATAGTTACAGGGTAGATGGAATGGACTTGACCTCTCAAGGAGCAGGAACATACTGGTATCTTCCCCCTGAATGTTTTGTGGTGGGCAAAGAATCACCAAAGATTTAAAATAAGGTTGATGTGTGGTCAGTCGGAGTCATATTTTTTCAGTGTCTTTATGGCAGAAAGCCATTTGGTCACAACCAATCCCAGCAAGACATCTTCCAGGAAAATACAATATTAAAAGCAACAGACGTTCAGTTTCCTGTGAAGCCAGTTGTAACCAATGAAGCCAAGGCTTTCATCAGACGGCGTTTAGGGTATCGCAAAGAAGATAGTTTTATTTCCACCAATTGGCTAACAATCCTTACCTACTTCCCCACATGAGAAGATCCAACTCTTCAGGAAATCTACATATGTCTGGGCTAGTTGCACCTCCAACACCCCCTACTTCAAGTATTATTTCATACTGATACTTGAACATAGCCTGGCATGACTGTACGTTTAAAAAGCTTTCAGGTGCAAAAAATGTTTTTCAACCCCGATTGAGTTTGAAGGCATTAGTGTTTTGAAGGTCTTTCTCTGTAGTGTTATTGATATGGTGAGAGAAGATGAATGAGCCTGTGATATTTTTTTACCTATAGGGGCATATTTATGTGCGAACGGACATGATACGAAGTAGTGTATCATGTTCGTCGCACATCGATAAATGCCGACAGTGCATTTATCATTGCACCAGTAGTTCTTGTGAACTGCTGGTGCAATGCCACCCTTGCAGATTCACTAGCAAGGGGTGTCAATCAACCCGATCATATTAGATCGGGTTGATTTCTGTCTGTGACTTCAGAGCAGGCGGACAAGTTATGGAGCAGCGGTCCATACGGAGCTTGATAAATATGCCCCATTGACTCTAATGTAACAATACATTGGCTTCCATTTAATATGTGATCAGCCAGTTTTCACTCTGTGGGTAAGGATTCAACTGTGTTTTCAGTGCCCAAAGGGTAAGGATGATTACTTTGCAATATATTGCTTGGTGGCCAATATTAATATGATTCTGATTGTTAAACCAGGCTTGCTTCTATGTTCAAGCAAGAATCAAATAAATGTGTGTTTTTGGAGGGACATTGTAAATATTATTTATAATACTAAACACAATTGGTTGATACTGGAGCATTTTAGCATGAAGAGCATTTTTCATTATGTAATTAAAAAATAAATAAAAAGGAAAATCTATGATTAAAATATCGACTTTACATTACAAGGGAACATGCACTGCCCACAATCTTCAATACCTGTTTAATTAAACCAAAGCTAAATGACGGTGTTTTCACAATTTATTTGAAGTGAATTCCACTTTTCTTTATTTAGATATATATTCATGTTTCAGAGTAAAGTTATGAATAGATGAGCCATTTGTGCTCTTGATTTTAGTTCTATATTTGATCATTCCATCATGAAAAATGTAATTATTTTGTTGTTTTATACACATTGGCATCTATTTATCAAGCCGTCAACCGCAAATATGCTGGAATTCCGCAGCGTATTTGTGGCGAGCCTGATTCCCCTTAGTTATCAAACCCTACAGACTGGCAAAAGTAGAATTTTGTGATGTAACATACGATCCGCCGGGCAAAGTCTGACACAGATCGATGCTTACGTCATTACAGATGTTCCGAATGCAAATTCGGCACTATCTGACTACTTTAGTTAACAAATTCCTAACAGGTAGCTCCCCACTATTCCGGCCCAGCGTACCCGGTTTTCAATCTGCCTTCCTGGAGGTGGCGGATACCATAGGAATCAATGGGAGTCTGAAAGCAGCGAAAGCTCATGTTTACTGCTGCCCGATATCCCATTAATTCCTATGGTAATGTTTACACCTAACACCCTAACATGTACCCCGAGTCTAAACACCCCTAATCTGCCGCTCCTTACACCGCCGCCACCTACATTATACTTATTAACCCCTAATTTGCCCCCCTACACCACCGTCACCTACATTATACTTATTAACCCCTAATCTGCCCCCCTACACCGCCGCCACCTACATTATACTTATTAACCCCTAATCTGCCCCCCTACACCGCCGCCACCTACATTATACTTATTAACCCCTAATCTGCCACCCCCTACACCGCCGCTACTATATTAAATTTATTTACCCCTAAACCTAAGTCTAACCCTAACCCTAACACCCCCTAACTTAAATATAATTTAAATAAATCTAAATAAATATTCCTATCATTAAATAAATTATTGCTATTTAAAACTAAATACCTGTAAAATAAACCCTAAGCTAGCTACAATATAACTAACAGCCAATAGAATGCGAGCTCAATCCTATTGGCTGATTGGATCAGCCAATAGGATTGAACTTAAATCCTATTGGCTGATTGCATCAGTCAATAGGATTTTTCTACCTTAATTCCGATTGGCTGAGAGAATTCTATCAGCCAATCGGAATCTAAGGGACGCCATCTTGGATGACGTCACTTAAAGGTATCTTCTTTCAACAAGAAGACGTCGACTGAAGAGGATGCTCCGTGTCGGATGTCTTGAAGATGGAGCCGTTCCATGCCAGATGGATGAAGATAGAAGATGCCGTCTGGATGAAGACTTCTGCCCGTCTGGAGGACCACTTCTGCCCGTCTGTAGGACAACTTCTCCTGGCTTCGTTGAGGACTTCGGCCCGGTTGGGTGAAGACTTCTCCCAGTAAGGTGATCTTCAAGGGGTTAGTGTTAGGTTTTTTTAAGGGGGTATTGGGTGGGTTTTAGAGTAGGGTTGGTTGTGTGGGTGGTGGGTTTTAATGTTGGGGGGGATTTGTAATTTTTTTTTTCAGGTAAAAGAGCTGATTACTTTGGGGCAATGCCCCGCAAAAGGCCCTTTTAAGGGCTATTTGTAATTTAGTGTAGGGTAGGGCTTTTTTTATTTTGGGGGGGCTTTTTTATCTTGTTAGGGGGATTAGATTAGGTGTAATTAGTTTAAAAATCTTGTAATTTGTTTATTATTTTCTGCAATTTAGTGTTTGTTTTTTTGTACTTTAGATAATTTTATTTAATTGTATTTAATTTAGGGAATTAATTTAATTATAGTGTAGTTTTAGGTGTAATTGTAACTTAGGTAAGGTTTTATTTTACAGGTATATTTGTATTTATTTTAGCTAGGTGGTTTATTAAACAGTTAATAACTATTTAGTAACTATTCTACCTATTTAAAATAAATACAAACTTGCCTGTAAAATAAAAATAAATCCTAAGCTAGCTACAATGTAACTATTAGTTATAATGTAGCTATCTTAGGGTTTATTTTATAGGTAATTATTTAGTTTTAAATAGGAATAATTTATTTATTGATAGGAATATTTATTTAGATTTATTTGAATTATATTTAAGTTAGGGGGTGTTAGGGTTAGACTTAGGTTTAGGGGTATAGTAGCAGCGGTGTAGGGGGTGGCAGATTAGGGGTTAATAAATTTAATGTAAGTGGTGGCGGTGTAGGGGCCGGCAGATTAAGGGTTAATAAGTATAATGTAGGTGGCAGTGGGCTCCGGGAGCGGTGGTTTAGGGGTTAATACATTTATTAGAGTTGTGGTGGGCTCCGGGAGCGGTGGTTTAGGGGGTAAACAGTATAGTATATTGTGGGTGTTTAGTGACAGTATACCAATAAAGCTGGGAAAAAGCCTAAGAGCAGCGAGATCGATGACTGTTAGTTAACAACAGTCCGCTGCTCATCGCCCCGTACTTGGTGCACGGATTTTTGACAGCTTTTTTGGTAATTTTGGAGAACGTATTCAGGTCCGCAGCAGCGACGTTAGGCGATCTTAGGCGAGCGTATTGGTGCCGTCGAATGCAAGTAAGTTGACGGCTTGATAAGTAGATGCCATTGTGTGCATACAATAAGTACCAAAAGCAAACAAGACTTAATATATAATGTTCTATGGAGGATAATGACAAACTCCCTTCTAGTCTAATGTATATCGTTGTACAGATGTCATTTGTTAATGTATTTCCAGCAGCTTTTTTTTTTTCCTGTACAAATGTTTAAAGTATGGCATTTTCTAATTTGAATATTGATTTTTTTTTTTGGTCTCCTTGATGGCGCTTTTATTTGCAGCTAAAGAACATTGCTCTTATTTCCGCAAAACAATAGTCGCCCCATATAAAACTGGTAAAATCCTGGGTTATTCATTAACAATCAAGCATGTCTGACGCACCTGTAAAACAGTACTGTACGCCTGTTTATTTTGCTCTGTTATTGGGGCATGTTAATGGTTATTTTACTTATTTGAAAGGTTGTATAATACATAAAAATACCATTGGCGAGATTACGAGTTTTGTGTTAGAGGCTATGCGGTGCTAATGAGCAGTTTTTTCTCACTGCTCACTTACCTACAGCGCTGGTATTACAGGTTTTTACAAACCCGGCGTTAAAAGGCAAGAAGTGAGCGTAGAGCAAAATTTTGCTCCATACCGCACTCCAATACCAGCGCTGCTTAAGTCAGCGGTGAGATGGTCGTACATGCTCGTGCACAATTTCCCCATAGACATCAATGGGGAGAGCCAGCTGAGAAAAAGTCTAACACCTGAAAAAAAGCAGCGTAAAACTCAGTAACGCAGCCCCATTGATTCCTATGGGGAAATACATTTTATGTTTACACCTAACACCCTAACATGAATCCAGAGTCTAAACACCTCTAATCTTACACTTATTAACCCCTAATCTTCTGCCCCCAACATCGCTGACATCTACATTATTCTTATTAACCCCTAATCTGCCGCTGCGGACACCGCCGCAACCTATATCATACTTATTAACCCCTAATCTGCTGCCCCCAACATCGCTGACACTATATTAAATGTATTAACCCCTAAATCTAAGTCTAACCCTAACCCTAACACCCCCTAACAAATATAATTTAAATAAATCTAAATAAAATTACTATAATTAACTAAATTGTTCCTATTTAAACTAAATACTTACCTATAAAATAAACCCTAAGCTAGCTACAATATAACTAATAGTTACATTGTATCTAGCTTAGGTTTTATTTTTATTTTACAGGCAAGTTTGTATTTATTTTAACTAGGTAGAATAGTTACTAAATAGTTATTAACTATTTAATAACTACCTAGCTAAAATAAATACAAATTGACTTGTAAAATAAAACCTAACCAAAGTTACAATAACACCTAAAACTACACTATAATTAAATAAATGAACTAAATTAAATACAATTAAATACATTAAATTAGCTAAATCACAAAAAAAAGCAAAACACTAAATTACAGAAAATAAAAAACAAATTACAGATCTTTTAACTAATTACACCTAATCTGTAATTAGTAATAAGAGCCCTATCAAAATAAAAAAAGCCCCCCCAAAATAAAAAAAAACCTAGCCTAAACTAAACTATCAATAGCCCTTAAAAGGGCCTTTTGCGGGGCATTGCCCCAAAGTAATCAGCCCTTTTACCCATAAAAAAAATACAAACAACCCCCCCAACAGTAAAACCCACCACCCACACAACCAACCCCCCAAATAAAATACTAACTAAAAAAACCTAAGCTCCCCAATGCCTTGAAAAGGGCATTTGGATAGGCATTGCCCTTAAAAGGGCTCTTTTGCAGGCCCAAAGCCCTAACTTAAAAAATAAACCCACCCAATACACCCTTAAAAAAATCCTAACACTAACCCCCGAAGATTCACTTACCGGGAGAAGTCTTCATCCAAGCAGCAAGATGTCCTCAACGAAGCCGGCAGAAGTGGTCCTCCAGACGGGCAGAAGTGGTCCTCCAGACGGGCAGAAGTGGTCCTCCAGACGGGCAGAAGTCTTCATCCAGACGGCATCTTCTATCTTCATCTTTGCGGAGCGGGTCCATCTTTAAGACATCCGACGCGGAGAATCCTCTTCAAACGACAGCTTCTTCGTAATGAATATCTCTTTAAGTGACGTCATCCAAGATGGCGTCCCTTAGATTCCAATTGGCTGATAGAATTAAGGTAGAAAAAATCCTATTGGCTAATTTGATCAGCCAATAGGATTGAACTTCAATCCTATTGGCTGATGCAATCAGCCAATAGGATTGAGCTTGCATTCTATTGGCTGATTGGAACAGCCAATATAATGCCAGCTCAATGCTATTGGCTGATTGCATCAGCCATTAGGCCCTTTTAAGGGCTATTGGTAGTTTAGTTTAGGCTAGGTTTTTTTTTATTTTTTGGGGGGGGGTCTTTTTTATTTTGATAGGGCTATTAGATTAGGTGTAATTAGTTTAAAGATCTGTCATTTGTTTTTTATTTTCTGTAATTTAGTGTTTAGTTTTTTTGTTAATTTAGCTAATTTAATTTATTTAATTTTATTTATTGTAGGGAATTTATTTAATTATAGTGTAGTGTTAGGTGCTAGTGTAACTTAGGTTAGGTTTAATTTTACAGGTAAATTTATATTTATTTTAGCTAGGTAGTTATTAAATAGTTAATTACTATTTAATAACTATTCTACCTAGTTAAAATAAATACAAACTTGCCTGTAAAATAAAAATAAACCCTAAGTTAGCTACAATGTAACTATTACTTATATAGTAGCTAGCTTAGGGTTTATTTTATAGGTAAGTATATTTAGTTTTAAATAGGGATAATTTAGTTAATTATAGTAATTTTCTTTAGATTTATTTAAATTATATTTAGGTTAGGGGTGTTAGGGTTAGGGTTAGACTTAGATTTAGGGGTAATACATTTAATGTAGTGGCGGCGACGTTGGGGACGGCAGATTAGGGGTTAATAAGTATAATGTAGGTGGCAGCGATGTTAGGGGCGGCAGATTAGGGGTTAATAATATTTAACTAGTGTTTGCAAGGCAGGAGTGCAGCGGTTTAGGGGTTAATATGTTTATTCTAGTGGCGGCGATGTCTGGAGCGGCAGATTAGGGGTTAATAATTTTATTATAGTGTTTGCGATGCGGGAGGGCCTCAGTTTAGGGATTAATAGTTAGTTTATGGGTGTTTGTGTACTTTTTAGCACTTTAGTTATGAGTTTTATGCTAATACGTTGTAGCATAAAACTCTTATCTACTGACTTTTGAATGTATTAGGAATCTTGGAGGTAGAGGGTGTACTGCTCACTTTTTGGCCTCCCAGGACAGACTCGTAATACCGGCGCTATGGAAGTCCTATCGAAAAAAGGGTTTACAAAGTTTACGTAAGTTGGTTTGCAGTAAGGCCAAAAAAGTGTGCGGGGCCCCTAAACCTGCAAGACTCGTAATAGCAGCGGTAGTGAAAAAGCAGCGTTAGGACCTGCTAACGCTGCTTTTTCAGCTTACCACAAAACTCGTAATCTAGCCGTATATTTCTCTTGACTTAACATGGTGTTAGAATGAGCCCCTTTTCTAACAGCCTTGTGAGCAAGAAACTATTTTCTAGGATGCTGATTTTCTTTACTGCACAGATGAAAGGAAACCCTTCAATCGCAGCATACGCAACAATGTACTGTTGCAAGAAGTTGCTCTTTTTCTGTAGCATTAAATGCAGCGGCGTCACTAGGGTTGGTGTCACCCGGTGCGGTACGTTATGGTGTCACCCCCCTTCCCCCCAAAAAGCAGACACACACAAACACAAATACACAGGCACAAACACATACAAACACTCAGACACACTTAAAAACATACTCGGATGCACACACAAACACTCGGAAACACACTCAGACACACACACAAAAACACTCAGACACACACACACAAACACTCAGGCACACACACAGAAACACTCAGACACACACACACAAAAGCACTCAGACACACACAAAAACACTCAGACACACACACATACAAAGTATGTAAACTGCACTGCATAAATTATAAAGCTCATGCCTAGAAATGCTCCCTGGCTCAGCAGAGCATCAAATGAAAGATTAACAGAGCACTCTAAAGAAAAATGTTTAGGCGCGCAAACTATGAAAATTCTGCTCTCTGACTGTTCCAAGTCTGTCAGTGCACAGCCCCGGGCCGCGTGTCTACCGCTTCTTATGGCCAAGCAATTCAGCTCTTTGCCCACCCCCAGACCCCGCCTGCCCTCCCTTTTTTTTTTTTGGTGGTGTCACCCCATGGAGGGTGTCACCCAGGTGCGGCCCGCACCCCCCTAGTGACGCCACTGATTAAATGGAGTATTCCTTAAAGGGACACTGAACCCAAATTTTTTTCTTCATGATTCAGATAGCGCCTGCAATTTTAAGCAGCTTTCTAATTTACTTCTATTGTCAATTTTTCTTTGTTCTCTTGCTATCTTTATTTGAAAAAGAAGGCATCTAAGCTAAGGAGCCAGCAAATTATTGGTTCAGACCATGGACAGCACTTGTTTATTGGTGCTGTCCAATTAGCAAGGACAACCCAGGTTGTTCAACAAAAATGGGCCAGCATCTAAACTTACATTCTTGCTTTTCAAATAAACATACCAAGAGAATGAAGAAAATTTGATAATAGGAGTAAATGAGAAAGTTGCTTAAAATTGCATGCTCTATCTGAATCACGAAAGAAAAAAATTGGGTTCAGTGTCCCTTTAAACTGTCATTCATAATATATAACAAAATAAAAATAAAAATGTTTTATTTTTGTTCATGTTACAAAAGGGGAGGATGTATTAACACAGGTTACCATTTGATATTGTACACTTAACTGTGGCTTTTGTTTATGATGTTGCAAGCTATTTCATTTTTTCATTGTACATAAATTTACATTAACTGTCTCTTTACGATGCTGCTGAAATTGTAGAGAATATAGCCAAAACAGTAATAAACAAGTTGAAAGTTGAAATTTAAGAAAAAATAAATAAATAAAATAAATGACATGCTCTGTCTGAATCATAATTGATCATTATGGGGCACATTTATTAATGTGCATACGCTGTTGGAATTTACCATTGCACAAGCAGTTCACCAGAAATGCTTGTGCAATACCGCCCCCTGCAGATTTGTGGCCAATCGGCCGCTAGCAGGGGATGTCAATCAACCTGATCGTATTTGATCAGGTTGTTTTCTGTCCGCCGCCTCAGAGCAGGCAGACAAGTTATGGAGCAGCGGTCTTTAGACCGCTGCTTCATAACTTCTGTTTCCGGCGAGCCTTCATTCGGAGCTTGATAATTCAGCCCCTATGACTTTACTGTATAAAACTCCATGAAGATAATGGCCTAGATTATGAGTGGAGCGCAATATTGCGCTTACATGAGCTCAATATTTGCACTCCACTCAGTAATATCAGCACATGTAAATGTGCGCTGGTATATCAAGTGTTGCGTAATCTGAATGCAACCTCACGTTCGCATTGCCCGTAAGCCAAGCGCTCACAAGAGCGCGCTTCTTTAAACTTTAATGGGAGCGTCGTTCTGATGCCAATAGACACAACAAACCACTAAGCGCAGAGCAGGAGGGCAAATCGCACAGTATTGGGCAGCAATAAATAAATATATATGTATATGGTTATATCCATATATATTTATGTGTTTATATGTGAATATACACATATTAACACATACATATATATGAATATAAGCATATACATATATATTTATAGTGAAAACACAGTCCACTATTGACATCAATGTAAAGGCACTTTAGGTGCCATTTTTTTTCTAACACCCCATATCCCCTCATTTTAAGCCCAACTATTTTCATTAACCAGATGTCTGACCTCTGGTTATTGATTTCTAGCGCCAAGTGTAAAAGTGAGCCTGCGGTAGCATTAACCAGCCACTTGTAATGGCTAATTATATTAAAATTTGCTGGTAAAGGGACAAATGTACCCCTTTACCAGAGAACGTTAAGATATCGCATCAGTTGTTATCAAGCCCAATATTAGCAAAGTATAAAATGATAACTTGATAACAATAAAAAATGTATGAAATAAAAAATATGTAAAATATTATAACAATTAGAAAAAGAAAAAATAAGGACTGACATAGATTAAACGAGTGTCCTACTAATCTTCAAGCCAAGCAATAAAATGAAATGTGTTTTTTATTTGTACATGTCCTTGTATATAATTGTTTCATTACCATTACAAACCTTAAACATTTCACCACCGTCCAACTTTTTTTTTTTTTTTGGTGGAATTTAATATTTTTGGCTAGTAATTTGCTTACTCCCTGTAGTTTACAAAGGGTGTAACATTAAGAAGATTGAGTTGGTCAGCCAGTCAAAATACAGAATATTGAAAAAGGTCAAGATTCTATAATACTGGATGCAAATGTTAAGTATTTAACTAAGTTTATGCCAGAACTGGATACACAGATGCAGTATTGATGTTTTAAATGCAGATTTTTATAGTTATTATTTGTATTAGCAAGGGTTTATGATTCTTAGAATTTCTTATTAAAATGTGGAATTTACACATAGGGGCCTATTTATCCTATACGTGAAGATAAGTTTAGACTGTAAGTTAGGATGGGGAATTTTAGCACACCTTTGAAAAAACTTTATCCCAATGTTTTTTTAGAAATATGGTATTGTGAGAATAGGTGGCGCAAATGAATGCTATTCCCCTATGTATAATGGATTGTATTGGTTCGGTTTTGTTGTTACTGATGATTCAATTTCCTAAATTCAATTTGGTAAGTTTAGCGAGTATCGCTATGAATGCTATATGGCGCAAATGGATGCTATTCCTCAATGTGTAATGTATTGTGTTAGTTTCAATATAGTAAGTTTAGCGTGTCGCTATGTCTTAATTTTAAATTTATGTTCTTGTATATGCTCCCCTTATATTGCTATATGTGAATATATTTGTAAATACGACCAAAGGACTGGGTTATAATTTATACAATTTTATTAAATCACAAAAAAAATATATATATATTGGCATAAGATTAAATTGACACCGGTGTCTACTTGTAATCAGTAAAATACTTTTAAAACAGATAAAATATGTTAAAATCTTAATCATTACAGGTTATGTTGTTGACATTATCTATGATGCATTTATATAAACGATACTTTGTATATAGTTCAGATATATAATTTCTGATTTCTTGCTTTGGCTTTGATTTACCATACAATTGGGCAAGGTATAGGCGATATCTGCCACACTAAATAAATGTGTGCGAAATAGTACCTTATAGTATATCTGTTTGATGACACTTTATTAGTTGAAGGATAGTGCGGTTAAATAAATGCCGCTGGTTTTGGATTCCTTCAATGACTTTGCTTGCTTCAGTAGCTATGGGTTTTTTTCGGTGTTGAATTGTACAAGCGGTTAAATATATGCCGCTGGATGATCCTTTCTGTGGTTGGTGATCAGCCTTCTGGAATGAATATAGGTTGGTGTTTTCTTCGTGGTTGTTTTGGGCTTAACCTTGATGTGAATGTTTGTGCGGTTCCCGTGACCGCTCTGTATCTTTTTCCCTTGTCGGTCAGTGACCGATCAAACTTCTTAAGGGTTGATGGTTCCTGATGTTATCTTTAATGCGGTTATATTTCAACCGTCAGGTGAGGATTCCTATGCCGCTTCTGTAGGCTGTTCTGTGTCTTTGTTTCTTCTTTGTCGGTCAGTGACCGATCTGGCTGCTGTAGTTTCAAAGTGTGCAGCTACAAAGATGTTGAAGAAGTTTCCACTGTAACTGTTTGATGTTTAGTGCGGTTAAATAATCGCTGCCAAATAGATCTTTGTAGTTTCATATGGATTCAGCTGAAAATACCTTTTTTTTATATGTAGTTAGAAGCGCTCCTCTTGTGTCTCTCAAATCCGTGTATTGGTGCTCTCATGGGGTTCAAATCTCGTGCTCAGTATGTCTGTGTCAAGGCGTTTCGGCCTGTATCAAGGCCTTTCTCAAGACTATCCACCGCACCCCATGAGAGCACCAATACACAGACATTATACGCTACTTCATGTCAGCTTGCACATTGATAAAGATGCCCCATGGGTAAGAGAGTAATGTAACTAATTCAAGAGAAGGGGAGGCGGCAGGCACTACTTAACAGACCCACAAGCGTAAGTAGTAAAAAACAAAGTCTTTATTGAAGGCACTTAGCCATATTAAAAAGGCAGACTGACAGGCAGGGGAAACAGAACAACAAGTAATGTAACTAAACTTAGTATCTGAACTCTCAAGTACTTTCATCAGCTCCTTCAAAACAAACAAGAATTACTTACTAGGAAGTAATATGTTTGCAAATTGAAATATCATAGAAAGACATACAGTACCTTTGTATAAGTTCAGTCTCGCTATCCACACAAATATTAATTTGATTAAGTTACTTAAAGGGACAGTCAAGTCAAAATTAAACTTTCATGATTCAGATAAGCATGTAATTTTAAACAACTTTCCTTTTTACTTTTTTATTAAATTTGCTTTGTTCTCTTGGTATTCATTGCTGAAAGCTAAACCTAGGTGCATTCTGACAGATTTTCCTATTTAGATCATGCTAGTTCTTGTGGGCCATATAGATAACATTGTGCTCACTCCCAATGATTTATTTATGAGTCAGCACTGATTGGCTAAAATGCATGTCTATCAAAAGAACTGAGAAAAAAGGGCAGTCTGCAGAGGCTTAGATACAAGGTAATCACAGAGGTAATAAGTGTATTAATATAACTGTGTTGGTTATGCAAAACTGGGAAATGGGTAATAAAGGGATTATTTATCTTTTTAAACAATAACATTTTTCAAGTAGATTGTTTCTTTAATGCAGATAGCGAAGGTAATCTGAGTGAGACAGTCTAGGTAAAGGGAACAGTAGTACAAATCGTAAAACAAGTGCAGAGTCCACAACAAGCTTAAGTCTTATACCAAGTCAGTCCAAACAAAGGGTTATTACAGAAGCATAGCCAGGAAAAGCAGAAATCAAACCAGAATATCCAAGTAGTCATTTTCAGAGCAGAGGTAAACGCAATACGCGAGTACCCACATGCTACAAACACAGGTCTAGGCTACAGCGATTAAGGCCTAATTGATCTTCTAGGCCTTCTTAAAGGTACAGTATGCCTAAATGCGGCAGGTACAGAAATCACTCTTTTAACCAAGCGCCTGTTATGACACCTGGATTCATAGAAACTCAAGAGTTTGCTGACAGGCCTTGTTTTAAAGGTGTGATCATGTCCGAAATTAATTGAGGATTGCTTCGTATATCCTTTTCCACAAATTTTGTTAATGGGTGTTCATGCCATTAACATCTACAGTTGTATAAGGTGCCCAACACATGGTATTTTACATATCAAACGAGAATAGCTAGCAATATGAAAAAACAACAGTTACAAGCAGAAACACGCTTGCAAAAGAGGCTATGTAGATATATTTGTAAAATTTGTTTTGTTAATGGGGTCTTGCTGGATGAAATAAAGGTGTCTTAAGGTGTATGTTTGTGTCTCATTGTGGGCCAGAATACGAGTGAGTGCAAACGTTTGCGCACAAGCAATATCGGGTTTTTGTGTTGTTTTTTGTGCTCAAATTACAAGTTTAAAGTAAATGCTAAGGCGGAAGCGCAATCGCAGTTTACAATAGAATGATGACCGCAACCTCAGAGCTTTGGTCAACTGTTTTGCAAAACTAAAAAGTCTCACAAAACAAATCAAAAATACATTACAAAGTACACTTACACTCACAATAAAACCATCTAATAAAAATTCTTTAAAAAAAAATATTGCACACAGAAAGTTATGAAGGCACAAATGTATGAGATCTTAGGTGTTAGAAAAAAAGGCAGCCAAAGGGTTTTAACATTGAGATACCTACATATACAAGTCTAAATATGTACTGTATATGTATGTATATATATATATATATATATATATATATATATATATAAGTGTCTATATATGTATACATATGTTTCTTTAATATAGGTAGCGAGAGTCCACAAGTTAGTTAATGATGGGATATACATTCCTACCTGGAGGGGGCAAAGTTTCCCAAACCTCAAATGTCTATAAAAAAACACCTCCCACTTCACTCATACCTCAGTTTTAAAACATTTTTTTTTTTAACCATGATGTGCTTGATTTCTTTAGGCACTTCTAAGCATATTGAAGCACAGTTCCTCTCTAAGTGCAGTGTTTGTCTGAGGGATGTGAAGGTATTATTGCCTGATGATACCATGTTTTCACCTATGGGAAAGATTTTTATAAGGCTCTCTGTAAATCGGTAGCAGGGATTCATCTGCTGCCTTCCTTTAAAGATTGACAACATACTCTTGTACCATTACCTCTGCTGATATGTTGCAGTACTGGTTTCGCTGTCTGCTATATGTGGATGGGTGTCTTACACGGTAAGTATATATTTTTGTTATATAAGACACTCTCAGCTATGGATTGGGCACTTTTTAACTAAAGTTGTTATAAATTGTTTGTATACATGCCTTGAGTCAGTAATTCAGTGCTCTTTTTTAGCGACTTTATTTGTGGCTAAATATTTGTCAAGGTTAATAGAGTCTGTGAAACATACAGTTTTTTTTTTGGAGCTAGTAATTTATTTATAAATTAGGATGCTAAGTATTATGTTAGTCTCATGGAATGTTGATAATCACATTTTATGCAACTATAATAGAAGTATCCATTAGGCTTTATTTAGGTACATTTAGTTTTTTTGTATTTGCAATCAAAGTTCTTTCCTGCTTTTAGAGTGAGAGGTGTATTAGAAATTCACTACAGCTTTGCATGTCGTGCATGTGATGATGCTATTTATGTCATAGAGTGACGTGTTATCATTTTGCACCATTTTTTTGGCGGCACAAATTTACAGCCAAAATTGCTCCGCCTCCAGCTCATTCAGTGTTCTCAGAAAACACTTAGGCCTAGATTTGGAGTTCGGCGGTAGCCGTCAAAACCAGCGTTAGAGGCTCCTAACGCTGGTTTTGGCCGCCCGCTGGTATTTGGAGTCAGTGATTAAAGGGTCTAACGCTCACTTTTCAGCCGCGACTTTTCCATACCGCAGATCCCCCTACGCCATTTGCGTATCCTATCTTTTCAATGGGATCTTTCTAACGCCGGTATTTAGAGTCGTTTCTGAAGTGAGCGTTAGAGCTCTAACGACAAGATTCCAGCCGCCTGAAAATAGCAGGAGTTAAGAGCTTTCTGGCTAACGCCGGTTCATAAAGCTCTTAACTACTGTACCCTAAAGTACACTAACACCCATAAACTACCTATGTACCCCTAAACCGAGGCCCCCCCACATCGCTGACACTCGATTAAAATTTTTAACCCCTAATCTGCCGACCGCCACCTACGTTATATTTATGTACCCCTAATCTGCTGCCCCTAACCCCGCCGACCCCTGTATTACATTTATTAACCCCTAACCTGCCCCCCACAACATCGCCGCCAGCTACTTAAAATAATTAACCCCTAATCTTCCGACCGCAAAGCGCCGCCACCTACGTTATCCCTATGTACCCCTAATCTGCTACCCCTAACACCGCCGACCCCTATATTATATTTATTAACCCCTAATCTGCCCCCCACAACGTCGCCGACACCTGGCTACACTTATTAACTCCTAATCTGCCGAGCGGACCTGAGCGCTACTATAATAAAGTTATTAACCCCTAATCCGCCTCACTAACCCTATCATAAATAGTATTAACCCCTAATCTGCCCTCCCTAACATCGCCGACACCTACCTTCAATTATTAACCCCTAATCTTCCGATCGGAGCTCACCGCTATTCTAATAAATGGATTAACCCCTAAAGCTAAGTCTAACCCTAACACTAACACCCCCCTAACTTAAATATAATTTAAATCTAACGAAATAAATTAACTCTTATTAAATAAATGATTCCTATTTAAAGCTAAATACTTACCTGTAAAATAAATCCTAATATAGCTACAATATAAATTATAATTATATTATAGCTATTTTAGGATTAATATTTATTTTACAGGCAACTTTGTAATTATTTTAACCAGGTACAATAGCTATTAAATAGTTAAGAACTATTTAATAGTTACCTAGTTAAAATAATAACAAATTTACCTGTAAAATAAATCCTAACCTAAGATATAATTAAACCTAACACTACCCTATCAATAAAATAATTAAATAAACTACCTACAATTACCTACAATTAACCTAACACTACACTATCAATAAATTAATTAAACACAATTCCTACAAATAAATACAATTAAATAAACTAGCTAAAGTACAAAAAATAAAAAAGAACTAAGTTACAGAAAATAAAAAAATATTTACAAACATAAGAAAAATATTACAACAATTTTAAACTAATTACACCTACTCTAAGCCCCCTAATAAAATAACAAAGCCCCCCAAAATAAAAAATTCCCTACCCTATTCTAAATTAAAAAAGTTACAAGCTCTTTTACCTTACCAGCCCTGAACAGGGCCCTTTGCGGGGCATGCCCCAAGAAGTTCAGCTCTTTTGCCTGTAAAAAAAAACATACAATACCCCCCCCCCCAACATTACAACCCACCACCCACATACCCCTAATCTAACCCAAACCCCCCTTAAATAAACCTAACACTAATCCCCTGAAGATCTTCCTACCTTGTCTTCACCATCCAGGTATCACCGATCCGTCCTGGCTCCAAGATCTTCATCCAACCCAAGCGGGGGTTGGCGATCCATAATCCGGTGCTGAAGAAGTCCAGAAGAGGCTCCAAAGTCTTCCTCCTATCCGGCAAGAAGAGGACATCCGGACCGGCAAACATCTTCTCCAAGCGGCATCTTCGATCTTCTTCCATCCGGAGCGAAGCGGCAGGATCCTGAAGACCTCCAGCGCGGAACATCCATCCGGACCGACGACTGAACAACGAATGACTGTTCCTTTAAGGGACGTCATCCAAGATGGCGTCCCTCGAATTCCGATTGGCTGATAGGATTCTATCAGCCAATCGGAATTAAGGTAGGAATTTTCTGATTGGCTGATGGAATCAGCCAATCAGAATCTAGTTCAATCCGATTGGCCGATCCAATCAGCCAATCAGATTGAGCTCGCATTCTATTGGCTGATCGGAACAGCCAATCGGATTGAACTTGATTCTGATTGGCTGATTCCATCAGCCAATCAGAAAATTCCTACCTTAATTCCGATTGGCTGATAGAATCCTATCAGCCAATCGGAATTCGAGGGACGCCATCTTGGATGACGTCCCTTAAAGGAACAGTCATTCGTCGTTCAGTCGTCGGTCCGGATGGATGTTCCGCGCTGGAGGTCTTCAGGATCCTGCCGCTTCGCTCCGGATGGAAGAAGATCGAAGATGCCGCTTGGAGAAGATGTTTGCCGGTCCGGATGTCCTCTTCTTGCCGGATAGGAGGAAGACTTTGGAGCCTCTTCTGGACCTCTTCAGCACCGGATTATGGATCGCCAACCCCCGCTTGGGTTGGATGAAGATCTTGGAGCCAGGACGGATCGGTGATACCTGGATGGTGAAGACAAGGTAGGAAGATCTTCAGGGGATTAGTGTTAGGTTTATTTAAGGGGGGTTTGGGTTAGATTAGGGGTATGTGGGTGGTGGGTTGTAATGTTGGGGGGGGGTATTGTATGTTTTTTTTTTACAGGCAAAAGAGCTGAAATTCTTGGGGCATGCCCCGCAAAGGGCCCTGTTCAGGGCTGGTAAGGTAAAAGAGCTTGTAACTTTTTTAATTTAGAATAGGGTAGGGAATTTTTTATTTTGGGGGGCTTTGTTATTTTATTAGGGGGCTTAGAGTAGGTGTAATTAGTTTAAAATTGTTGTAATATTTTTCTTATGTTTGTAAAAAATTTTTTTGTTTTCTGTAACTTAGTTCTTTTTTATTTTTTGTACTTTAGCTAGTTTATTTAATTGTATTTATTTGTAGGAATTGTGTTTAATTAATTTATTGATAGTGTAGTGTTAGGTTAATTGTAGGTAATTGTAGGTAGTTTATTTAATTATTTTATTGATAGGGTAGTGTTAGGTTTAATTATATCTTAGGTTAGGATTTATTTTACAGGTAAATTTGTTATTATTTTAACTAGGTAACTATTAAATAGTTCTTAACTATTTAATAGCTATTGTACCTGGTTAAAATAATTATAAAGTTGCCTGTAAAATAAATATTAATCCTAAAATAGCTATAATATAATTATAATTTATATTGTAGCTATATTTGGGTTTATTTTACAGGTAAGTATTTAGCTTTAAATAGGAATAATTTATTTAATAAGAGTTAATTTATTTCGTTAGATAAAAATTATATTTAACTTAGGGGGGTGTTAGTGTTAGGGTTAGACTTAGCTTTAGGGGTTAATCCATTTATTAGAATAGCGGTGAGCTCCGATCGGAAGATTAGGGGTTAATAATTGAAGGTAGGTGTCGGCGATGTTAGGGAGGGCAGATTAGGGGTTAATACTATTTATGATAGGGTTAGTGAGGCGGATTAGGGGTTAATAACTTTATTATAGTAGCGCTCAGGTCCGCTCGGCAGATTAGGGGTTAATAAGTGTAGGCAGGTGTCGGCGACATTGAGGGGGGCAGATTAGGGGTTAATAAATATAATATAGGGGTCGGCGATGTTAGGGCAGCAGATTAGGGGTACATAGGGATAACGTAGGTTGCGGCGGTTTACGGAGCGGCAGATTAGGGGTTAAAAAAAATATGCAGGGGTCAGCGATAGCGGGGGCGATAGATTAGGGGTTAATAAGTGTAAGGTTAGGGGTGTTTAGACTCGGGGTACATGTTAGAGTGTTAGGTGCAGACGTAGGAAGTGTTTCCCCATAGGAAACAATGGGGCTGCGTTAGGAGCTGAACGCTGCTTTTTTGCAGGTGTTTGTTTTTTTTTCAGCTCAAACAGCCCCATTGTTTCCTATGGGAGAATCGTGCACGAGCACGTTTTTGAGGCCGGCCGCGTCCGTAAGCAACTCTGGTATCGAGAGTTGCATTTGCGGTAAAAATGCTCTACGCTCCTTTTTTGGAGCCTAACGCAGCATTTGATTAAACTCTCGATACCAGAGTTAAATTTATGGTGCGGCCAGAAAAAAGCCCGCGGAGCGTTAACAGCCCTTTTACCGCCGAACTCCAAATCTAGGCCTTAGAGAGCTTTCATGCAGCATTTTATGAATCAGTTTTCTTTTTTTTTTATAAATTCTTACTCTGTTTCCCATTCTCTCAAGCCTGTTATATATGTCATATATAGGAGCATGGATATAAATTTGCAGAATTAATTATTTTTTTTAAATTTTGTTTTTTGCAATTATGTCTCAAACTGAGCCTGCCTCTAATGTTACCATAGGATTTGAGTTGCATGAACATGTATCTACCAAAACTAAGTGTGTTTGTTGTAATAATAATAATAATAATAATAATATATAATAATAAATTATGTGGCTCTTGTTTTGACAAATTGTTAAATGCTGCTAATATATCTATGAGTACAAATACACCCACTGTTATTCCATCTCAGTTTAACGTACATAGCATTACTGCAGAAATGAAAGATTTATTGCTGCAGCTATAGAGAAGGCAATGACTGCTATTCCGCTTTCAAATAAAGCTAGTAATCGTCTAAATTCTGTATTTAAGACTACTGTTATTACTCCTAAAGTATTTCCTATTCCTGACGCTATCTCTAATGTGATTGCTAAAGAATGGTCTAAGCCTGGTAGCTCTTTTAATCCTTCTTCTAGGTTTAAGAAATTGTATCCTTTGCCTGTAGCCAATTTAGAACTTTGGGAAACAGTTTCTAAAGTTGATGGGGCAATCTCCACTCTTGCCAAACGTACTACTATTCCTATGGAAGACAGTACTTCTTTTAAGGATCTTTTAGATAGGAAGCTTGAAACTTATCTAAGAAGGGCATATTTACATACTGGCTATATTCGTAGACCTGTTATATCTATGGCTGATGTTGCTGCTTCTTCTACTTTTTGGTTGGACAGTTTAGCACAGCAGTTTTCTTCAGATTCTGACATATCTAACATTATTGTTTAACTTCAACATACAAATAATTTTATTTGTGATGCTATATTCGATGTTATATAGATCAATGTCAAATCCATGTCTTTAGCCATTCTAACTAGAAGAACTTAATGACTTAAATCTTGGAATGCTGACATGGTGTCTAAAACTAGATTATTATCTCTCTTTTTTCAAGGTAAAAATCTTTTTGGTTCACAATTGGATTCTATTATCTCCACTGTTACTGAGGGTAAGGGAGTTTTTCTGCTCCAAGACAAGAAATCTAAGGGTAAATTTAAAGCTCCCAATCATTTTTGTTCCTTTAAGCAGAATAGAGAACAGAAAACCACTCCTTACCCTAAGGCCCCTGGCTATAATTAGAGACCATCTCCGTAATTGGAATAAATCCAAGCCTTATAAGAAACCAAATCCTGCCCCTAAACCTACATGAAGGTGCAACCATCCCTTAAGCCAGTTATTCTGGTAGGGGGCATACTAAAGCTATTTCAAAGAGTTTGGACAGACTCTGTCCAAAATCAGTGGATTCAGAATATAATTTCTTAAGGGTATCGAATAGGTTTCAAAATAAAACCTCCCTTGGGAAGATTCTTTCTTACCCATGTACCAAAAAACCCAGTGAAAGCTTAAGCCTTTCTGAAATATGTTTCAGATCTAGAACTTTCAGGGGTAATTATCCCAGTTCCACAGCAGGAACAAGGATTGGGGTTTCTATTCAAATCTATACATTGTACCAGAGAAGAAAATCTCTTTCAGACCAATTTTGAATCTTTAAACTCTAAATCGTTTTGTAAGAGTCCCAATTTTCAAGATGGTGACTATAAGGACTATTCTGCCTTTTGTTCAGCAAGGTCACTTCATGTGCACAATAGACTTACAAGACGCTTACCTTCACAATCAGATTCATCCAGATCACTACCGATTTCTGAGATTCTATTTTCTAAACAAGCATTACAAATTTGTCGCTCTTCCGTTTGGCCTTGCAACAGCACCAAGAATATTCTCAATAGTTCTAGGTGCCCTTCTATCTGTAATCAGAGAGCAGGGTATTGCGGTGTCTCCATATTTGGACAATATCTTGGTACTAGCTCAATCTTTTCATTTAGCAGAATCCCACACAAAACAATTTCAGTTGTTTCTACAAAGACATGTTTGGAGGATTAATTTACCAAAGAGTTTCTTGATTCCTCAGGCAAAGGTCACCGTTTTATGTTTCCAGATAGATTCAGTGTCCATGATGTCCATCATCCACTGTATATAAAAGTGGCAAAATATCTGTGTCACAAAAGCATACATCAGCAACATTCAACTTAGATAATATACTTTTGTCACTTTAGTTTAATTTCTGTTATTATAGAAAAAGGAGAAAATGTATCACTTCTCAAAATAAACATTTACGGCTAGATTACGAGTTTTGCGGTAAGAGCTGCTCGGTAATAACTTGCAAGTTATTGTCACCGCTCTCCTCCCTACAGCGCTGCTATTACAGGTTTGCAAAAACCCGGCGTTAGCAGGCAATATTGCAGCATAAAGCAAAATTGAGCTCCATACCGCGCTCCAATACCAGCGCTGCGGTGAGCTGGTTTTACGTGCTCATGCATGATTTCCCCATAGACATCAATGGGCAGAGCCGGCTGAAAAAAAGCCTAACACCTGCAATAAAGGAGCGTAAAGCTCCGTAACGCAGCCCCATTGATTCCTATGGGGAAACTAAATTTATGTTTACACCTAACACCATAACATGAACCCCGAGTCTAAACACCCCTAATCTGCCACCCCCGACATCGCCGACACCTACATTACACTTATTAACCCCTAATCTGCTACCCCTAACATCGCCGACACCTGCATTATATTTATTAACCCCTAATCTGCCGCCCCCAACACCGCCAACACCTACCTACACTTATTAACCCCTAATCTGCCACCCCTAACATCGCCGCCACCTACCTACATTTATTAACCCCTAATCTTCCGCCCCAATGTCGCCGCCACTATACTAAAGTTATTAACCCCTTACCCTAACCCTAAGTCTAACCCTAACCCTAACACCCCTAACTTTAATGTAATTAAAATAAATCTAAATAAAACCTACTATTAATAACTAAATAATTCCTATTTAAAACTAAATACCTGTAAAATAAACCCTAAGCTAGCTACAATATAACTAATAGTTACATTGTATCTAGCTTAGGTTTTATTTTTATTTCACAGCTAAATTTGTATTTATTTTAACTAGGTAGACTAGTTAGTAAATAGTTATTAACTATTTACTAACTACCTAGCTAAAATAAATACAAATTTACCTGTAAAATAAAACCTAACCTGTCTTACACTAACACCTAACCTTACACTACAATTAAATAAATTACATTTATTAAATACAATTAACAAAATTACAAACCCCCCACTAAATTACACAAAATAAAAAAGAAATGATCACATATTTAAACTTATTACACCTAATCTAATAGCCCTATCAAAATAAAAAAAGCCCCCCAAAATAAAAAAAAACCCTAGCCTAAACTAAACTGCCAATAGCCCTTAAAAGGGCCTTTTGCGGGGCATTGCCCCAAAGAAATCAGCTCTTTTACCTGTAAAAAAAATATTAACACCCCCCCCCCCAACAGTAAAACCCACCACCCACACAACTAAACCCCTCAAATAAAATCCTAACTAAAAAAACCTAAGCTCTCCATTGCCCTGAAAAGGGCATTTGTATGGGCATTGCCCTTAAAAGGGCATTTAGCTCTTTTTCCACCAAAAACCCTAAGCTAAAAATAAAACCCACCCAATAAACCCTTAAAAAAAACCTAACACTAACCTCGGAAGATCCATTTACAGTTTTTGAAGACCCGACATCCATCCTCAACAAAGCCGGGAGAAGTCTTCATCCAAGTGGCAAGAAGTCCTCAACGAAGCCGTGAGAAGTCTTCATCCAAGCGTCAAGAAGGGGTTCTCCAGACGGGCAGAAGTCTTCATCCAGACGGCATCTTCTATCTTCATCCTTCCGACGCAGAGCAGCTCCATCTTCAAGACATCCGGCGCAGAGCATCCTCTTCTGATGACGGCTACTGTAGAATGAAGGTTCCTTTAAGGGACGTCATCCAAGATGGCGTCCCTTGAATTCCGATTGGCTGATAAATTCTATCAGCCAATCGGATTAAAAGGTGAAAAAATCCTATTGGCTGATGCAATCAGCCAATAGGATTGAGCTTCAATTCTATTGGCTGATCCAATCATTCCAAGCATTCTATTGGATGATTGGAACAATTCTATCAGCCAATCGGAATTCAAGGGATGCCATCTTGGATGATGTCACTTAAAGGAAAAGAAAAAAAAAAGCAGTGGAAAGAAAAGGATGCTCCACGCCGGATGTCTTGAAGATGGAGCTGCTCCGTGCCGGTTGGATGAAGATAGAAGATGCCGTCTGGATGAAGACTTCTGCCCGTCTGGAGAACCACTTCTTGCCGCTTGGACGAAGACTTCTCATGGCTTCGTTGAGGATGGATGTTGGGTCTTCAAAAACTGTAAGTGGATTTTCGGGGTTAGTGTTAGGTTTTTTTAAGGGTTTATTGGGTGGATTTTTATCTTAGGGTTTGGGCGGCAAAAGAGCTTAATGCCCTTACATTGCCCTTTTCAGGGCAATGGGGAGCTTAGGATTTTTAGTTAGGATTTTATTTGGGGGTTTTGTTGTGTGGGTGGTGGGTTTTACTTTTGGGGGTGTGTTTGTATTTTTTTTTTTACAGGTAAAAGAGCTGATTTCTTTGGGGCAATGCCCCGCAAAAGGTCCTTTTAAGGGCTATTGGCAGTTTAGTTTAGGCTAGGGTTTTTTTTATTTTGGGGGGGCTTTTTATATTTTGATAGGGCTTTTAGATTAGGTGTAATTAGTTTAAATATTTGATAATTTCTTTTTTATTTTGTGTAATTTAGTTTTTTTTTTTAATTTAGTTAATTGTATTTAATAAATGTAATTTATTTAATTGTAGTGTAAGGTTAGATGTTAGTGTAACTCAGGTTAGGTTTTATTTTACAGGTAAATTTGTATTTATTTTAGCTAGGTAGTTAGTAAATAGTAAATAACTATTTACTAACTAGTCTACCTAGTTAAAATAAATACAAACTTAGCTGTGAAATAAAAATAAAACCTAAGCTAGATACAATGTAACTATTAGTTATATTGTAGCTAGTTTAGGGTTTATTTTACAGGTAAGTATTTAGTTTTAAATAGGAAATATTTAGTTATTAATAGTAGGTTTTATTTAGATTTATTTTAATTACATTAAAGTTAGTGGGTGTTAGGGCTAGGGGTTAATAACTGTAATGTAGGTGGCTGCGACATTGGGGGTGGCAGATTAGGGGTTAATAAGTATAATGCAGGTGGCGGCGAGGTCGGGGGTGACAGATTAGGGGTTAATAATATTTAACTAGTGTTTGCGATGCGGGAGTGCGGCGGTTTAGGGGTTAATATGTTTATTCTAGTGGTGGCAATGTCCGGAGCGCCAGATTAGGGGTTAGTGTTTGCGATGTGGGAGGGCCTTGGTTTAGGGGTTAATAGGTAGTTTATGGGTGTTAGTGTACTTTTTAGCACTTTAGTTATGAGTTTTATGGTACAGCTTTGTAGTGTAAAACTCATAACTACTGACTTTCAGTTTACGGTATGGATCTTGACAGTATAGGGAATACCGCTCACTTTTTGGCCTACCAGACAAACTCGTAATACTGGCGCAAAGGAAGTCCCATTGGAAAAGGACTTTTTAAAAGCTGTGGTAGTTACGTTGCGTTACGGCCAAAAAAGTGGGCGGTGCCCCTAAACCTGCAAGACTCGTAATTCCAGTGGTAGGGAAAAAGAGCCTTAACGCTGCTTTTTCACTCATACCGCAAAACTGGTAATCTAGCCGTTTGTTATTTTTTAATTTTTTTTTCAGGTTAATACTTTAAATTATTACATTTTTGAAATTTAAGATTTTTTTTTCTTCTTTGTATGAATTTGTTATTGAGTGAATGTCAACTTTCATGATAAAGTGCCCGGTTTTTAAAAAAACTATTAAAAACAAGGGCACTTTCATTCATGAAAGTTTACATTGCACTGGATTTTATAAATACTTACCTTCTTCTCCTAAAACGCCAGATTGACGATCCCCCCGCTTTCTTCTACTTCTTCTTCTACTTACACAGCAATGACGAAACCGGCTTCCTCTAATCATGGCGTGACATCACCAGATGGACGCTCCTGGGGGGGGAAGTCGTGATTGGAGGAAGCCGGTTTCGTCATTGGTGACGAAGTACAGAGGACCTGCAGGTGGAGGATTGGTGATCCAGCGTTTCAGGAGAAGAAGGTAAGTATTTGTAAAATCTGGTGCAATATAACCTTTCATGAATGAAAGTGCCCCTGTTTTTAATAGTTTACTTGAAAAATTTTATTGTTTAAAAAGATAAATAATCCCTTTATTACCCATTCCCCAGTTTTGCATTACCAACACTGTTATATTAATACACTTTTTTCCTCTGTGATTACCTTTTATGTAAGCCTCTGTATACTGCCCCTTTATCTAAATTCTTGCATTTTAGCCAATCAGTGCTGACTCAAATAACTCCATGGGAATGAACACTATGTTTTATATATATATATACAGGTAAAGGAAAGGAAAGTCCGTAGGTGGTATCCAAGGTAATTTAAAAAGTCAATATTTTATTCAAAAAGTTAAAAACAGTGGTTTCCAAAAAAAGTGCAATGTTAGACGTGTGCCCAGTCTAACGCGTTTCAGCCGTTCAGGTCGTACTCATAGACTGTTAGGGTACACTGTGCTTACAATATATACAGGTGCATATTATCCAATTAATTGCATCAACAAATTAAAAACAGTAATTGCTAACAAGCACTAGAAGAAATTTTATTAACTCTATCATGACATTCTTAGAGATTGTTTAATATAAAACAATGGTGGCAGATAATAATGGTTAAAGTATTTTGAAATATTTTGAAAAGCCACTGGTAACCACTTATTTTTGTTTATTTCTAAATTGAGAAACCCTTGTTTGTCTGACTACATTTGCTTAAATTGAGCACTGTCATAAACTTGAAAAGTATATATATGCTAATGCTCATACAAAAAGTTGCTTAGAATAAAACTTAGCATTCTTATTTAATATATAATTATAACAATCTGTTTGTAATATTACCATTGTATGCATAACATAATTGGTGCTGGTGTACAGATCATTATTCTATTTTATTTTATTTACCCATATAACATTAGACTTTAGCTTATCACAAATATTGTGTCCTAACAAAATAAAGGACATTGTGACAAATTTCTGTAAAGATTCTATGATTACCGTTAAAATGCTAACTAATATTATATATTATATATGGGCAATATTATATATATATATATATGACAGAAATGAACTTGCACTAACTGTGAAAAACTGCCAAAATGGTTTTAACAGCTTAGAAATCACTTTATGAGCCTACCTAGGTTTAGCTTTCAACAAAGAATACCAAGCAGACAAAGCAAAGTTGATGATAAAAGTAAATTGGAAAGTTGTTTAAAATGACATGCCTTATCTGAATCATGAAACTTTAATTTTGACTTGACTGTGCCTTTAGGTTTGAATTTGTACAATTAAAGAGAGTTGTGTATTTCCCATATTTCTGTTTGAATTTGTAAAGCAAAACAAAACAAAAGTTAAAGTTATACTAAACTCTCCCCTTTTTAAAATCAGTTCTGGAATGTTAGTGATATTTTAGATAGAGGTTAATTCATCAGTTGTAATGAAGATGTGCTATAACCTACTTTTTACATAGCAACATAGTAACATAGTAGATGAAGTCCATCGTGTTCAACCTATACAAATCTAATATACTTACAAAAAAAAGCTCCAGTTGAGCTTAAATTAATCACACTAAAAGGTGACCCATTTAATATCCATGAATTTTTTTTCTAGCCAGAAATGTATCCAAACAATTTTTAAATGTATCTAGGTTATTGGCATTCACTACCTCCTTTGGTAATGAGTTCCACAATTTTATTGCTCTTACAGTAAAAAAATGTTTCCGTTGCAGGAGATTAAAACTCCTTTCCTCCAACCTTAAATTGTGACCTCTTGTCACAAACAATTTTCTTGGAATAAACAGAGCTTTTGCCATCTCTGTATATGGGCCTTGAATATATTTATATAAAGTAATCATGTCACCTCTCAAGTGCCTTTTTTATAGGGAAAACAGACCCAGTTTGGCTAGCCTCTCATCATAGCTTCAACTCTCCATTCCCCTTATTAGCTTTGAGGCCCTTCTCTGAAATTTTTCTAGTTCTGCAATATCTTCGGTACCCAGAACTGCACTCCATACTTAAGGTGAGGTCTTACCAGAGATTTATATAGTGACAGAATTATGCTTTCCTCCCTTGAATCAATGCCTCTTTTAATACATGCTAGTATCTTATTAGCCTTTGAAGCTGCTGCCCTGCATTGTGCACCCATCTTTAGCTTGTTATGTATTATTACTCCCACACCCCTTCCCTCCTCTGTTTGGCTAAGTCTTGTCCAATTTAAATAATACATTGCCTGCTTATTTTTACTTCCAAAATGTAAAGCCTTGCATTTTCCCGTATTAAATCTCATTTTCCAATTACCTGCCCATACTTCTAAATTTTGCAGATCCCCTTGTAACGATAGTTCATCCTGCTGTAACCTAATGGCCTTACTTAACTTAGTATCATCTGCAAAAATAGAGATGTCGCTATTTAATCCTTGTTATGAAAATTTAAAATACCCCACATTCCGCCGCCCACTTCAAAAGTCAATTGTTCTAGGAACTAAAGATTTGAATTGTTGTCCAATCAGCACTCTCCCCATATTGCACTTTTGTTGTAGCTATAGTGCTGACTAGACAACAATTAAAACCTTTAGGTAACCGAAAAACTGACTTTGAAGTTGACTTCAGAGCGTGAATTTGAATTTCAGTTTTGTGCTGCCGGCTTGTATCAGTAACACTAGCTATTACTTTATCATTTTAATTTTCTGTCCAGCTGTTCTTCTACATGTAAACATTTTATAGTTAAATTCCAAATGACACCATAAGTGAAAATTGCCTGAAACTTAATTTTTTTCATAATGAACAATTCCTCCAAAACATTTTTTTGCTGTTGTCTGTGCATGTCTAATAAATTAACATAGGTTGTATTACATTTATATTTAAAAGGACCGTCTACTCCAGAATTGTTATTGTTTAAAAAGATAGATAATCCCTTTATTGCCCATTCCTCAGTTTTCCATAACCAACACGGTTATATAAATATACTCTCTCTGTGACTATCTTGTGTTTAAGCCTCTGCAGACTGCCCCTGCCCCCTTATTTCAGTTCTTTTGTCAGACTTGTATTTAGCCAATCAGTGCTGACTCCTAGGCTACTCCATGGGAGTGAGCACAATGAAATATATGGCACATGCAAACTAGCCCTGTCTAGCTTTAAAAAACTGACAAAATGTACTGAGATAACAGGCGGCCTTCAAGGTCTTAGAAATTAGCAGGAGCCAACCTAGGTTTAGCTTTTATCAAAGAATAACAAGAGAACAAAGAAAATTTGATGATAAAATTAAATTGGAATGTTTGTTTGTAATTGCATGCTCTATCTGAATCATGAAAGTTCAATTTTGACTAAATGTACCTTTAAATTTCATAGTTTAGAATGATAATTTTTATCTGTATTTTTACTTTTTAATTAAAAAACAAACAAACGTTTTTTGTGTGGCAATAATGGCTCTGATTACAAATGGTGCGCTAATTAGACATGTGCTTTTCGTTTCGGCTGAATTTAGTTTTCGGACGAATTTTGGCCGATTCGGAGATTTGAATGCATCCCAATTTACGAATCCGTACCATAACTAAAATCCCGAAATTCTTTGAAAATTTATAAATCAGTTTCCAAATTTTCGGATTCCATTCTTTATTCATATTCAGAATTTTTCATTGTTCTAATCTGAACCGCAGTTCCCCGACATTGCCGACACTAACTAAATCACTAAATAATCCTATTAACCCCTAAACCGCCATTCCCCGACATCGCCAACACTAACTAAACCTATTAACCCCTACACTGCCATTCCCAAACATCGTCAAAACTAACTAAACCTATTAAACCCTAAACCGCAGTTCCCAAACATTGCCAAAACAAACTAAACCTATTAACCCCTAAACCGCAGTTCCCAAACATCGCCGAACCTATTAACCCCTAAACCGCAGTTCCCAAACATCACCGACACTAACTAAACCTATTAACCCCTAAACCGCCATACACCCACTTTTTAGTTTCTTTTATTTTGTGGGTTTGGGGGGTGGGGGTTTGTAATGTTAGGGGGGGTTTGTTTTTATATTTTGCAAAAGAGCTGTTAACTTTTAAGGGCCCTTGGTAGTTTATTGTAGATTAGTTTTTTTTTTTTTTATAAAACGGGGTATTAGAATAGGAATCATTTTTATTATTTTGGATAATTTTGTTTTTTTGAATTTTTTTGTAATTGTAGTTTTAATTTTTTTGTAATGTTAGGTTTTTTATTTTTGTAATGTTAGTTTTTTTATTTTTGTAATGTTAGGTTTTATTAGTGTACGCTTAGGTTTTTAATTTTATTTATTTTAACTAGGTAGTTAGTAAATAGTTATATTGTAGCTAGCTTAGGTTTTTTTTTTTACAGGTAAGTTTTCTATTTATTTTTAAATAGGTAGTTAGTTAATAATTGTAACTTTAATTTAGGTTTATTTTAATTATGTTAAAGTTAGGGGGTGTTAGGTTTAGGGGTTAATATAGTTTAATTTAGGTTGTTGCGATGTGGGGGGCAGCGGTTTAGGAGTTAATAGGTTAAGTTAGTGTCAGCGATGTCGGGGGACTGCGGTTTAGGGGTTAATAGGTTTAGTTAGTGTTGGAGATGTTTGGGAACGGTGGTTTAGGGGTTAGTAGGTTTAATTAGTGTCAGCAATGTTTGGGAACTGCGGTTTAGGGGTTAATAGGTTTAGTTAGTGTTACCGATGTTTGGGAATGGCGGTTTAGGAGTTAATAGGTTTATTTAGTGTTTAGTTAGTGTCGGCAATGTCGGGGAGCGGCGGTTTAGGGGTTAATAGCTTTATTTAGTGTCGGCGATGTGTGGGGGTGTGTGGTTTAAGGGTTACTAGGTTTAAGTAGTGTTGGCGATGTTTGGGAATGGCGGTTTAGGAGTTAATAGGTTTATTTAGTGTCGGCGATGTGTGGGGGTGTGTGGTTTAGGGGTTAATAGCTTTATTAAGTGTCGGGGCAGTTTTAGATAATTTTATTTTGGCAATCGCCGGCAAATTAATTATGTTAAATTAAATCCTTTTTTCGGATCCTTTAGTTTTTTTCAGATCCATTCTTTATTCATATGCATTATTCTATTCTAAACTTCAGAATAGAATAATGCATATGAATAAAGAATGGATCCGAAAAAATGAAAGGATCCGAAAAAACTATTTAACTTAACATAACTAATTTGCCGAAACATTTTTTTTTTTTAAACTTAACTAAACTAATTTGCAGAAATAAAATTATTTATTTAACTAATGAAAACGAAACGAAACATAATCATTTTTTAGCGTTGCACATGTCTAGCACTAATGCTAGTATGGGACTCGATTGGCAGTAAAATTAGTGTGGAACTTGTTATTGCAAGTTTATGGTAAAACAAATTTATCAAAGAAGGATTGGCACAGCCGACATGACTCTAGCGCACCTTTTACTTTCAATGGATATTGTGATCGTGCTATATAGCTCTGATATTATAAGTTTAAAGTTATGCATTGTGCAAGAAGAATTAGCATGGCCTGAGACCTGAAGTAAAGTGTAGTGGCTAAAAACTGTTTTATAAAACACATGTAAAACATAATAATATAAAGCTTTACACTCACATATATATATATATATTTATTAAATAAAAATATATAACATTTATATTGATAAAAAGGTTTAAAAAAGGATATGGTAAATGGCAAGGTGTTTGACAGGAAAGGGTTCCAATATATATTAACAGTATATATGTGTAAATATGTGTATGTATACATGTCTTTTTACACTCACCGGCCACTTTATTAAGTACACCTGTTCAAATGCTTGAAAACACAAATTGCTAATCAGCCAATCACATGGCATTTAGGCATCTAGACGTGTTGAAGACGACTTTCTGAAGTTTAAACCGAGCATCAGAATGAGAAAGAAATGGGATTTAAGTGACTTTGAAAGCAGCATGGTTGTTAGTACCAGACTTGCTCGTTTAAGTATTAAAAGAAAAGTGGAGCTCTACTAGGATTTTCACGCACAACCATCTCTAGAGTTTACAGAGCATGGTCTGAAAAAGAGAAAATATCCAGTGAGCAGCAGTTGTGTGAATGAAAATGGCTTGTTGATGTCAGAGGTCAGAGGTCAGAGGAGAATGGGCAAACTGATTCGAGATGATAGAAAGGCAACAGTAACTCAAATAACCACTCGTTACAACCAAGGTATGCAGAATACAATCTCTGAATGCACAACATGTCGAACCTTGAAGCAGATGGAGTACAGCAGCAGAAGACCACCTGGGTGACAGGAAACTGAGGCTACAATTCGCACAGGCTCACCAAAATTGGACAAAAGAAGATTGGAAAAAAGTTGCCTGGTTTGATGAGTCTTGATTTCAGCTGCGCCATTCAGATGGTTGGGTCAGAATTTGGTGTAAACAACATTAAAGCATGGATCCATCCTGCCTTGTATCAACGATTTAGGCTGCTGTGGTGGTGTAATAGAGTGGGGGATATTTTCTTGGCACACTTTGGGTCCCGTAGTATCAATTGAGCATTGTTTAAATGCCACAGCCATCCTGAGTATTATTGCTGACCATATCCATCCTTTTAAGACTAAAGTTTACCCATCTTCTGATGTCTACTTCCAGCAGAATAATGCACCCTGTCACAAAGCTCATATCATCTTAAATTGGTTTCTTGAAAATGACAATTAGTTCACTGTAGTTTAATGTCCTCCACAGTCACCAGATCTCAACCAATAGAGCACCTTTGGGATGTGGTGGAGAGCTGACAAATCTGCAACAACTGCGTCATGCTATCATGTCAATATGGACCAAAAAGTCTGAGGAATGATTTCAACACCTTGTTGAATCTATGCCTTGAAGAATTAAGGCAGTTCATGTGCTAACTTTTTACTTTCAACTTGTAACAACAGTGCTAACCTGGGAGCGGTAATATTTTACCTTGAGCACAGTTAGCTCTCATAGGTGATAAAAATGATTTCTCCATTTGTAAGGACAATGGGGGGTAGTTATCAAGCCGTCTACTTTTCTGGCTTCGCCGGCCCAATACGCCCGCCTAAGCTCGCCTCACATCGCCGCCGCGGACCTGAAAAAATACGCCTAAGTTATCAAATAAAGCTGTCAAAAAGCCGCAGGGCGATGAGCAGCGGACTGTGAGAGTTATCACTCATCCGATCTCGCTGCCCTTCGGCTTTTTTCCAGCTTTATTGCTAGCCTGTCACTAAGCACTCACACTAAACTACACTGTTCTACCCCCTATACCGGCGCCCCCGGAGCCTCCCGCAACTCAATAAAGTTACTAACCCCTAAACCGCCGCTCCTAGACCCTGCCGCAACTCTTATAAATGTATTAACCCCTAAACCGCCGCTCCCTGAACCCGCCGCAACCTATATTAAACCTATTAACCCCTATCCTGCCCCCCCTACACCGTTGCCACCTATAATAAATTTATTAACCCCTAATCTGCCCCCCACTACACCGCCGCCACTGTAATAAAATTATTAACCCCTAAACCTAAGTCTAACCCTAACCCTAACGCCCCCTAACTTAAATATTAATTAAATAAATCTAAATAAATTAACTCTTATTAACTAAATGAATCCTATTTAAAACTAAATACTTACCTTTAAAATAAACCCTAATATAGCTACAATATAAATAATAATTATATTCTAGCTATCTTAGGATTTATTTTTATTTTACAGGTACCTTCCAATTTATTTTAACCACTACACTATACTTTAATAAATTATTCCTATTTAAAAATAAATACTTACCTGTAAAATAAACCCTAAGATAGCTACAATATAATTAATAATTATATTGTAGCTATCTTAGGATTTATATTTATTTTACAGGTAACTTTGTATTTATTTTAGCTAGTTAGAATAGTTATTAAATAGTTATTAACTATTTAATAACTACCTAGCTAAAAGAAATACAAAATTACCTGTAAAATAAATCCTAACCTAAGTTACAATTAAACCTAATACTACACTATCATTAAATTAATTAAATAAACTACCTACAAATAACTACAATTAAATACAATTACACAAACTAACTAAAGTACAAAAAATAAAAAAAGCTAAGTTACAAAAAATAAAAAAATAAGTTACAAACATGTTAAAAATATTACAACAATTTTAAGCTACTTACACCTAATCTAAGCCCCCTAATAAAATAACAACCCCCCCAAAATAAAAAAATGCCCTACCCTATTCTAAATTAAATAAATTTCAAAGCTCTTTTACCTTACCAGCCCTTAAAAGGGCCATTTGTGGGGGCATGCCCCAAAGAAAACAGCTCTTTTGCCTGTAAAAGAAAAATACAACCCCCCCAACATTAAAACCCACCACCCACATACCCCTAATCTAACCCAAACCCCCCTTACAAAAACCTAACACTAATCCCCTGAAGATCATCCTACCTTTAGTTGTCTTCACTCAGCCGAGCCACCGATGGAACCGAAGTGGAGAGGAAGAAGTTAATCCTCCAAGCGGCGCTGAAGAAATCTTCCATCCGATGAAGTCATCATCCAGGCGGCGCTGAAGAAAAGTCTTCGATCCGGCCGATGTCATCTTCAAAGAGGCGCTGAAGAGGTCTTCTATCCGGGCGAAGTCATCTTCCAAGCTGGGTCTTGAATCTTCCTTCCGCCGACGCGGAACCACCTTCTTCACCGACGGACTACGACAAATGACGGCTCCTTTAAGGGACGTCATCCAAGATGGCGTCCCCTCAATTCCGATTGGCTGATAGGATTCTATCAGCCAATCGGAATTAAGGTAGGAAAAATCTGATTGGCTGATTCCATCAGCCAATCAGATTGAGCTTGCATTCTATTGGCTGTTCCGATCAGCCAATAGAATGCGAGCTCAATCTGATTGGCTGATTGGATCAGCCAATCGGATTGAACTTGAATCTGATTGGCTGATTCCATCAGCCAATCAGAATTTTCCTACCTTAATTCCGATTGGCTGATAGAATCCTATCAGCCAATCGGAATTGAGGGGACGCCATCTTGGATGACGTCCCTTAAAGGAGCCATCATTCGTCGTAGTCCGTCGGTGAAGAAGGTGGTTCCGCGTCGGCGGAAGGAAGATTCAAGACCCGGCTTGGAAGATGACTTCGCCCGGATAGAAGACCTCTTCAGCGCCTCTTTGAAGATGACATCGGCCGGATCGAAGACTTTTCTTCAGCGCCGCCTGGATGATGACTTCATCGGATGGAAGATTTCTTCAGCGCCGCTTGGAGGATTAACTTCTTCCGCTCCGGATGTCCTCTTCAGTTCCATCGGTGGCTCGGCTGAGTGAAGACAACTAAAGGTAGGATGATCTTCAGGGGATTAGTGTTAGGTTTTTGTAAGGGGGGTTTGGGTTAGATTAGGGGTATGTGGGTGGTGGGTTTTAATGTTGGGGGGGGTGTTGTATTTTTCTTTTACAGGCAAAAGAGCTGTTTTCTTTGGGGCATGCCCCCACAAATGGCCCTTTTAAGGGCTGGTAAGGTAAAAGAGCTTTGAAATTTATTTGATTTAGAATAGGGTAGGGCATTTTTTTATTTGGGGGGGGTTTGTTATTTTATTAGGGGGCTTAGATTAGGTGTAAGTAGCTTAAAATTGTTGTAATATTTTTAACATGTTTGTAACTTATTTTTTTATTTTTTGTAACTTAGCTTTTTTTATTTTTTGTACTTTAGTTAGTTTATGTAATTGTATTTAATTGTAGTTATTTGTAGGTAGTTTATTTAATTAATTTAATGATAGTGTAGTATTAGGTTGTAACTTAAGTTAGGATTTATTTTACAGGTAATTTTGTATTTCTTTTAGCTAGGTAGTTATTAAATAGTTAATAACTATTTAATAACTATTCTAACTAGCTAAAATAAATACAAAGTTACCTGTAAAATAAATATAAATCCTAAGATAGCTACAATATAATTATTAATTACATTGTAGCTATCTTCGGGTTTATTTTACAGGTAAGTATTTATTTTTAAATAGGAATAATTTATTAAAGTATAGTGTAGTGTTAGGTGTAATTGTAACTTAGGTTAGGATTTATTTAACAGGTACATTTCTCTTTATTTTAGCTAGGTAAGCTATTAAATAGTTAATAACTATTTAATAGCTATTGTACCTAGTTAAAATAAATTGAAAGGTACCTGTAAAATAAATATAAATCCTAAGATAGCTAGAATATAATTATTATTTATATTGTAGCTATATTAGGGTTTATTTTAAAGGTAAGTATTTAGTTTTAAACAGGATTCATTTAGTTAATAAGAGTTAATTTATTTAGATTTATTTAATTAATATTTAAGTTAGGGGGCGTTAGGGTTAGGGTTAGACTTAGGTTTAGGGGTTAATAATTTTATTACAGTGGCGGCGGCGTAGTGGGGGGCAGGATTGGGGTTAATAAATTTATTATAGGTGGCGACGGTGTAGGGGGGGGCAGATTAGGGGTTAATAAATTTATTATAGGTGGCGACGGTGTAGGGGGGGGCAGATTAGGGGTTAATAAATGTATTATAGGTGGCGACGGTGTAGGGGGGGCAGATTAGGGGTTAATAAATGTATTATAGGTGGCGACGGTGTAGGGGGGGCAGGATAGGGGTTAATACATTTAATATAGGTTGCGGTGGGTTCAGAGAGTGGCGGTTTAGGGGTTAATACATTTATTATAGTTGCGGTGGGCTCCGGGAGCGGCGGTTTAGGGGTTAATATGTATAGAGTAGCTTGCGGTGGGCTCCGGGAGCGGCGGTTTAGGGGGTAATAACTTTATTTAGTTGCGGCGGTGTAGGGGGGGACAGATTAGTGGTGTTTAGACTCGGGGTACATGTTAGGGTGTTAGGTGCAGACAGCTCCCATAGAAATCAATGGGATGTCTGTCAGCAGTGAACTTGTACTTTCGCTATGGTCAGACTCCCATTGATTCCTATGGGATCCGCCGCCTCCAGGGGTGGCGGTTTGAAAACCAGGTACGCTGGGCCGTAAAAGTGCCGAGCGTACCTGCTAGTTTTTTGATAACTAGCAAAAGTAGTGAGAATGTGCGGCACTTGTGTGCGGAACATCTGGAGTGACGTAAGAATCGATCTGTGTCGGACTGAGTCCGGCGGATCGATGCTTACGTCACAAAATTCTACTTTTGCCGGTCTCGAGCCTTTGATAACTAAGGCGTATCAGCCTCGCCACAAATACGATGCGGAATTCCAGCGTATTTGAGGTTGACGGCTTGATAACTAGGCCCCAATGTATTGAAAAAATGTTAGCTAAACCGTTTATCACAGGTTTTTTTACATGATTTTGAATGGGTTTTACTGGAATGGAAACCAGTATGTACTGACATATAGCTACAGTTGACTCTGGGGTAAGGACACGTTCTCTTACACTAAAAACATTGCTGTTTACTTTTATACCAGACTTTTTGAGTTTGGAAGAAATAATTAAACATTCTTATGTAAAGGAATTTGATAACTGTTTTTTTTTTTTAAATATAATTAGCACTACTCATTCTTTACTTGTTTTATAAATTTTGCTACTACCTGGATGTCTTGGAAGCTTTTATCAAAACCATTAATGAGTAGTTACAAAAGTGCATATCCTTCCTTCCCATTATATAGCTCCGTCTCTCTGTATTATGAGCTTCATTGCTCACATTTTTGTAGTTTGCATGTTATTTCATTTGCAATTTATTTTGGTAAAGCAGAGATTACAGGATATTTATAAATTTACTATATACAATATGTCTTTAGACTTATAATTATTTCCCCTCATTAAGATGCGATATCTGTAAAAAATGACAACTTCCTTAAAAATATTATTCCTCCACAAATTAGAACATCTGCTACTTCAACATATTTTAAATACTTTTTTTTTTAAGCTTTAGTTGCTTTCTTTATAATTGATAAAAATAATGTCAACAAGTTATCAGATGAAGGTAATCCTATAAATGCTCTTCAATGACCTACAATAGAGTCTACAATCAAGACAAATTGCTTTCAGGTCTTTCATAATACAGCTGACAAGATACTTATATAGTGCCCGTGGGGAATTAACATTTTTGATTTACATCCTGTTAGATTTGTGCCTTGCTTCAAATTTCACATAAAATTACAGTGACACCTACTCTGTATTGTATGAATCTGGAGTTTGATTTGGGTAATAGCTCTTTTGGATGTTTTTCTTTATGTTAGACTTGCCATATGGGGCACAATCCCATCCCAGTGATCACCACTTTTGTCTGCCACTGTTCCCATCTAGACCTGCAATTAGTTTCTGCCGAATTTCATTTTTGGACGAATTTTGACAGATTCGGAGATTCAAATGAATCCGAATTTCCAAATCGGCACTATGACTAAAATCCCGAAAAATTCCGAAAATGAAATCAGTTTCCGAATTTTTGGATCCATTCTTTATTAATATTCGGAAATTTTTCATTGTTCTAATCTAAATCGCAGTTCCCCGACATCGCTGACACTAACTAAATCACTAAATAAAGCTATTAACCTCTAAACCACAGTTCCCTGACATTGCCAAAATGAACTAAACCTATTAACCCCTAAATCACAGCTCCCAGACATCGCTGACACTGACTAAACCTATTAACCCCTAAACCGCAGTTCCCCGACATCGCAGACACTAATAAAACCTATTAACCCCTAAACCGACGTTCACAAACATGCCAAAACTCTAACTAAACCTATTAACCCCTAAACCGCAGTTCCCCGACATCGCCAACACTAACTGAAACACTAACTAAAACTATTAACCCCTAAACCGCCATTCCCAAACATCGCCAACACTAACTAAACCTATTAACCCCTAAACCGCCGTACACCCATATCACCAACACTAACTAAACCTATTAACCCCTAAACCTCTGCCCCCCACATTGCAACAACCTAAATTAAACTATATTAACCCCTAAACCTAACACCCCTAACTTTATCATAATCAAAATAGAGCTAAATTAAAGTTACAATTATTAACTAACTACCTATTTAAAAATAAATACAAACTTACGTGTGAAATAAAAATAAAACCTAAACTAGCTACAATATAACTATTTACTAACTACGTAGTTAAAATAAATACAAACTTACCTGTGAAATAAAAAACTAAACCTAAGCTTAAACTAATAAAACCTAACAATACTTAAAATTAAAAACCTAACATTACTAAAAATAAAAAACCTAACATTACTAAAAAATTAAAACTACAATTATAAAAAAATAATAAACACTAAAATTACAAAAAATAAAAAAAATTACCATTACAAAAAATAACAAACAAACGGCTAGATTACAAGTTGTGCGTTAAGGTAAAAATGCAGCGTTAAGAGGTCCTAACGCTGCTTTTTTATGCCTGCTGGTATTACGAGTCTTGAAGGTTTAGGGTCACCGCACACTTCTTTGGCCTTACCGCAAAACGACTTACGTAAACTTTGTAAAGTCTTTTTTCTATCTGACTTCCATAGCGCCCTACACCTTCAAGAGTCCTAACGCATTTAAAACTCAGTAGTTAAGAGCTTTATGGTACAACGCCGTAACATAGAACTCATAACTAAAGTGCTAAAAAGTACACTAACACCCATAAACTACCTGTTAACCCCTAAACTGAGGCTTTCCCGCATCGCAAACACTAAAATACATTTTTTAACCCCTAATCTGCAGACACCGCTGCCACCGACATTATATTTATGAAGTCCTAATCTGCTGCCCCCCAACATCACCGACACCTACATTATATTTCTTAACCCCTAAACTGCCACCCCAATGTCGCCGCCACCTACCTACACTTATTAACTCCTAATTTGCCGCCCCAACGTCTCCGCCACTATAATAAACATATTAACCCCTAAACCGCTGCACTCCTGCCTCACAAACATAAGTTAAATATTATTAACCCCTAATCTGCCCTAACATCGCCGCCACTATACTAAATGTATTAACCCCTAAACCTAAGTCTAACCCTAACACCCCCTAACCTAAATTATAGTAATTTTTATTTATATTTATTTAAATTATATTTAAGTTAGGGGGTGTTAATACATTTAGTATAGTGGCAGCAACGTTGAGGGAGGCAGGTTAGGGGTTAATAATATTTAACTAATGTTTGCGAGGCGGGAGTGCGGCGGTTTAGGAGTTAATATGTTTATTATAGTGGCGGTGATGTTGGGGCGGCAGATTAGGGGTTAATAAATATAATGTAGGTGTCGGCGATGTTGGGGGCAGCAGATTAGGCGTTCATAAATATAATGTAGGTGGCGGCGGTGTCCGGAGTGGCAGATTAGGGGTTAATAAATATAATGCAGGTGTCGGCGATTGCGAGGACGGCAGATTAGGGGTTAATAAGTGTAAGATTAGGGGTGTTTAGACTTGGGGTTCATGTTTGGGTGTTAGGTGTAGACATAAATTTTATTTCCCAATAGGAATCAATGGGGCTGCGTTACTGAGTTTTATGCTGCTTTTTGGCAGGTGTTAGACTCTTTTTCAGCCAGCTCTCCCCGTTGATTCCAATGGGGAAATCGTGCACGAGCACGTACGACCAGCTCGCCGCTGACTTAAGCAGCGCTGGTATTGGAGTGCGGTAAGGAGCAAAATTTTGCTCAACGTTCACTTCTTGTCTTTTAATGCCGGGTTTGTAAAAAACCATAATACCAGCGCTGCAGGTAAGTGCTAGGCGAGAGAAAACTGCTCGTTAGCACCGCATGGCCTCTAACGCAAAACTCGTAATCTATCTGAAAACTTTCCAAAATAATAACAATTATTCCTATTCTAATACCCTGTTTTAAAAAATAACCCCACCCCAAAATAAAAAAACCTAATCTATAAAAAACTACCAAGGGCCCTTAAAAGGGCCTTTTGTAGGGGATTGCCCTAAACTTAACAACTCTTTTGCAAACAAATAAAAAGAAACACCACCTAACATTACAAACCCCCACCCCCCAAACCCACAAAATAAAAATAAAAAAAATACTAAAAAAAATCTAATCTACCCATTGCCCTGAAAAGGGCATTTGTATGGGCATTGCCTTTAAAAAGCCATTCAGCTCTTTTACTGCCCTTAAAAGGGCATTCAGCTCTTTTTCAGCCCATTAAAATAGAAAAAGCCCTAATCTAAAAAAAAACACCCCCCAAAAAAAACAACCTAACACTAACCCCAAAATCGGTACTCACAGTTGCTCAAGTTCGGCGAAAGATCTTCATCCCAGCGGCGAAGCATCTTCATCTGTATCCATTGCGGGACTGTCATCTTCTATCTTTATCCCAGCAGAGGCGGAGTGGTCGGTGGATGCGCAGAAGTCCAGGCGGAGGTTCATCGGTCTGATTGTTTTTTTTTTTTTTTAGATAAGGGCTTTGGGCTTTTTTAAAAGAGCAGAATGCCATTTTAAGGGCAAGGAAAAAGAGCTGCCCATACAAATGCCCCTTTAGGGGCAATGGGTAGCTTAGTTTTTTTTTAGAGTTAGGTTTTTTATTTTGGGGGGTTGGTTGGGTGGTGTGTTATACTGTTGGGGGGACTTTGTATTTTTTTTTACAGGTAAAAGAGTTGTTTAACTTTGAGCAATGCCCTACAAAAGGCCCTTTTAAGGGCTATTGGTAGTTTATTGTAGGCTAGGGGGTGTTTTTATTTTGGAGGGCTTTTTATTTTTATAGGGCTATTAGATTAGGTGTAATTTTTTTAATTTTTGATAATTTCGTTTATTATTTTTTGCAACCTTACGGCTAGATTTAGAGTTTTGTCGGTAACGACCCGCGTAGCTAATGCTGGCTTTTTTTCTCCCGCACCTTTTAAATACCGCTGGTATTGAGAGTTCACAGAAGGGCTGCGTTAGGCTCCAAAAAGGGAGCATATAGCATATTTACCGCCACTGCAACTCTCAATACCAGCGGTGCTTACGGACGCGGCCAGCTTCATAAACGTGCTCGTGCACGATTCCCCCATAGGAAACAATGGGGCTGTTTGAGCTGAAAAAAAAACCTAACACCTGCAAAAAAGCAGCGTTCAGCTCCTAACGCAGCCCCATTGTTTCCTATGGGGAAACACTTCCTATGTCTGCACCTAACACTCTAACATGTACCCCGAGTCTAAACACCCCTAACCTTACACTTATTAACCCCTAATCTGCCGCCCCCGCTATCGCTGACACCTGCATATTTTTTTAACCCCTAATCTGCCGCTCCGTACACCGCCGCAACCTACATTATCCCTATGAACCCCTAATCTGCTGCCCCTAACACCGCCGACCCCTATATTATATTTATTAACCCCTAATCTGCCCCCCACAATGTCGCTGCCAGCTACCTACAATAATTAACCCCTAATCTGCCGACCGGACCTCACCGCTACTATAATAAATGTATTAACCCCTAAAGCTAAGTCTAACCCTAACACTAACACCCCCCTAAGTTAAATATAATTTAAATCTAACGAAATAAATGAACTCTTATTAAAAAAATTAATCCTATTTAAAGCTAAATACTTACCTGTAAAATAAACCCTAATATAGCTACAATATAAATTATAATTATATTGTAGCTATTTTAGGATTTATATTTATTTTACAGGCAACTTTGTATTTATTTTAACCAGGTACAATAGCTATTAAATAGTTAATAACTATTTAATAGCTACCTAGTTAAAATAATTACAAAATTACCTGTAAAATAAATCCTAACCTAAGTTACAATTAAACCTAACACTACACTATCAATAAATTAATTAAATAAAATACCTAGAATTACCTACAATTAAACCTAACACTACACTATCAATAAATTAATTAAATACAATACCTACAAATAAATACAATTAAATAAACTAACTAAAGTACAAAAAATAAAAAAGAACTAAGTTACAAAAAATAAAAAAATATTTACAAACATTAGAAAAATATTACAACAATTTTAAACTAATTACACCTACTCTAAGCCCCCTAATAAAATAACAAAGACCCCCAAAATAAAAAAATGCCCTACCCTATTCTAAAATTAAAAAAAGAAAAGCTCTTTTACCTTACCAGCCCTGAAAAGGGCCTTTTGCAGGGCATGCCCCAAAGAATTCAGCTCTTTTGCCTGTAAAAAAAAAACATACAATACCCTCCCCAACATTACAACCCACCACCCACATACCCCTAATCTAACCCAAACCCCCCTTAAATAAACCTAACACTAAGCCCCTGAAGATCTTCCTACCTTATCTTCACCTGTTATGTTCTGTAAAGTTATGTATTAGAACAGGTGGTAAATAAGTTTAGGTACCTAGTATCCGCTATAGTAGGACCACTCAGCCTCACACCAAACCTTGGATTCACACAGATTTAACTTACAGGAATCCGGTTTTGCTCATTGAACTGAGGGTCACTACTGCAGGGTACAGAGTGAAAACTGAGCTGTCACGCAACCAGGTTATAGGATGCCAGTATTTCAACAGATAGGAGGAGTATCTATAGATAGAGTAGGTAGTTAATCAACTAATTACTTAGTGATTAAATGATATAGCTGACACTTATACAAAGAAGACAGGTAGTGAAATGGAATGTAATACAAACAGATGTAGTACAAGGAGATATTGTAATTAGGCCAAAATGTATTTGTTAGGAATACAGCACTTCAGGGAATATCATATGTAGTTAGAATGATATTTTGGATTATGTTATTAGATATAGTTTATGCAAGGATAAGATAGTAACAAACGATAAGTCACTTAGTTAGGTTCAAGGTGGTCACAGCAAATGATGTTAATCAAGCAGCAGTTCAAACAGAGTAGGCAATGTAACAGGCAGTTGAAGTTAATCCTGCATTTTAGTGATAGTAACAGTCATTGAATACAGTGCTTAGGTAGTTTGCTTACTTGAGAGACATAATGATATCCAAATAGAGTAATAAAATATACAGACCAATTCCTGATGGTTATTTGGAAGGCTAAGTCAGAGCCAGATGAAAACCTTACGGTATCCTGAATGCTTGTTTGAAGAAAGGACACAGCGCGGTACACGCACTGCAGACACGCTGAGATGCCGGGTGTGACGTCACAGCCACCCGGTGTAACAGTTAGGGAATTGAAAGCAGCTCCTTTGGTTCCTAAGAAACTGCAAGTAGTAGAATAGGCACACCGGCACACAGCAATGAAGGATTAATGTAGGCTGCAAAGATTCAAAGCAACAAGTAAGAAATCCCCACAGATTGAGGAAAGGGCTAGGTGTCTTCAGAGAGGAGTCACATAAAGTAACTGATTCAAATTACCAAGCGAGGAGCATAGAGAGGAGGGGCCTTAAATAGGAAAAGAGGATTCAGAATTAAAGGGACAGGATTGTAATAGTGAATACCCTGACAGGACACCCCCCTCAAGGAGCCGCTCAGCGGATCAAGGACCTGGACGGTGTGGATTCCTCCTATGGAACAAGGAAACCAAGCGTGGAGCCATAACATTAGTAGCAGGCTCCCAAGAGTCTTCTTCAGGTCCATAACCCTTCCAACTGACCAAATACTGAAGGTGGTTTCGAAAGTATCGAGAATCTTGAATAGAATCAATCTCGTACTCCTTTTCATCTGTCACATGAGTTAAAGAAGTATCCATCGAAGATGTAGCCCTGATAGAAGCATAGGGTTTAAGGAGTGAGACATGAAATGTTGGATGAATTCTCATAGAAGAAGGTAGTTGAAGAGTGACTGCATTCACATTAACAACATTCTTAATTTCAAAGGGACCCAAATAAAGTGAGGCAAGCTTTTTGGAAGGAACTTGTAATCTTATATTCTTCGTGCTTAACCAAACTTTATCTCCCACCTTATATTCAGGAGGTTTAGAACGTCGTAGATCGTAGTAATGTTTTTGAGCTTTTTGAGCATCGAGTAATAGTTGTTTAACAGTGGCGAAACCTTTCACTAAGGTATTGATTTTATCATTAACAACGGGTATAGGAGAATTTTTTGGAGTCTGAATGTCATAAGAAGGATGAAAACCGTAGTTAAGGAAAAATGGAGACATTTTAGTGGAGGAGTTGAGCATGTTATTATGAGCAAATTCAGCAGTGGAAAGGAGAGAATGCCAGTTATCTTGTTCTAGAGAACAGTAACAACAGAGATACTGTTCCAGGGCTTGATTTGTTCTCTCAGTCTGCCCATTGGTTTGTGGATGAAAAGCTGTACTTAACCTCCTAGAGATGTTGAGGGATTTACAAAGATGTTCCCAAAATCTAGAGGTAAACTGAGAACCTCTGTCACTAGTAATGGAATTTGGTAGACCATGTAATTTGACAATATGATCTATGAAAAGAGTAGCTGTTTCTTGAGCTGTGGGTAGACCTCTATGTGGCAGGAAATGGGCCATTTTAGAAAAAAGATCAACAATGACCATGATAGTGTTGAAGTTAGCAGAAGGTGGCAGATCGACAATAAAGTCCATGGCAATATCTGCCCAAGGTCTTTCAGGTATTGGAAGAGATAGAAGGTATCCGTAGGGACGTGTATGTTGATGTTTTTTAGTAGTGCAAAGAAAACATGTTTTGATGTATTGCTTGATTGTATCAGACATTTTGGGCCACCAATAATTCCTTGAGAGGATATGAAGAGTCCTATGTACGCCAGGATGACCTGCTAAAGAGGAATCATGAGCTGCTGCTAAAAGTTGATTCCTGAGATCCTTGGGTACATATAGCTGATCATGATGATAGAACAGTTCATCAGAATGTTTATTTAAATTGAGGTGTGTTATTAATGAATCCTCCTTCTGTTGCAGCTTTAGGGTCTCCAAGAAATCGTTTGTTAAACAAATGATTCTGTCCGCAGGTATCACTGAGGCAGGTGTCAAATGATCTTGTGGCTTAGGAGGTATACGAGAGAGGGTATCTGCCTTAAGATTCTTAGAACCTGGACGATAGGTGATCACATAATCAAAACGTGAAAAGAAAAGGCTCCAGCGGACTTGACGAGAAGTCAGGGTCTTGTTTGACTTTAAATACTCTAAATTACGATGGTCTGTGTAAATAGTAATTGGAAATTTTGTTCCTTCCAAGATATGCCTCCAGAATTCCAATGCGGATTTGATGGCAAGCAATTCCTTATCACCAATACCATAGTTTATTTCAGCTGAGCTCATGACACGAGAGTAGAATGCAACAGGATGTAATGGCTTTTCTTGAGAGGCCCTCTGGGATAGAACAGCCCCTATTGCAAATTCAGAAGCATCAACCTCAAGCGTAAAATGACAACTGGGATCTGGGAATTGCAAAATAGGGGCTGAAGTAAATTTATTCTTGAGGGTAGTGAAAGAGTCCTGAGCTTTACTATCCCATGAAAACCTGATATGTTTCTTAGTTAAAGTTGTTAATGGTTTAACAATATGTGAGAAATCTTTAATGAATTTTCTATAAAAATTCGCAAAACCAAGAAACCTCTGGATATCTTTTTTACATGAGGGTACTGGCCATTTGAGTATAGCTTCTACTTTACTGGTCTCCATAGTAATCCCAGTAGGAGAGATACAGTAACCCAGAAATGAAATAGAGTTAGTATTAAATATACATTTCTCTAGTTTAGCGTAGAGATGATGTTGTCTTAAACGAGATAGAACTAATTTTACATGTTTTAAATGATTTTCAAAAGTGTCTGAATAGACAAGAATGTCATCTAGATAGATAACAATACATACATCCAGAAGGTCGTGAAAAACATAATTTATGAAGCACTGGAAAGTGGCTGGGGCGTTGCAGAGCCCAAACGGCATTACTGTGTATTCGTAAAGTCCGTATCGTGTAAGGAAAGCCGTTAACCACTCATCCCCTGCTCTCATCCTGATTAAATTGTATGCACCCCTAAGATCGAGCTTGGTGTAGATGGTGGCACCCTGAAGGCGCTCAATTAGTTCAGGAATGAGAGGCAGGGGATATCTGTTTTTCTTAGTACATTTATTCAGTTGTCTGTAATCTATAATGGGGCGTAAACTGCCATCTTTATTTTTCACAAAAAACATAGCAGCACCTGCAGAGGAAGTGGATGGACGTATAAACCCTTTTTTCAAGTTTTCGTCTAGATATTCCTTAAGGTGTGCTAGTTCAGGTTGGGACAAAGGATATATATGACCATATGGAATGGTGCAGTTAGGAATGAGATCAATAGGGCAGTCATACCTCCTATGTGGTGGAAGTGTGGCTGCCTCAACCTTATCAAAAACATCAGCATATTCTTTGTAGCAATCTGGTAATGTCTCTACATTAATATGACAAAGTGTATGAGAATTAGTGCAGAATTGCTTGCAGTACTGAGAATCAAAAACTACAGTAGAGTCTGTCCAAGAGATAGTGGGGTTATGCATAGACAACCACTGAATACCGAGTATCATAGGGTAGACAGAACTTGGTAAAACATCAAAAGATATTAACTCAGTATGCCCTGAGTCTGAGGTAACCTTAAGTGGAACTGTATGGTGTGAAATAGGACCAGAACTAAAAAATGATCCATCAACCAAACGGATGGCTAGTGCAACACTCTTTTTTATTAGTGGTATTTTGTGCTTATCAACAAAAACTAAATCTATGAAATTCCCAGATGCTCCAGAGTCAATTACGGCCTGTACGTCTATCTTCTGCTGATCCCACTGCAACGAGAGAGGGATTGATAAATGAAGCAATTTATTATTAACCATATTAACATTGTGCTTAAATCTCACTCTCTTACCCTTCTTTTGACGAAGGAGAGATGGGCAATCCCTTACGCCATGATCCTTTTCGGCACAATAGAGGCACAAATTAAGCAGTTTGCGTCTGGCTTTCTCTTCAGGCTTTAGAGGGCCTCTAATCACAGCAACATCCATGGGTTCATCAACATTCTTGGTAGCATGGGTAGGAAGATTTATATGATAGGGAGTGTATTTCTTAGGAGTGATGTCAGTAGTGGATTTTTCATATTTCCTTTCCCTGAGTCTCCGGTCAATACCAATACATAAAGTCATGAGATCCTCAAGAACATCTGGAATGATACCTCTAGCAAGTTCATCTTTTAATATTCTGGTTCTCAATTTGTATCTCTCTTAAACCCTGTAACATACTATCCATACTTTGTGCTAGAGAACCCACTCTATTGGAAAGCTCACTCAACTCCATGATAGTGGATAGAGGTACTTTTATTTTGGGCTTGGTAATATGTTATGTTCTGTAACGTTATGTATTAGAACAGGTGGTAAATAAGTTTAGGTACCTAGTATCCGCTATAGTAGGACCACTCAGCCTCACACCAAACCTTGGATTCACACAGATTTAACTTACAGGAATCCGGTTTTGCTCATTGAACTGAGGGTCACTACTGCAGGGTACAGAGTGAAAACGGAGCTGTCACGCAACCAGGTTATAGGATGCCAGTATTTCAACAGATAGGAGGAGTATCTATAGATAGAGTAGGTAGTTAATCAACTAATTACTTAGTGATTAAATGATATAGCTGACACTTATACAAAGAAGACAGGTAGTGAAATGGAATGTAATACAAACAGATGTAGTACAAGGAGATATTGTAATTAGGCCAAAATGTATTTGTTAGGAATACAGCACTTCAGGGAATATCATATGTAGTTAGAATGATATTTTGGATTATGTTATCAGATATAGTTTATGCAAGGATAAGATAGTAACAAACGATAAGTCACTTAGTTAGGTTCAAGGTGGTCACAGCAAATGATGTTAATCAAGCAGCAGTTCAAACAGAGTAGGCAATGTAACAGGCAGTTGAAGTTAATCCTGCATTTTAGTGATAGTAACAGTCATTGAATACAGTGCTTAGGTAGTTTGCTTACTTGAGAGACATAATGATATCCAAATAGAGTAATAAAATATACAGACCAATTCCTGATGGTTATTTGGAAGGCTAAGTCAGAGCCAGATGAAAACCTTACGGTATCCTGAATGCTTGTTTGAAGAAAGGACACAGCGCGGTACACGCGCTGCAGACACGCTGAGATGCCGGGTGTGACGTCACAGCCACCCGGTGTAACAGTTAGGGAATTGAAAGCAGCTCCTTTGGTTCCTAAGAAACTGCAAGTAGTAGAATAGGCACACCGGCACACAGCAATGAAGGATTAATGTAGGCTGCAAAGATTCAAAGCAACAAGTAAGAAATCCCCACAGATTGAGGAAAGGGCTAGGTGTCTTCAGAGAGGAGTCACATAAAGTAACTGATTCAAATTACCAAGCGAGGAGCATAGAGAGGAGGGGCCTTAAATAGGAAAAGAGGATTCAGAATTAAAGGGACAGGATTGTAATAGTGAATACCCTGACATCACCACACCGGGTATCAGCGATTGGTCCAGGCTCCGATGTCTTGATCCAAGCCCAAGCGGGGGGCTGAAGATGTCCATGATCTGGCTGAAGTCTTCATCCAAGCGGGGGGCTGAAGATGTCCATGATCCGGCTGAAGTCTTCATCCAAGCGGGAGCTGAAGAGGTCCATGATCCGGCTGAAGTCTTCTATCAAGCGGCATCTTCAATCTTCTTTCTTCCGGATCCATGTTCATCCCGCCGACGCGGAACATCCATCTTCACCGACGACTTCCTGACGAATGACGGTTCCTTTAAGGGACGTCATCCAAGATGGCGTCCCTCGAATTCCGATTGGCTGATAGGATTCTATCAGCCAATCGGAATTAAGGTAGGAAAAATCTGATTGGCTGATGGAATCAGCCAATCAGATTCAAGTTCAATCCGATTGGCAGATCCAATCAGCCAAACAGATTGAGCTCGCATTCTATTGGCTGTTCCGATCAGCCAATAGAATGCGAGCTCAATCTGATTGGCTGATTGGATCAGCCAATTGGATTGAACTTGAATCTGAATGGCTGATTCCATCAGCCAATCAAATTTTTCCTACCTTAATTCCGATTGGCTGATAGAATCCTATCAGCCAATCGGAATTCGAGGGACGCCATCTTGGATGACGTCCCTTAAAGGAACCGTCATTCGTCGGTGAAGATGGATGTTCCGCGTCGGCGGGATGAACATGGATCCGGAAGAAAGAAGATTGAAGATGCCGCTTGAGAGAAGACTTCAGCCGGATCATGGACCTCTTCAGCTCCCGCTTGGATGAAGACTTCAGTCGGATCATGGACCTCTTCAGCTCCCGCTTGGATGAAGACTTCAGGCTGGTCATGGACCTCTTCAGCTCCCGCTTGGATCAAGACTTCAGCCGGATCATGGACATCTTCAGCCCCCCGCTTGGGCTTGGATCAAGACATCGGAGCCTGGACCAATCGCTGATACCCGGTGTGGTGAAGATAAGGTAGGAAGATCTTCAAGGGCTTAGTGTTAGGTTTATTTAAGGGGGGTTTGGGTTAGATTAGGGGTATGTGGGTGGTGGGTTGTAATGTTGGGGGGGGTATTGTATGCTTTTTTTTTTACAGGCAAAAGAGCTGAATTCTTTGGGGCATGCCCCGCAAAAGGCCCTTTTCAGGGCTGGTAAGGTAAAAGAGCTTTTCTATTTTAATTTTAGAATAGGGTAGGGCATTTTTTTATTTTGGGGGTCTTTGTTATTTTATTAGGGGGCTTAGAGTAGGTGTAATTAGTTTAAAATTGTTGTAATTTTTTTCTAATGTTTGTAAAAAAAAAATATTTTTTGTAACTTAGTTCTTTTTTATTTTTTGTACTTTAGTTAGTTTATTTAATTGTATTTATTTGTAGGTATTGTATTTAATTAATTTATTGATAGTGTAGTGTTAGGTTTAATTGTAGGTAATTGTAGGTATTTTATTTAATTAATTTATTGATAGTGTAGTGTTAGGTTTAATTGTAACTTAGGTTAGGATTTATTTTACAGGTAATTTTGTAATTATTTTAACTAGGTAACTATTAAATAGTTAATAACTATTTAATAGCTATTGTACCTGGTTAAAATAAATACAAAGTTGCCTGTAAAATAAATATTAATCCTAAAATAACTACAATATAATTATAATTTATATTGTAGCTATATTTGGGTTTATTTTACAGGTAAGTATTTAGCTTTAAATAGGAATAATTTATTTAATAATAGTTAATTTATTTCGTAAGATTTAAATTATATTTAACTTAGGGGGGTGTTGGTGTTAGGGTTAGACTTAGCTTTAGGGATTAATAACTTTATTAGAGTAGCGGTGAGGTCCGGTCGGCAGATTAGGGGTTAATAATTGTAGGTAGGTGGAGGCGACATTGGGGGCGGCAGATTAGGGGTTAAAAAAAATATGCAGGTGTCAGCGATAGCGGGGGCGGCAGATTAGGGGTTAATAAGTGTAAGGTTAGGGGTGTTTAGACTCGGGGTTCATCTTAGGGTGTTAGGTGCAGACTTAGAAACAGTTTCCCCATAGGTAACAATGGGGCTGCGTTAGGAGCTGAACGCTGCTTTTTTGCAGGTGTTAGGTTTTTTTTCAGCTCAAACGGCCCCATTGTTTCCTATGGGGGAATCGTGCACGAGCATTAGTATTTAGCTTTAAATAAGGAATAAATAAATAAGTATTTAGCTTTAAAACTAAACTAAATAAGTATTTAGCTTTAAATAGGAATAATTTATTTAATAAGAGTTAATTTATTTTGTTAGATTTAAATTATATTTAACTTAGGGGGGTGTTAGGGTTAAGGTTAGACTTAGCTTTAGGGGTTAATAAATGTATTAGAGTAGCGGTGAGGTCCGGTCGGCAGATTAGGGGTTAATACTTGAAGTTAGGTGTCGGCGATGTTAGGGAGGGCAGATTAGGAGTTAATACTATTTATTATAGGGTTATCGAGGCGGGAGTGAGGCGAATTAGGGGTTAATACATTTATTATAGTAGCGGTGAGGTCCGGTCGGCAGATTAGGGGTTAATAATTGTAGGTAGGTGGAGGCGACGTTGGGGGCGGCAGATTAGGGGTTAATAAATATAATATAGGGGTCGGCGGTGTTAGGGGCAGCAGATTAGAGGTTCATAGGGATAACGTAGGTTGCGGCGGTGTACGGAGCTGCAGATTAGGGGTAAAAAAAATTTAATAGAGTGGCGGCGATGTGGGGGGACCTCGGTTTAGGGGTACATAGGTAGTTTATGGGTGTTAGTGTACGTTAGAGCACAGTAGTTAAGAGCTTTATAAACCGGCGTTAGCCCAGAAAGCTCTTAACTCCTGACTTTTTTCTGCGGCTGGAGTTTTGTCGTTAGATTTCTAACGCTCACTTCAGCCAAGACTCTAAATACCAGCGTTAGAAAGATCCCATTGAAAAGATAGGATACGCAAATGGCGTAGGGGGATCTGCGGTATGGAAAAGTTGCGGCTGTAAAGTGAGCGTTAGACCCTTTTCTGACTGACTCTAAATACCAGCGGTAGCCCAAAACCAGCGTTAGGAGCCTCTAACGCTGGTTTTGACGGCTAACGCCAAACTCTAAATCTAGCCGTAAGTGTTTTTTAGTTTTCGTAATTTAGTGTTTATTATTTTTAGTAATTTTAGATTTTTTATTTTTTTTCATATTGGCCGCGATGTGGGAGGCCAGAGGTTTAACTTTATTATAGTGGCGGCGATATCAGAGAGCAGCGGATTAGGGGTTAATAGCTTCATTATAGTCTCAGCGATGTCGGGGGCAGCGGATTAGGGGTTAATAACTTTATTATAGTGTCTGCAATGTCGGGGAGCGGCGGAATAGGGGTTAATAGCTTTTATTAGTGTCTGCGATGTCGGGAGCGGCAGATTAGGGGTTAATAACTTTATTTAGGTGTCAGCGATGTTGGGGGCGGCAGATTAGGAGTGTTTAGACTTGGGGTTTATGTTAGGGTGTTTAAACGTAACCTTTTTTTCCCATAGACATCAATGGGGTTGCGTTATGGAGATTCTTCATTCCGCACCTCAGGTGTTAGTTGTTTTTCTAACACTCTCTCCCCATTGATGTCTATGGGGGAAAGTGTGCATGAGAACATCAAAGCAGCCCTTGGATTTTGTGCGGTATGGAGCTTAATGCCACCATATCGCATGCACAATGAGGCTTTTCAGGAACTCGTAATGGCAGCGCTATGGAGAGTTAAATAACGCAACTTTTTTGGCATAAGTTTTGCACCCTGTTTAGCGCAAAACTTGTAATCTAGGTGAATGTCAGATACTTAGAAATTTAAAATGTGCATAACGTGATTCATATTTAGGTCTAATGCAATATCAGATTGGCGCACATAAAGAATTACTATTCTTACTTTGCGTTATTAAAAATATTACATATAAATTATAATAATAATAATAATTCAACATTTTTATAAATACCGTAAAATAATATATATATTATATATATATATATATATACAGGGAGTGCAGAAGTATTAGGCAAGTTGTATTTTTGAGGATTAGTTTTATTATTGAACAACAACCATGTTCTCAATGAACCCAAAAAACTCATTAATATCAAAGCTGAATATTTTTGGAAGTAGTTTTTAGTTTGTTTTTAGTTTTAGCTATTTTAGGGGGATATCTGTGTGTGCAGGTGACTATTACTGTGCATAATTATTAGGCAACTTAACAAAAAACAAATATATACCCATTTCAATTATTTATTTTTACCAGTGAAACCAATATAACATCTCAACATTCACAAATATACATTTCTGACATTCAAAAACAAAACAAAAACAAATCAGTGACCAATATAGCCACCTTTCTTTGCAAGGACACTCAAAAGCCTGCCATCCATGGATTCTAGTAACATAGTAACATAGTAGATAAGGTTGAAAAAAGACTGAAGTCCATCGAGTTCAACCTATACAAATCTAAAATACTTACAAAAAGCTCCAGTTAAGCTTAAATAACCCCATTAAAATGTGACCCATTTAATACTAGCAATCATATCCATGAATTTTGTTTATATACAGAAATTTATCCAGACTATTTTTAAATGTATCTATGGTATTGGCATTCACTACCTCCTTTGGTAACGAGTTCCACAATTTTATTGCTCTTACAGTGAAAAAACGTTTCCGTTGCAGGAGATTAAATCTCCTTTCCTCCAACCTTAAATTATGACCTCTTGTCAGAACCAATTTTCTTGGAATAAAAAGAGCTTCTGCCATCTCTGTATATGGGCCTTGAATATATTTATATAAAGTAATCATGTCACCTCTCAAGCGCCTTTTTTCTAAAGAGAACAGACCCAGTTTGGCTAGCCTCTCCTCATAGGTTAATTTCTCCAATCCCCTTATTAGCTTTGTGGCCCTTCTCTGAACTTTTTCTAGTTCTGCAATATCTTTTTTAGCAATCGGTCCCCAGAACTGCACTCCAAACTCAAGGTGAGGTCTTACCAGGGCTTTATATAATGACAGAATTATGCTTTCCTCCCTTGAATCAATGCCTCTTTTAATACATGCTAGTATCTTATTAGCCTTTGAAGCCGCTGCCCTGCATTGTGCACTCATCTTTAGCTTGTTATCTATTACTACTCCCAAATCCCTTTCCTCCTGTGTTTGGCTAAGTCTTGTCCCATTTAAAAAATACATAGCCTGCTTATTTTTACTTCCAAAATGTAGAACCTTACATTTTTCCGTATTAAATCTCATTTTCCATTCACTTGCCCATAGTTCTAATTTTAGCAAATCCCTTTGCAAAGAGAGTTCATCCTGCTCTGACCTAATGACCTTACTTAACTTAGTATCATCTGCAAAAATAGAGATGTCGCTATTTAATCCTTGCTCCAAGTCATTTATAAAAATATTAAAAAGAACAGGGCCCAGTACTGATCCCTGGGGGACGCCACTGATTACCTTTGTCCAATCTGAGTATGATCCATTTACTGCTACTCGTTGCTCCCTATCTTTTATCCAGTTATTTATCCATGAGCTAACATTTTCAGCTATTCCCAGTCCCTTAATTTTGTGCATTAATCTCTCATGTGGCACTGTATCAAATGCCTTTGCAAAATCTAAGTATATCACATCAACTGATTCCCCTTTATCTATATTTTTACTTACTTCCTCGTAGAATCTAATTAGATTAGTTTGACATGATCTATTTCTCCTAAAGCCATGCTGATTAGAACTCATAATCTTGTTTACACGAATATGCTCATCAATATAATCCCTTATAATCCCTTCAAATATCTTCCCCACTATTGATGTCAGACTAACTGGTCTATAGCTTCCTGGATCATCCCTGCTTCCCTTTTTGAAGAGTGGCACCACATCAGCTTTACGCCAATCCTGGGGTACCATGCCTGAGGATAATGAGTCTTGAAAAATTAAGAGTAAAGGTTTGTCTATAACAGTGCTAAGTTCACTTAACACCCTTGGGTGTATTCCATCTGGGCCTGGAGTTTTATTTACCTTAATATTTTTTAGTTTTTTCCTGATATCCTCTAAACAAAACCCAGTTAGTGGTATGGACTGGCATGTTCTATTCTGTTCCAAAGTATCATTCAATGGTTCCTCTCTTGTGTATACTGAAGAAAAAAACTGGTTTAGTACCTCAGCCTTTTCCCTGTCATTATTTATCATGCTACCCTCCACACATTTTAATGTACCTATATTATCCTTCTTAGATTTTTTGCTATTTATGTACTTAAAGAACCTTTTAGGGTTAGACTTAGAATCCTTGGCAATTAATTTTTCATTTTCAATTTTGGCTAATTTGATTGCTTTTTTGCATGCTTTGTTACATTCCTTATAAATATTGTATGCTGAGTCTGTACTATTTTCTTTTAATAATTTAAATGCCCTACGTTTTTTCCTAATTTCTTTTAACACATTTTTATTTAGCCATAACGGCTTATTTTTTTTATTTTTATAACCATATGGTATGTATTGATATGTATATTTATTTAACACATTTTTAAATATTATCCATTTATCCTCTGTATTTTTATTAGAAAATACATTGTCCCAATTTATATTATTTAATGATTTCCTTAAATCGTTGAATTTTGCTTTCTTGAAATTAAAAGTCTTAGTTAAGCCTTTAAAACACTGCATATGAAAAGAGATTTCAAATGTGACCATGTTATGATCACTGTTACCCAAATGTTCTTTAACTTCTATGTTTGATATTATATCTGTATTGTTTGCTAGCACTAAATCCAATATAGCTTTACTCCTAGTTGGCTCCTCTATTAATTGTGACAAGAAGTTATCCCTGAGAACATTTAAAAATCTATCCCCCTTAGCTGAATTACTAGTTTCATTTTCCCAGTTTATATCAGGGTAGTTAAAATCTCCCATAATTACAGCACTGTTATTAGCAGCCTTACCTATTTGGATAAGTAGTTGAGTTTCCTCTGGGTCACTAATGTTGGGAGGCTTGTAGCATGTTCCTAGTAATATTTTTTTAGGATTTTTCCCCCCACTCTTTATTTCAACCCACAGGGTCTCTACATTGTCACTTGTATCATAAATATCTTCCCTTATTGTAGGTTTAAGGTCAGGTTTAATATACATGCAGATTCCTCCACCCCTTTTATTATTCCTGTCCCTCCTAAATAATGTATACCCCTCTAAGTTAACTGCCCAGTCATGTGAATCATCCCACCAAGTTTCAGTTATACTGATAACATCATAGTCCTCTTCTGCAACTAAGAGCGTCAGCTCCCCCATTTTACCTGTCATGCTTCTTGCATTTGTTGTCATACATTTAATTTTCATGTGCTTTCTGCTGCTACTTGGTGTACTTTCCTCTATACTTTCTAATGTGACATTTCTTAAGTCATCCCTTCCTTGAGATATTAATGGAGTGACATATTCAGACACTGATCTCTCTGTTCTATTTTGTTCAAATTGACCCTCCCCCCTTTGCCTAGTTTAAAAGGTTCTCTAAACGTGCTACCATCCTTTCCCCCAACACACCTGCACCCATGTCATTCAGGTTCTGTCAGTGTTTTGATCTGTTCACCATCAACATTGCGTGCAGCAGCAACCACAGCCTCCCAGACACTGTTCAGAGAGGTGTACTGTTTTCCCTCCTTGTAAATCTCACATTTGATGATGGACCACAGGTTCTCAATGGGATTCAGATCAGGTGAACAAGGAGGCCATGTCATTAGATTTTCTTCTTTTATACCCTTTCTTGCCAGCCACGCTGTGGAGTACTTGGACGCTTGTGATGGAGCATTGTCCTGCATGAAAATCATGTTTTTCTTGAAGGATGCAGACTTCTTCCTGTACCACTGCTTGAAGAAGGTGTCTTCCAGAAGCTGGCAGTAGGACTGGGAGTTGAGCTTGACTCCATCCTCAACCCAAAAAGGCCCCACAAGCTCATCTTTGATGATACCAGCCCAAACCAGTACTCCACCTCCACCTTGCTGGCGTCTGAGTCGGACTGGAGCTCTCTGCCCTTTACCAATCCAGCCACGGGCCCATCCATCTGGCCCATCAAGACTCACTCTTATTTCATCAGTCGATAAAACCTTAGAAAAATCAGTCTTGAGATATTTCTTGGCCCAGTCTTGACGTTTCAGCTTGTGTGTCTTGTTCAGTGGTGGTCGTCTTTCAGCCTTTCTTACCTTGGCCATGTCTCTGAGTATTGCACACCTTGTGCTTTTGGGCACTCCAGTGATGTTGCAGCTCTGAAATATGGCCAAACTGGTGGCAAGTGGCATCTTGGCAGCTGCATGCTTGACTTTTCTCAGTTCATGGGCAGTTATTTTGCGCCTTGGTTTTTCCACATGCTTCTTGCGACCCTGTTGACTATTTTGAATGAAACACTTGATTGTTCGATGATCACGCTTCAGAAGCTTTGCAATTTTAAGAGTGCTGCATCCCTCTGCAAGATATCTCACTATTTTTGACTTTTCTGAGCCTGTCAAGTCCTTCTTTTGACCCATTTTGCCAAAGGAAAGGAAGTTGCCTAATAATTATGCACACCTGATATAGGGTGTTGATGTCATTAGACCACACCCCTTCTCATTACAGAGATGCACATCACCTAATATGCTTAATTGGTAGTAGGCTTTCGAGCCTATACAGCTTGGAGTAAGACAACATGCATAAAGAGGATGATGTGGTCAAAATACTCATTTGCCTAATAATTCTGCACTCCCTGTATATATTTATACATTAATAATACATTATTAAGTATTCATTATTTTTGCATGTTATTTACAATTAGGATATTAGCAGAATCTTAAAGTCTTTCATTTATTTATTTATTGATGCAATAATCTACATAATTTAACCAATGGCTGATTACAGAACTGATTGAACAATAAGTTTAATGATTGTTTACCCCATACCACATGACTGCATCACAGATTTCTGATAAAGTTCAAGTGACAGAGGCTATATGGGGTGAAGTGCACATAGTCAAAAGTAAAGGGGCCATAATCATAATAATTGTCAAAGACATAGGGGTATGATCATGGTTAGAGTGGCAAACATGAGGGCAATTATGTAAGGGAGCAGTGCTCCCTTGCTGCCCCTTGAACATATCTATGGAAATTGGTAACAATAGATAAGGTTCCAGCTGCTTAGCAAAGACAAAACAAAAGTATAAACCTTGAAAACTGTTTTACTTTTTACCAAATGTAATTTGGTCTGGTGCTAGCAGGGATAGTATTCTTGCTTATAATGGAACTGGTAGCTTGGTAGGTCAACAGAATAACTGTGATCTGTACAATCTCTATGTCAAAAAGCATTTCAACAACTCAGTTTGGGACGTACCATGAATGGAATTTTCCCTCCACTGTTATAGTGGTGATAGTGATCAAAATAGTAATGACCAGAAAGGGAGGAATAAAACAAAGAACAACATTCACAATTAACTCAAATACGCATATTTACGAAAATAGCATGCAGAGAGGGAGAAATGCATGCACTGTAACCCATAAATGGACTTCTATGAATAATTGCTTATTTCTATTTAGAATCCATAAAATATTAATATGTGCACATAATCTAAAAAGTAAACAGTACAACTGCAAAACATTAGCTATTGTGTATCTACCAGTAGCCCCTATTGGTTGCATTAGCATAGTCCATCTGAGCCAAATAAATGCAATATTGTAAATTAAATTGCCTTCCCAGAATAAACAATGGTTTTGGGGTTGGGTAGGGTTGACAATGAATTGTAGATATAATATAGTCACTATATGTTATAAGCAGACACTATGTAGTCTCTAGTAAACAGTACCAATGAGACACTGGAATCATAACAGTAACCTCTATGGGAAATTATTTAATTAAGTGACACTAAAGTAGCTTTTAACTTTAAAGAAGTAAACACATAAAAAAATAAATATTGAAAAAAAGAATTGTTTGTTGAATCTTTTTGTGCTTTATTAAATATTTGTTACTAAACTTTTTTTTTACATCTGTCTTTTTATATGTATGAATAAGGTTAAAAAATAAATAAATAACATATGAAACTTGGCCAGGACAAGAAATAATTTAAGTTCTGCAGGTTATATCATGCAATGTTTGTGCAAAAGAGTTCTTGCCAAAAATGTAATCTCAATTAAAAGACGGTATATCTGTAACAGTTTTTATAATACATTTTTATCTTATTAGCATTTTTTCACATTGTATTAAAATCAACAAAAGCATAAAAGGCTGGAGAAAAATACACTGACACCCAAATCTAGAGAATTCATGAAAAAATAAAAATCATAATTATAAATATTTGGAAATGCAATACAATTATGTGCAGATTCTATGAATTCATGCACATGATTACAATTACGTTTATGTAAACCATAAACATGCATATCTGATATTTATTTAGTTCAAGTTGTGTTTGATGCTCAGGATTCAAATACGATGTTTTTGTATTTTTATGCTGATGGAATGGATTAAATAATAGACACTCTTCCACATTCACCTGTGAAAACAGCTCTTGTATCTCACATTCCTGGGAGAGTTCTACTTAATTATACTTTCTTACACAAATATTTTGCCTTTCGTATTTTTGTAACTTGACATTCTGAATTGTAAAATGTTAATAATGTTACTTGCACCTTCCTGATATTTGGGTAAAGTGAGCCAAAGCTATTAAAGAAAGTGTTTTGAAACTGAAGGTAGCATATTTTTTTTCTGAAGACTGTATGAATGCATTGTAGAAAGAGATTGAAAAAAAAAAGCCCAATGAGCTGGGGTCTTCAACAATACAGTTGAGAAATGAATTTCTCTCTGGGAATAGCAATCACCTATCTCCTAAGTATTTTTTAGGGTGTTTTGGGTATAAAGGAGACATCATCTTCTCTATATAAGGATTAACATGGGCGACCCCTTTTTTAAAAGAGTAGAGTCCTCTATTTCAATCAAGATGGCTGCCCGATAATACTATGGCAACAGTTATCGCCTAATAAAACCATATATACTGTATATATATATATATATATATATATATATATATATATATATACATCCCCTCTCTTTAAAAAAAACAATGCGTAGAGTAACATGAGGATACTTATTTAAAATGGGAAATCCTTTCTCTCAAATGAGTCCTGTGGTTTTCAAACTTATGCAATGGCAAACATACATCAGCACTAGTACTATTTTTGAGAATCTTGTGACTCTAAAGAAGCCCTCATGAAAATAGAAATGTATTAAAAGACTCCAGATTTTAAAGTTGTGCTTTCAGTATTCCAATGAGGCTTTAATTTCCTTATGGGTGTCTGTCAAGTCATCGTCATAATAATAAAGATTACCTGCTACTGCTAGTTTTCATGTTGTTATTGGCATTTAGAAGTCTAAGCAACTAATCACTAGGGGGAATACTAATAGATATGAGAAATGGAGGACTATAAAAATAAATGACACAAGTTACATTTTTGGTATGTTTTAAAAGAGTTTGGGACTTTATTTATAAAATTATCAACTGGGTTTCATTTCACATAAAAGTACATGCATTAAATGAATTCAGCCATTCAATCAGAATTTTGTAGTCTTTCAATGTACCTTATATTTCATAATAAGATTTTTTTATTACAAACAAATTTTAGTATTAAGATGGTAAAAATAAAACAATTATCTCCTAATTTCAATTAATATTTTTTGCTGAAAATCGTATGTATGGTATACTAAATTTGGTGTTTTGGGAAGGGAAATTTATTTTTAAAAGAATAGAAATTGAAATTAAAATCTTTATGGGTACATTTCAATTTGAAATATAAGCATTTTTACAATATACTCCCGTTAGAAAAAAATGCTTCTAGTAAAAGCTATTATTGTTTATGAGCGACATACGCACATATCCTTGAGGGCCGTGCACTAGTATTTAAACACCAGGCCTGCTGGCAGTAGTGTGTATTGCATTTGTGTCATACAAGCCACTGCGGATTCTCTGAGAAGGTGTGGTGTTTGAATACTGGTTCACAGACCCTCACAGGTTATATGAGTATGCATCAGAAAAGCAGTAATAACCTTTATTTGAGGTAATTTTACTAATGGAAATATATTGCAAAAATGCTTCTATTTCAAATCTAAATGCCCCCAGGCACATTTCATTTTTGAGCTTTCTATTATTTTTTTTTTAAATGTAATGAATTCAGAAGTCTATAAAAGTCTTTGGCAGACAGGTGTAAAATGGCAGCAGTGAATGGTTGATGAAAAGGGACTATGGTTTTATTGCTGGAGGAGTTCTGCAGCCCGATGCACTGTTTCTTTGGCCAATATTAAAACAATTTCCTAAGAAGTCAGCAAATATTAGTCTAGTACTGTAAGAGGAGATTACTGTACAAAAAATACAGCCAGAATCTTTTCAGTTGGTCGAAATGAAAAATAAAACTACATTCATAATTTGTGATCATTTAGACATCTTGAAGTCTAATTTATTCCCAACTTGAATTGGCTCAAAATGTACAATAGTGGCATAGATTCAAGCTTTTTAATTAAAAGATATGAAGAAGATATGTAACCCTTTTCCTGGCACAAAACATACTGCAGTGGGAAAAAAAAGAATTCGGACTGTTACTATAGGTATACTTTCTAAATAATTTAGTAAATCATTGTTAATCAACTCAAATAACTACGTGATTCCAGTCACACAAGACCTCATCTCAATTGTATAACAGAGTCAGACGGCAAACATACTGCAAATAAACAATTCTGTAATGTAGATCTAAAAGTAAATACATACAGTATATGACTAAGAACTGAATAACTTATGCATTGAAATGATTAAAGATTAAAATGTATTTTATAAGTTAGACAAAACAGGCAGTTGTCTGTGAACAGCACCATAGGAGACATTTTGTAGTATGACATGTTCATTATCAGCTGTGATGTTACCCTCAGTAATACTGTGCCAACATGCAGGATGTGTGTTAAAGGGACAGTCAAGTCCAAAATAAACTTTTATGATTCAGATAGGGCATGTCATTTTAAACAACTTTCCAATTTACTTTTATCACCAATTTTGCTTTGTTCTCTTGGTATTCTTAGCTGATTGTTAAACCTAGTAGGTTCATATGCTAATTTCTTAGACCTCGATGGCCGCCTCTAATCTGAATGCATTTTGACAGTTTTTCACTACTAGAGGGCATTAGCTCATGTGTTTCATATAGATAACATTGAGCTCACGCACGTACAGTTACCTAGGAGTTAGCACTAATTGGCTAAAATGCAAGAACTGAGATAAGGTGCAGTGATGTATAACTAGCGCCTGCTGTTTAAGACCCTTTGCTTTGGGTTAATGGCACCTAGCTGCCAAACTAGTAAATCAGATAAGCAATGTTACCAAAGCGCCTAACCTAACGGAGGCTGGGTCAGACTAAATATATTTTGTGAACAAATCAAATGTAATTACACATTTATATTTAATTATTGTTGAGTTAACAGCGCATATACATTAAACAAAGCTTAATCAAACATTAAACATAAAAACATATAAACATAAAACATGGATCCATGTACTTAATACAATGTTTCAGATAATAAAACCAAAGCTTGAAACAATTAAAAACAATTAGAAACAATTTCAAACAATACTGACTAAAAAATAGGCAAGAAAGAATGTTCACTGTTAATGCTGTCAAGTACCCTTCGGCACTGATAGCTTCTTTCTTTTTGAGTGAATGTGGTGTTCACATATGAAATCAAATAATTTTCAACAGTACTTTTGCTAACAATAAAAGTGCTGGCTTAAAAAGTTGACAAGGATGAATGTTCACTGTTAGTGCTGTCAGGTACCCCTCGGTACTGATAGCTCTTTTCCTTTGGAGTTAATGTGGTGTTCACATTGAGTTAAAAAATAAGTATGACTGGTGAAAAAATTAAACAATTGTGAATAAAATTGTGAAAAAATTATAATGGTGGAAAACAAATATAATTGGTGGAAAAAAAAATATGATCAGATAAAAATTAAGGTAGCAAAAGTATAACAAAAATCCAAAAGAGTAAAAATAAAAATAACAAATGTCAGATATTCAAATTTCTCTAAGTGTTAGTGTCCTGCTCCTAGGTATATTGTTTCCTGCACCTTGTAATCCAATCCGGAGATTATATTAAAAGTCCAGATTAATGCAAAAACGTGATGTAGATTAAGTGAATAAAGTGAAAAAAGTGTCAGTGTTATCCTTTGGAGCAAATTAAGTACTGAAACAACGTGGTACCGCTGTGAATCTTATAGGACAAATCACTTGGAACAGTGTGTAGTGCTGATAATGAGTTCCCCTTTAGATTTTAAGGAATATCCCTCTGTGTGGTATAAAGTTGGTCCTCATATAAAAGAAAAGTATGATGGTGTAGATCGTTTGGGATAAAATTAATAAAGGAATTTGGCTTACCAGTGTCAATGCGTTTCGGCCCCCAAAAGGCCTTTATCAAGACAATCACAGAGGTAAAACGTGTATTATTATAACTGTGTAGGTTATGCAAAACTGGGGAATGGGTAATAAAGTGTAATGCTCGTGGGATATTACTCTATTAGACCAAACTTGGCCAGTAGTCTTCTTATCCTATGTCAAGTGGAAATATCCCAGAGCACAAGTGAGTTTGTGAAATGAGGTAAGCAGTACTCACAGTAGGTAGGGTAGTCCTTCACGGAAATAGGATAAAGGTAGAGAAGGGTCAAGATAGACAGAGTCCGGTAACAGGAAGGCAATCCAGCAGCAAGCAGTTCAGGGGTAAACCATTAGAATAACCAGAAACAGGCAGGTGTCAGCCACAAAAGGAAATCCAGCAGTATAACAGTTCAGGGGTAAACCAATAGTCTGGTCAGACAGGCAGAGTTCAGCAATGGTAAGGCAATCCAGTATTTCAGGGAATAAGCAAGCAGAAAGGTCAGACAAGCAGAGTTTAGTAACATTATAGCAATCCAGCACTTTAGGGGTTAAGCAAGCAGAGTGGTCAGACAAGCAGAGTTCAGTAATGATATAGCAATCCAGCACTTTAGAGGTTAAGCAAGGAAAGTGGTCAGACAAGCAGAGTTCAGTAACAATAGGGTCGTTAAGAAATAGTAAGTAACACAGCACCCAGGAGCACACACAGTAACACCTATACTTGGACATAGGTAAGAGGGACTGAGGCACTTACATAGGAATTATTCACGCCACAGGAAGAATCCATATCAGCATCAGAGAGGAGCAGTGTGACATAGCCCCCCCCTCAAGGGTTCCCTCTGGGAACCAGTGCCGGTTTCAAAGGATGAGCAGCATGGAATCTGGAGACCAAAGATGGAGCATGCACATCATGGGCAGGAACCCAGGAACGATCTGCCACAGAGTAACCCTTCCAATGCACAAGGTACTGTAGTTGCCTGCACCTGTATCTGGAGTCCAGGATCTTAGCAACCTCATACTCATGGTCACCATGAATCAAGAGTGGAGGAGGAGGTGGTCAGAGCTGGGTATATTTGTTCTTGATGTAGGGCTTGAGAAGTGAGATGTGGAAGACTGGGTGTATGCACAGGGTACTTAGAAAAAGGCCACTTTGTAGGCAACAGGAGACAGACGTTTAAGGATCTTGTAAGGGTCGATAAACCTAGGCCCTAATTTGTGACTAGGTTGATGTAGACGAATATGTTGAGTAGAGACCCAGACACGTTCACCTACCGAAAAGACAGGAACAGAAGCTCCATGATGATCAGCAAACCTCTTGTATCTGGAGACAGCTGAACGTAACCGAGAGCGAATACGTTGCCAATGAGTAGTGAGGTTAGTAATGTGTCGTTCAGCAGCAGGAACCCCTGTGGACTGAGCAGAAAGAGGAAAGACATGAGGTTGGTAGACTGCTGTGGCTTGAAATGGAGAGAAGAGGGCCAATGAGTGTTTTTTGCCAGCTCAGCTAGGGGCAACAATTTAGACCAGTTGGTATGAAGAGAATTTACAAAAGTTCTGAGATAGATGGTAGCCAGAAGAAAAGGAAACAATATTCATGGGAATGCCATGCAGTCGTACCACATGTAACAGAAAAACTGGCGATAATTCTAGGGAAGATGGTAGGGTACAAAAGGAGCCAGTCTGGAAAATCGATCCACCACAACCCAGATAACTGTATGATGGTCAGAAGGAGGGAGGTCCACAATGAAATCCATTGTTATGTGTGTCCAAGGTTGTTTGGGAATGGACAACAGTTGAAGTAAGCCAGGAGGCAAGGATCGGGGAGTCTTATTAGCATTACAAGTCATGCAGGCTTTCACATAATCCTGAAAGTCAGACTTCATAGTAGGCCACCATACATGTTGGGAAAGAAGCTTAAAAGTTCTTGTCAAACCAGGATATCCTGAATGTTTGCTATCATGAGACCAGGATAGCACAGGGGTGCGTAGGTTCAGAGGTACAAATAAGATATCGGGAGCCACAGGAGCTTCAGGAGGCTTCCTAGACTGGGCACGTTGCTGTCTTTGAAGAAGAGAGGTGTTAAGTTGAGCAAGCACACAGGAGGGGGGTATGCTGTGTTCAATAGGAGCTTCAGAGGAATCACTAGACTGAGGAAACTGATGGGAAAGGGTGCCAGCCTTTTTATTCTTGGTCCCAGGAAGATAAGAGACCACAAAGTTAAAACAGGAGAAGAATAAGACCCACCTGGCCTGTAGAGGATTGAGTCGATGAGCATTCTCTAGGTACGTCAGATTCTTGTGGTCAGTGAGAATCTGAATGGGGTTTGCGGTACCCTCTAGCCAATGACGCCATTTTGTCAGGGCCATCTTAATGGCTAAGAGTTCACAATTACCCACATCGTAATTCCTCTCTGCAGGAAAAAGGCTACAGGGTGCAACTTGGAGGTTAAAGGATCCCTCTGGGTTAGGACTGCTCCAGCTCCAATCTCGGAGGCGTCAACCTCTAAAGTGAACTGCAGGTCAGGATCAGGATGGCAGAGCACAGGAGCGGAACAAAAGGCCTTTTTCAGATAAGAGAAGGCATCCACGGCTTCTGGAGGCCAATTTTTGCAGTCTCTGTTCCGTTTAGTCAACTCAGTGAGTTGAGCAACTATTTGGGAAAAGTTCTTTATAAACTTGAGGTAATAATTGGAGAACCCCAAGAATCTCTGTAGTTCTTTTAATGAGGTGGGCTGAGGCCATTCCAGAACTGCGGTGAGCTTAGAAGGATCCATGGCAAAACCCTCCTTCGAGATGACATAGCCAAGGAACTGGATCTAAACTTGGTTGAACTCACATTTCTCCAGTTTGACTACAAGAGAATTGTCTCTGAGGCAAAGAAGTACCTGTTTCACGTGTTCATGATGCTCCTCAAGGGTGGAGGAGAAAATAAAGATGTCATCCAGATAGACGATGACAGTGCGATTGAGGAGGAAGACATCATTGACAATTGCTTGGAAGACTGCAGGGGCATTACACAGCCCAAAATGCATTACAAGGTATTCGTAATGCCCTGAGCTAATTTTAAAGGCAGTCTTCCATTCATGTTCTGGGAATATATGAATAAGATTGTATGCCCCACGTAGGTCCAACTTAGTGAAGTAGCAAGCATTTTGGAGTGAATCATAAAGATCAGTGATCAGATGAATAGGATAGCGATTCTTGATAGTGATGTTGTTTAGGGCTCTGTAGTCGATACAGGGTCTGAGCCCACCATCCTTCTTACTGTTCAAAAAGAAGCCAGCCCTGGCAGGAGAAAGGGGAAGGGCGAATAAAACCTTTAGCTAGGTTTTCTTGAATATAATCCTCCATGGCCTTGGTTTCAGCTTTGGAGAGTGGATAGGTCCTCCCTTTAGGAAGTGGGGCTCCAGGAAAGAGGTCAATTTTGCAGTCGTAGGACGGTGGGGTGGCAGCTGCTTTCTTTTCAAACACATCTGTAAAATCTGCATATACTTAGGGAAGACTTGATGGGGTCAGTAGACTGGCTATAGGGATGTGGTGCAGAGGAGTAACCTTAGCCAGGCAGGAGTGGAAGCAGGATGTACCCCAGGAGGCCAACTGTCCCTTGAATTGGGGGTTGTGTATATGAAGCCAAGGAAGACCAAGGATGACAGGATGTGCTGGGGAATGAATGACATCAAACTGCAACTGTTTGGTATGAAGGACTCCCACAATCAGGGTTAGAGGTGCTGATTCGAAATGGAATAACCCTGATCCAAGGGGAGTGCCATCCAGAGTAGTTATTTTGAGACATTGTTTTTTCTGCAGAAGAGGTAAGCCTGCTTGAATCATAAAATGGTGATCAAGAAAATATCTGAATCAATGAAGGCTTGAGTGTGGACCAAATTCTGAAGGAAGGTAAGGGTTACAGGTACAAGGATCCGAGAGGAGTGAGGGGATTTAGTAGAGACCACGCTTAGAGGTACCCCAGTTTCATCCTCTAAGCATTGGCTTTTCCCAGCAGAATATCACAGTTCTTTAGCTGTTGTGAGTTAGAACAACAGTAAAAACACAGTCTCAATCTTCTTCTCTGTCTTTCAGATTCTGTGGGCTTGAGTCAGGAGAGATCCATGGGTTCCTCTACAGAGGTAACTGGAGGTGCTGAAGGAGAAGACGATAGTCTAGAGACTGGATGAGTAGGAGGATGAGAGGGAAGGGTTCTACGAGTTCTGTCTCTCTCAGCTTGTCTCTCCTTTAAGCGAGAATCTAGACTGATACAAAGTATTATGAATTCATCCAGGGAAGAAGGAACATCACGATAAGTAAGCTCGTCCTTGATGCGCTCATGCAAACCTCTTCTAAAGGCCGCCTTGAGAGCACTTCCATCCCAACTGGTCTCAAGTGCCAAGGTACGAAACTCGATGGTGTATTGTGCCACAGATCTATTGCTCTAGCGGAGATCCAAGAGAGAGTACTCTGCAGCAGAAGTGCGGCTGGTGGTCCCAAACACAGAAGATAAAGCAGAAATGAAGGCATCAGCATCATTCAGGAGTTGAGCGCTCTGTTCCAAAAGGGGAGAGACCCAGGCTAGGGCCTTGTCTTTCAGTAAATAAATTAGAAAAGTAACCCTTGACTGATGAGACTGGAAGGTATGAGGATCATTGCGAAAGTGCAGCCTGCACTGGTTGAGAAAACCCCTACAATCGGTAGTACCATCATACTTGTCAGGTAATGGTATCCAGGGTATACTTCCAGAAGCAGGGGAAGAAGCTGCAGCACTAGCAGCAGGGACCGGCTGTGTAACAACAGGAGCAGCGTTCTTCTCTGCAACCAGTGAGGAGAGCATAGTGGTTATAGCCTCTAGTTTAGAATCCAAATTCTGCAAGTGCATGGTATGGGTTCCCAGCATCTGTCCCTGAAGAGAGACTGCTCTTGCTACCTCATTTGGGTCCATGGCCCAAGTCTAATGTAATGCTTGTGGGATATTCCTCTATCAGACCGAACCTGGCCAGTAGTCTTCTTATCCCGGCGTCAAGTGAAATGATAGGAAATATCCCAGAACAGAGTGAGTTTATGAAATGAGGTAAGCAGTACTCAGAGTAGGCAGGGTAGTCTTTTATGGAAATAGGATCAAGGTAGAGAAGGGTCAAGACAGACAGAGTCGGGTAACAGGAAGGCAATCCAGCAGAAAGCAGTTCAGGGGTAGACCAATTGAATGACCAGGAACAGGCAGGTGTCAGCAACAAAAGGAAATCCAGCAGTATAACAGTTCAGGGGTAAACCAATAGAATGGTCAGACAGGCAGAGTTCAGCAATGGTAATACAATCCAGTATTTTAGGGAATAAGCAAGTAGAGAGGTCAGACAAGCAGAGTTCAGTAACATTATAGCAATCCAGCACTTTAGGGGTTAAGCAAGCAGAGTAGTCAGACAAGCAGAGTTCAGTAACCATATAGCAATCCAGCCACTTTAGGAGTTAAGCAAACAGATTGGTCAGACAAGCAGAGTTCAGTAACAATAAGGCTAATCTGCTGACCGCACATCGCCGCCACCTACATTATCCCTATGAACCCCTAATCTGCTGCCCCTAACATTGCTGACACCTACATAATATTTATTAACCCCTAATCTGCCCCCCCCATGTCGCCGCTACCTTACCTACACTTATTAACCCCTAATCTGCCGACCGGACCTCGCCGCTACTCTAATAAAGTTATTAATCCCTAAACCGCTGCACTCCCGCCTCGCAAACCCTATAATAAATAGTATTAACCCCTAATCTGCCCTCCCTAACATCGCCGCCACCTAAATTCAAGCATTAACCCCTAATCTGCTGACCGGACCTCGCCGCTACTATAATAAATGTATTAACCCCTAAAGCTAAGTCTAACCTTAACACCCCCCTAAATTAAATATAATTTTAATCTAACAAAATAAATTAAATCTTATTAACTAAAGTATTCCTATTTAAAACTAAATACTTACCTGTAAAATAAACCCTAATATAGCTACAATATAACGAATAATTATATTGTAGCTATTTTAGGATTTATATTTATTTTACAGGCAACTTTGTATTGATTTTAACTAGGTACAATAGTTATTAAATAGTTATTAACTATTTAATAGCTACCTAGTTAAAATAATTACAAAATTACCTGTAAAATTAATCCTAACCTAAGTTACAATTAAACCTAACACTACACTATCAATAAATTAATTAAATAAATTATCTACAATTACCTACAATTAAATAAACTAAACTAAATTACAAAAACAAACAAACACTAAATTACAAAAAATAAAAAAAGATTACAAGAATATTAGGCTAATTAAACCTACTCTAAGCCCCCTAATAAAATAAAAAAAACCAAAATAATAAAGGTCCCTACCCTATTCTAAATTAAAAAGTAGCCAGCTCTTTTACCAGCCCTTAAAAGGGCTTTTTGCGGGGCATGCCCCTAAGTAATCAGCTCTTTGCCTGTAAAAAAAATACAACCCCCCAACATTAAAACCCACCACCCACATACCCCTACTCTAACCCAAACCCCCCTTAAATAAACCTAACACTACCCCCTGAAGATCTCCCTACCTTGAGTCGTGTTCACCCAGCCGGGCACCGATGGACCAAAAGAGGACATCCGGAGCGGCAGAAGTCTTCATCCTATCCGGGCAGAAGAGGACATCCGGACCGGCAGACATCTTCATCCAAGCGGCATCTTCTATCTTCATCCATCCGGAGCGGAGCAGAGCCATCTTCCTCCAGCCGACGCGAATCCATCCTCTTCAACTGATGCCTACTCACCGAATGAAGGTTCCTTTAAATGACGTCATCCAAGATGGCGTCCCTCGAATTCCGATTGGCTGATAGGATTCTATCAGCCAATCGGAATTAAGGTAGGAAAAATCTGATTGGCTGATTAAATCAGCCAATCAGATTCAAGTTTAATCCGATTGGCTGATCCAATCAGCCAATCAGATTGAGCTCGCATTCTATTGGCTGTTCCGATCAGCCAATAGAATGCAAGCTCAATCTGATTGGCTGATTGGATCAGCCAATCAGATTTTTCCTACCTTAATTCCGATGGCTGATAGAATCCTATCAGCCAATCGGAATTGGAGGGACGCATCTTGGATGACGTCATTTAAAAGAACCTTCATTTTGCGAGTAGGCGTCGGTTGAAGAGGATGGATCTGCGTCGGCTGGAAGAAGATGGCTCTGCTCCGCTCCAGATGGATGAAGATAGAAGATGCTGCTTGGATGAAGATGTCTGCCGCTCCGGATGTCCTCTTTTGGTCCATCGGTGCCCGGCTGGGTGAACACGACTCAAGGTAGGGAGATCTTCAGGGGGGTAGTGTTAGGTTTATTTAAGGGGGGTTTGGGTAAGATTAGGGGTATGTGGGTGGTGGGTTTTAATGTTGGGGGGAGGTTGTATTTTTTTTTACAGGCAAAAGAGCTGATTACTTAGGGGCATGCCCCGCAAAAAGCCCTTTTAAGGGCTGGTAAAAGAGCTGGTTAGTTTTTAATTTAGAATAGGGTAGGGACCTTTATTATTTTGGGGGGCTTTTTTATTTTATTACGGGGCTTAGAGTAGGTGTAATTAGCCTAAAATTCTTGTAATCTTTTTTTATTTTTTGTAATTTAGTGGGGTTTTTTTTGTAATTTAGTTTAGTTTATTTAATTGTAGGCAATTTATTTAATTAATTTATTGATAGTGTAGTGTTAGGTTTAATTGTAACTTAGGTTAGGATTTATTTTACAGGTAATTTTGTAATTATTTTAACTAGGTAGCTATTAAATAGTTAATAACTATTTAATAGCTATTGTACCTAGTTAAAATAAATACAAAGTTGCCTGTAAAATAAATATAAATCCTAAAATAGCTACAATGTAATTATTCGTTATATTGTAGCTATATTAGGGTTTATTTTACAGGTAAGTATTTAGTTTTAAATAGGAATACTTTAGTTAATAAGATTTAATTTATTTTGTTAGATTAAAATTATATTTAATTTAGGGGGTGACAGGGTTATGGTTAGACTTAGCTTTAGGAGTTAATACATTTATTATAGTAGCGGCGAGGTCCGACTGGCAGATTAGGGGTTAATACTTGAAGTTAGGTGGCGGCGATGTTAGGGAGGGCAGATTAGGGGTTAATACTATTTATTATAGGGTTTGCGAGGCGGGAGTGTGGCGGTTTAGGGGTTAATAACTTTATTAGAGTAGCGGCGAGGGTCGGTCGGCAGATTAGGGGTTAATAAGTGTAGGTAAGGTAGCGGCGACGTTGGGGGGGGCAGATTAGGGGTTAATAAATATAATATAGGGGTCGGCGATGTTAGGGGCAGCAGATTAGGGGTTCATAGGGATAATGTAGGTTGCGGCGGTGTCCGGAGCGACAGATTAGGGGTTAATAATATAATGTAGGTGTCAGCGATAGCGGGGGCGGCAGATTAGAGGTTAATAAGTGTAAGGTTAGGGGTGTTTAGACTCGAGGTTCATGTTAGGGTGTTAGGTGCTGACTTAGAAAGTGTTTCCCCATAGGAAACAATGGGGCTGCGTTAGGAGCTGAACGCTGCTTTTTTGCAGGTGTTATGTTTTTTTTCAGCCAGCTCAGCCCCATTGTTTCCTATTGGGATATCGTGCACGAGCACGTTTTCACAGCTTACCGCTACCGTAAACAGCGCTGGTATTGAGAGTTGAAGTGGAGCTAAGTTAGGCTCAACGCACCCTTTTTTGAGCCTAACGCAGCCCCTCAGACAACTCTAAATACCAGCGTTGTCTTAAGAGTACGCTGGGAAAAAAAGCAGCATTAGATACGCGGGTCTTTACCGAAAAAACTCTAAATCTAGCGATGTGTTTTTTAAGCTGGAATCCATAGTACAAGTGGCTCGCTGTTTATATTACTGCAAATTAATTTACGCAAACCTGGGGTAATTTACACTCCCCAATAGAAAAAGCTTTCATTCTATTGGCTGATTTGCACTTGTGGCAGTTAAGTGGTTAATAGTTTAGAGGAGTATTTTGCAATGAGGGGTTGTGGCGGTTAAGGGGTCAATAATGTAGTGGGTACTTTGCAATGTGGGGGTGTGGCGGTTTAGGGGCTAAAAGTGTAGTGAGTACTTTGCTATGTGGGGGTGTGGTGCTTTAGGGGTTAATATTATAGTGGGGTATTTTGCGTTGGGCTATTTGGTGGTTTAGCGGTTATTATAGTAGGGGGCTTATGACCATTAGGGTAAGTGTGGGAGTATGGGTGTTAGTACCCCCCCACTTTTCTCACTCTATTGAAGTCTATGGGGGAGTACATAACACGCTTGCAATATTTTAACTTCGGACCTTTGCGCGCATCAGGTTTGTGCGCAAGCAAAACCCTTTACTTTCAACTAGTAATACGCACGCTATCCAATATGCTCAAAGAGCCAAAGTGGAACAGAGTAAGCGTAATTACCACTCCCCTTCTAATCTAGTTCTTAGCTGGGGTTGTATGGTTTATGGCCCAGACCAGGCCCGCCCAGTTTGTATGCTGAATCAGCTGGCACAAAGATGAAAAATAAAGGCCAAACAAAATGAATGTAACGCGTTGTTATAAAATTATGGTTGCCCAGCATTTATTCTAGAGGGTGGGAGATGGACCAGATATTTGAGATATCCCAGTGTAAGAAAAGCAAAATAGTTTTAACTGCTCATAGATTGACATCCTGAAAATCTGGTCTCTCTCATACTGTATACAGAAAAATAAATAACGGACAACCTTAGGTAATATGAATAAAAAAATCACATTTTCTTTCACTCACATTGTTTGCAAAACCAATATTAATATAAGCTTTAAATCAAATGTTAATAAAAATAATAATAGAAACAGTGCATATATCTGTTAAACTAATATACAGTTTGCATAAGTTACAAAATATATGCTCAGAAACAAATAATTTATAAAACCCAACATTTTTCTTTCATGATTCAGGTACAGAATGCAATATTAAACAACTTCCCAATTTACTTTTATTATGTACTTTGCTTTGTTCTCTTGCTATACTTTGTTGAATAGAATACCTAGGTTGACTCAGGAGCAGCAAAGCACTACTGGCAGCTAGCTGCTGATTGTTGACTGCATATATATGACTATTCTCATTGACTCACCTGATGTTTTCTGCTAGTTCCCATATTAGAAGTGTGGAAAGAAATGGAAAATGGTTTAAAATTATATTATCTATCTGAATCATAAAAGAAAAAAATGTGGGTTTAAGTTCCCTTTAAATGTTTAATGATGTTTTGTTACATTTCCAGCATGAAATGTTATTGCATTACCAATTTTTTTTTTATTTCACTAGCTAAAATATGATAAACAAATTTATAATTACATTATTAATGATTTTATTGCTTTTCACAAATTGGTTGAAATAAATGTGAGAAAGTGTCAATAAGTGACAAAACTTACTAAGTACTACGCTGTGTTTCCATAGTTGATTAATAATTTCTATTCAATTTCACAAAATAATTAGTTACACTTTAAAAAAAATAAGTTTCTCTTTTGTTTGCTCTTCATAGACCACAGATTGTGCTGATAATTTTCTATTATAAATACACCAAAATGATTGATACTTTTCTCTCAAACATTTCAAAGATGTATAGTAAAAGTCACCTGTTCAAACTAACCTTTACACGTTTAGTGATATTATGTGCCATATTTACCAGAGCAGAAACACAAAGATAGTTTAATAACTCCTGAGAAGTCAGATAAGTCAGAAATGGACCAGTGAGTTACTGAGTTTTTTTTTAGTCACTGAATCAAAGCTACATGAGCTATGTATTGCAGATATAGGTCTAGATTACAAGTGGCACTTTATTTATCGCTTTTGCTCACACGTAAACACTGATAGGAGTAAACATTTAACACACGTGCGTTTGCACACTTATTACAAGATGAAAGTAAAATGTTTGGACGTGAGCAAAACCTGATGCACACTAACTACGGATATCGCAACCATGCTAATGCATTTTCCCCTTAGACTTCAATGGACTGTGTTATGAAAAAAAACCTCAGGTTCAACTCATAATACAAGCGCAACCCAAGCGCAACCCAACACATGCAAAAAAACTTCTGGCGCAATTAACGCTTGAGTGGGAGCGTTAATTAGTGCTCCACTTATAATCTGGCCCATTATAAAATATTGAAATTGAATAAAAATGATTTTTCATGTTTTAAGGTATTTGAGTGAAAAAGGCTCCAAAATGTATATGCGAGTAACACAACAAGGTTCCTTCCAAAAACCTGGGTCCCTAAAACAGCCATTCAATGCAAGCTCTTAATCCAACAAACTGGGAACAAGTGAAGGGTGCACAGGCTTATGTAATCACACCAGACATATACAGAACACGTAAGGGGACTGCACTCTCATACCGGACCGGGTACACATCCCATGACCCTGCAACATGCTCAGCCCTGGGTGCTCACTGGCACTCACAGGAAGCTGTGCTGTCCCCAGAGTCACAGGCCGTTAACCCCAGACAGGTCTGGGTGCAAGAACCATAGGAAAAATTACAAAACAAATTAATACAACACAAAGATAAAGTCCAGCACTCATTTAAAAGCTCTCAGCTAAGATTAAAAGCAAAAATGGAAGAGTTAGTTAACACATTTGGCCAAATGGGACAAGCCCAGGTACCACGACAAGGTCCCTTCCAAAAACCTGGGACCCTAAAACAGTGGCTAAAATTGATGTTTCAATAAATAGACTATTTTGCTTTTATGCTGGAGAGTTACGTTTTTTGGATTGCACACCGTCGATTGCCTTTCTGGATGGGTGGATTAATGTGCTGTGTAGCTGTTTAAATTTGGATGTCTGGAGACTGGGTGCCTTATTTTTGTTGTTGAAGAATTTTCATGTGGAGGCGTTTGATGGAGTGCCATTGAATTTGGCACCGGCAGATGACGTCACTCGTTTGGTCTGCGGCACAGAGTCAGCGGGAAGATGGCTGAGTAGTTTGGCGTTTTTGGTCCGGCTGAGGTGGGGTGAGTTTGGTCCTGAGCACTACCTACTGTTGTATTGTATTTTCAAAAATACATTAAATTCACAAAGTAAAACATCAAATAATGTGTTAATAATGTGTTTTCAAAAGAGTACAGAGTGAATTGAATTTTCAAATCACTCTTTTTGTTTATTTTTTTGCATTTTCCATACTGTCCCAAATTTTTCAGAATTGGGGTTGTATAAAAATACATAAAAACACACACACAAATATATTCACACACACATGTAGATATATATATATATATATATATATATACACCCATACATTTATATTTAGACATATATGTATAGCCCTTTCCATTAAAATACCTTGTCATGTACCATATACCAATTTAATATTTATATTATTAATTTTTTTATTATTATCATTGCACAAGCATTTCTAGTGCTGCCCCCTGCACATTCGCAGCCATTTGCCCGCTCCGCTAGCAGGGGGTGTCAATCATCCCGATCGTATCCGATAGGGATGATTGCTGTCTGCCACCTCAGAGGTGGGGAATAAGTTAAAGAGCAATGGTCTTAAGACTGGCGAGCCTGAAGGCCTGAGTGTAAACAGCAGCATAGACTGCTTCTTAAATCGACCCCATAGAATCAGGTTGAATTTAGGTTGGAGGATCTTGGTGCTGTCCTTTTTTTTTCTGGTAGAGATTGGACTTTTTCTTTTTTAAACTAACATGTTTAAGCATTTTTTTAAAAATATTACTACTACTATACTATATTGATATACTTAATTATATATTTGTATACATGATCCTTACTTCATGCAGCTTACTTCCAAACAGGTTAGAGTATAATACAGAACACTTTCTACCCGGTGCAAGATTTATCATTGCTATTCTGGGCGCACAAATAAATGCCCCTATTTTTCATTCAATTTTATTATATATATATATTTATTATAATATATATATATATATATATATATATATATATATATATATATATATATATATATATAAATCCCATCATTCAAAAATGCACCTAAAATTGGGCAAGTTCAACTGCAAAATCCTCCTACTTTGTTCCCATTCTAGACAGTCTACTCCAGAATTGTTATAGTTTAAAAAGATAGATAATCCCTTTATTGAGTTGAACAGAAGGCGTCGGCCCAAGCAGTATCCGAATCTCAGCAAGGTTAAGACGGAAATGAATCCGTGTAAAGGTCAGCCTGAGACTTCCTGTAGAAAAGGAATACCATAGGTATGGTGGAATCAAGCCACAAAAGCCAGAATGCTGAAGAACAGAAGATGCAGGTACTCAGGGGATATCATAAAAAAATCCAATTTATTACAAAAAATATATTAAAAATACAGCTACAACAACGCTGTAAGCACATAGGAAAAGCCAAAAAAGGCAGGCAGACAAACAAACACGTCGTTTGACGCATTTTGCGCCCCTAGTGGCGCTTATTCATAGACTTATTGGTTACCTTAAGCATGTACTATTTAAAGGGGATACAAAGATATGATTGGCTTAGAATTTAAAAAAAACCTATTTACTTAGGCCCAATCAAAATGAACTATAACCCCAAAGTGTATGCTAAAAGGTAAAGAAAAAATAAACATAAAAGAACCAGATCCTAGTAATTACAAATAATGAGGTTACAATAACTTATGTATAATTAAGGCAGAGGAGAAAATACTTAATATAACCTAAAGAAGAACATAGTGTGTATAATACAAATATATATAAATAGGAAAAGCAGAGTAAATTAACTATCAATAAAAAAATTGATATCACATTCACGATACATATCCAAAGGTGATCTGGTTTTGAGCTTTAACATCCAGAATAGTTCTTATTTCTCTAATATTTTAAATTTATTTCCCCCTCTAATGGGGATCTTAACAATATCAATAATTTTAATAGTCATATCTGCGATATTAGAAAAATGATAGCCATTAAAATGATTGGCCACCGCAAAATCTTTATTAAAATCCTTATTACATTTAGAAATCGCTATTTATCTTTGTCTCAATATTAATTTTCGAAACATCATAAATCCAGGGACCTTCTACTCACTGTTACGTCTCTTTGAAGATGTTATTACTCTTTCAACCTGTCCTGTGTTAACATATATGGGATTCATCTATTAGAATTCACTGCTTTTCACATTTAGCACATAGCATTATTTCTTACATGTTACAGCCATGGCAGGTGCAGACTCATTTCAGATCCTATAGTTCATGATATTACTGGGAACATTTCCCATATGTGTGTAACATCTAATCATGAGGATCTTTTTTATATGGATACTAGAAAAGAATATTTTAATACTATATTCTCTATGGAAGACATAGTTATGGAGAATCCTGAAATAAAAAAACTCTTTAAATCCTTGGAACATTCACTGTCTATGGACCTTTGATAAATGAACATAGTGTGTATAATACAAATATATATAAATAGGAAAAGCAGAGTAAATTATCTATCAATAAAAAAATTGATATCACATTCACTATTCATATCCAAAGGTGATGGGGTTTTGAGCTTTAACATCCAGAATAGTTCTTTTTTTTCTCTAATATTTTTAATATATTTCCCCATCTAATGGGGATCTTAACAATATCAATCATTTTAATAGTCATATCTGCGATATTAGAAAAATGATAGCCATTAAAATGATTGGCCACCGCAGAATCCTTATTAAAATTCTTGACATCTCTCATATGCTCACCAAATCTCTTACAGATAACACTGGACGTTTGACCGGTATATTGATAGTTGCATAAATTACATGTAAGAAGATAAATTACAGATGTGGCACAGCAGTTGGCATAAAAATGAATTTCAAATACTTGTCCTGTATGGCTACTGGAAAAAGTTTTGCCTATAGATATATGTGGACACATATGTCAACTGCGCTTACCACATCTGTAATTACCCTTTTTAGTTAACCAATTTGATTTTTGTACATTATCTCTGGTGACCATACTTGGAGCAAGACTTGAACCTAATGTTCTCGAATTTTTGGGGACAAATTAAACATTACCTAAAAATGGTTTTAGAGTGTCATCTACTGAGAGGATGTGTAAATGTTTTTTAAGGATTTTAGTGATTGCCTCATATTGTAATGAGTAAGCTGTGGTAAATACTATTGATTCCCTAGTATTTATTTCATTATCTAATGCTGTATTCTTTTTATTATTTCTGTTACCCTTGGTATACTTTTTAATTTCTTTACGGAATTTCTCAAGGGATCCTGCTTCATAGCCTCTCAGAATTAGAATGTCCCTAAGTTCAGCAGATTGAGTCTCATATACTTCATCAGACCTAGTATTTCTTCTAAGTCTGATGAATTGACCCCTAGGTATAGCCTTCACTACATGATTGGGATGCTGAGAAGCAGCATGGAGTATAGTGTTTCCAGCCGTCAGTTTTCGGAATGTCTTAGTGACAATTTATCATTTATGTGAGTGTAAGGGATATAGTAGTGCGCTGGTGTAGGGGTAGTTACCAAACACCTAAAAAATAGAAAGATCCTTCCGTCTTTCAAAAAACGATAGTGAATTATTTGGGAGGTGATAGGTGCGCTACTGAAAGCTGAAGGTATACTGAAAATTTTAAATGATAGGTATCAAAAAAAGTTATATGATAATGTGAAAAAAGTAATGTGGGTTATAAAGTGATATGTGTTACATTATAACTAATTAGTGTTCATTGCTACAATTCCACTATGGAAAAATAAGAAAGAGTTGCTATAGTTAGAGTAAACAAAAATATTTTATACAAAATTGCATGTATAACAATATGCTAAAAACATCAAATTAAAGGGACGTCTCCCTTACTGTATAAAATATACAATATAAAAACAAAGATTAGTGACACTTTAAATAGTGATTACATAAGCTGCCCCATATATTAAAAATATATATGCAAATGTCCGTTTCTTTGAACGTTTAGGCAGGTTAGATGGTATTGATATGCCCTGTTGTACTCAGATGGATAATAGCAATTTAGACGTGCAATTCAAATATGCATGAGCGTTTTAGCCAATATTAATATAGAGAGTTATTTTGAGATTAGTATTATCTCCAGTTGAAGCAGTTTATAAGACAATGTTTTCTTAATAGAATCGAGTACCTGTTGGTCTCCAGACCCGTCTTACCGCATCCGATTCCCCTTCTCACCTGGTGACTGATCAGCGCCGCATGTGTCTTGGCGTCTGACGTCACAACTTGGTATCTCGGGTAGGATTGGCTGGGAGTGTTTAGAAGACAGGCAAATTCTTATAGATGATGAAGTAAAAACTTTTATGAGATAGCTATGTTTATAGAGAAATCCTGCACTTAGTGCTAGATGCACGCAGGACTTTGAGATTCCAATAGAAGTATGATAGACAACCCGGGTTGTTGCAGTGTTAAAACTGAAATCAGGTGGTTTAAGAAAAAAAGTATCTTTGTGTATTTAATTCACACAAATGTAGGGTCAGCAGTAACAAGGTCGACGCGTTTCGCTCAGAAGAGCTTTATCAAGATCCTGGTGACTGTTGTAACATAATATTTAAAGGCATCAGTTCTTTCTGATTGGTCTTCCATAATTGACCTCATTTAAGATGGAATGTTTTTATTATCTCTCTTGCTCATATATATCAGCGGAGTTTTAAGGTGGAACTTTTTCATGGGGCAGCTTTTTATATACTAAGCAGTCATAAGCTTTATAATACATGATTATTATCATAACATTACTTCTAAAACGGATATATATTGTGTTGTGTGCATTTACTATATGTCTTCATTCAAAGAGAAAGGGTGATAGATCCATTTCAGAGTTGAGCCCATTCGGATATAATGTGTTGTATTTATAAATTAACTCAGCTTCTTTGATTAATAATTTTTTCTCTATGTCTCCACCCCTCCAATTATTTTTAACTTTTTGTATTCCCCAATATAAAAGATCTTTGGTGTTCCCTTTATGGATAGATTTAAAGTGTTTGTATAAGTGTGTGTCTTCAGAGCCTCGTTCTATCTGGCAGAGATGTTCCCTTATTCTGTCTCTCACCATTCTTTTGGTCTCTCCAAAATAAAAGAGATTACAGGAGCATTTGAGAATATATATTATGTTTTTGTTAGTGCATCTTATTACATCCTTGATATTGATTAATTTGTCAAAATTGTTTATTTGTAAATATTTTAACTTTTTACTATGTGTGCAGGCTTTGCAGGTATAGCATGGGAAAAAGCCACTAATGTTTTTACCTGTCAGATCTTTCTGTCTCTTCAAATTTTGTTTAGGTTTTTTCAGTTCACTGGGAGCTAGTATAGATTTTAAGTTTGTTGCTTTTTTAAAAACAAATTTAGGTTGTTCTATGATAGTTTTCCCCAAAATTGTATCTTCCCTTACAAGGTGCCAATGTTTTCTTATGATGCCTTTAATTATGTTGTGATCGGCATGGTAATTGGTAATGAATGGAATGTCAATTTGATTTGTGTTTTCTTTTTCTTTTTCTTTCTCCTTATATGTTAGAAGGGACATTCTGTCAGTGTTTTTGGCTCTATCAATTGCTTTCTCTGTAATTAATTTATTATACCCTCTAGCCTGAAATCTCTCTGCTAGGATTTCTGATTGTTGTTCGAAATCTATGGTCCTTGAGCAGTTTTTTCTAATACGGAGATATTGCCCTGTGGGAATATTAAGTTTCCAGGTGTTTAAATGGCAACTTTTTGAATGTATGTAGTTACTACTGTCGACTTTTTTGAAATGGGTCTTGGTTTCAAGTTCTCTATTCATAATCATTATCTCTAGATCTAAAAAGACAATTTTTTCTTTACTATAGTTGAAAGTGAATTTCAAACCCCAGATGTTTTGATTCATTCTATCAACCATAGATATGAGGTCTTGTTCAGAACCTCTCCATATTAATAAGAGATCATCTATGTATCTCTTATAGAGCACAAGGTTTGCACCATAGCTATCGGAGCCAAAAAACTCGTCTTCCCATGCTCCCATAAACAAATTGGCATAGCTAGGTGCAAACCTTGTGCCCATTGCTGTACCTTCGGTCTGTAAATAAAACCTTCCATCAAATGAAAAATAGTTGTTTTCTAATATATATGTTATGCTTTTTAGAATAAATGCTCTGTGTTGATCTGACATATTTGGATCTTTTTTAAGAAAAAGATCTACTGATTTTATACCCTTAGAATGGTTGATCACAGTATATAGTGATGTAACATCACATGTTACTAAAAACATATCGTCTTCCCACTGTATTGTTTTTAGAATGTTGAGGACTTGTGTGGAATCTTTTAGATATGATTTTAAATTCTTTACATGTTTTTGTAGGTAGTTATCTACATATCTAGATAAATTTGCCGATAGAGAGTTAATTCCAGAAATGATTGGTCTTCCTGGGGGGTTGACCAAACATTTATGGACTTTGGGAAGATAATAAAAGATGGGAATAACAGGAAATTTTGATGTTAAAAAGACAAATTCTTTTTCATTTAGTATTCCTGATTTCTTCCCATCTGCCAGAATCTTATCAAGTCTTCTTTTGAATAAATCTGTAGGGTTAGAGTCTAGTTTTTTATATGTTTTTGTGTCTCCAAGTAATCTGTATGCCTCTTTGAGGTAGTCACTGGTGTTTAGAAGGACAATCCCACCTCCCTTGTCCGCTTGTATTTTATTAGGCTGTGGCTTCAAAACACAAAATCCGAGCTTTAATATACACAAATAAACCTTAAAAAGCTCTTCTGAGCGAAACGCGTCGACCTTGTGACTGCTGACCCTACATTTGTGTGAATTAAATACACAAAGAGACTTTTTTTCTTAAACCACCTGATTTCAGTTTTAACACTGCAACAACCCGGGTTGTCTATCATACTTCTATTGGAATCTCAAAGTCCTGCGTGCATCTAGCACTAAGTGCAGGATTTCTCTATAACCATCGCTATCTCATAAAAGTTTTTACTTCATCATCTATAAGAATTTGCCTGTCTTCTAAACACTCCCAGCCAATCCTACCCGAGATACCAAGTTGTGACGTCAGACGCCAAGACACATGCGGCGCTGATCAGTCACCAGGTGAGAAGGGGAATCGGATGCGGTAAGACGGGTCTGGAGACCAACAGGTACTCGATTCTATTAAGAAAACATTGTCTTATAAACTGCTTCAACTGGAGATAATACTAATCTCAAAATAACTCTCTATATTAATATTGGCTAAAACGCTCATGCATATTTGAATTGCACGTCTGAATTGCTATTATCCATCTGAGTACAACAGGGCATATCAATACCATCTAACCTGCCTAAACGTTCAAAGAAACAGACATTTGCATATATATTTTTAATATATGGGGCAGCTTATGTAATCACTATTTAAAGTGTCACTAATCTTTGTTTTTATATTGTATATTTTATATAGTAAGGGAGACGTCCCTTTAATTTGATGTTTTTAGCATATTGTTATACATGCAATTTTGTATAAAATATTTTTGTTTACTCTAACTATAGTAACTCTTTCTTATTTTTCCATAGTGGAATTGTAGCAATGAACACTAATTAGTTATAATGTAACACATATCACTTTATAACCCACATTACTTTTTTCACATTATCATATAACTTTTTTTGATATCTATCATTTAAAATTTTCAGTATACCTTCAGCTTTCAGTAGCGCACCTATCACCCCCCAAATAAATTTATCATTTATGTATGATATAAATTTTTCAAATTCCATATTGTTTAACGGTTTCTTAACGATGACCAGAAGGTCATAGATATAACAGACATATAAGAGTATATCTTCAAGCCATGGGTTATCAATACTGTATATGTGGGTAAGTTCCCATCAAGATACGTACAGATTTGCAAATGCGGGGGCAAATTTTGCCCCCATAGCAGTACCACATGTTTGGTTATAGAAGACACCATCAAACCAAAAGTAATTATCGGATAGTAAAAATCTCAATACGTCTCCAATATAGTGTTTGATGGTGTCCTCCATACCCAACTCTCTCCCCAGAAAAAATTCCACTGCCTGAATACCCAAGTTCTGAGGAATACAAGTGTATAACAAGCATACATTGATTACCACCCATGAAAAATTGCTTTCCCATTTAACTGAATCAAGTGATTGAAGTAATTGAGCATTGTCTCTTAAGTAGGACAGCTGTTTGTTTGCCAAAGGCTGTAAAATGACATCCAACCATGCCCCCAAAGGCTCAAATAAGGAACCCACCCCCGAGACAATGGGTCTGCCCGGGGGATAAAGAGGGTCCTTATGAACCTTGGGGACATGGTAAAAAATGGGAACCATAGGATTTTCAGGAATAAGGTTGTTAATGTCACTATCCTTAAACACACCTAGAGAAACACCTTCATATACCAATTTTTTCCAAATTTTTCTTGAAAAGTACAAGGGGGTTATGAGACAATTTTTTGCACATATTAGTGTCCATAAGCTGTCTATGGGCTTCTTTAAAATACAGGGAGTGCAGAATTATTAGGCAAGTTGTATTTTTGAGGATTAATTTTATTATTGAACAACAACCATGTTCTCAATGAACCCAAAAAACTCATTAATATCAAAGCTGAATAGTTTTGGAAGTAGTTTTTAGTTTGTTTTTATTTATAGCTATTTTAGGGGGATATCTGTGTGTGCAGGTGACTATTACTGTGCATAATTATTAGGCAACTTAACAAAAAACAAATATATACCCATTTCAATTATTTATTTTTACCAGTGAAACCAATATAACATCTCAACATTCACAAATATACATTTCTGACATTCAAAAACAAAACAAAAACAAATCAGTGACCAATATAGCCACCTTTCTTTGCAAGGACACTCAAAAGCCTGCCATCCATGGATTCTGTCAGTGTTTTGATCTGTTCACCATCAACATTGCGTGCAGCAGCAACCACAGCCTCCCAGACACTGTTCAGAGAGGTGTACTGTTTTCCCTCCTTGTAAATCTCACATTTGATGATGGACCACAGGTTCTCAATGGGGTTCAGATCAGGTGAACAAGGAGGCCATGTCATTAGATTTTCTTCTTTTATACCCTTTCTTGCCAGCCACGCTGTGGAGTACTTGGACGCGTGTGATGGAGCATTGTCCTGCATGAAAATCATGTTTTTCTTGAAGGATGCAGACTTCTTCCTGTACCACTGCTTGAAGAAGGTGTCTTCCAGAAACTGGCAGTAGGACTGGGAGTTGAGCTTGACTCCATCCTCAACCCGAAAAGGCCCCACAAGCTCATCTTTGATGATACCAGCCCAAACCAGTACTCCACCTCCACCTTGCTGGCGTCTGAGTCGGACTGGAGCTCTCTGCCCTTTACCAATCCAGCCACGGGCCCATCCATCTGGCCCATCAAGACTCACTCTCATTTCATCAGTCCATAAAACCTTAGAAAAATCAGTCTTGAGATATTTCTTGGCCCAGTCTTGACGTTTCAGCTTGTGTGTCTTGTTCAGTGGTGGTCGTCTTTCAGCCTTTCTTACCTTGGCCATGTCTCTGAGTATTGCACACCTTGTGCTTTTGGGCACTCCAGTGATGTTGCAGCTCTGAAATATGGCCAAACTGGTGGCAAGTGGCATCTTGGCAGCTGCACGCTTGACTTTTCTCAGTTCATGGGCAGTTATTTTGCGCCTTGGTTTTTCCACACGCTTCTTGCGACCCTGTTGACTATTTTGAATGAAACGCTTGATTGTTCGATGATCACGCTTCAGAAGCTTTGCAATTTTAAGAGTGCTGCATCCCTCTGCAAGATATCTCACTATTTTTGACTTTTCTGAGCCTGTCAAGTCCTTCTTTTGACCCATTTTGCCAAAGGAAAGGAAGTTGCCTAATAATTATGCACACCTGATATAGGGTGTTGATGTCATTAGACCACACCCCTTCTCATTACAGAGATGCACATCACCTAATATGCTTAATTGGTAGTAGGCTTTCAAGCCTATACAGCTTGGAGTAAGACAACATGCATAAAGAGGATGATGTGGTCAAAATACTAATTTGCCTAATAATTCTGCACTCCCTGTAAAAATCTTTGTGAAGTATTACAATGCTGCCACCCTTATCTGCATTTTTAATCACAATATTAGGATTGTTTTGTAATGCTTTAATAGCAAGATGTTCCTTGCGTGAAAGGTTAAAGGTGGCAGCATCCATAATAATTTGTTCCTCCAATCTAAAGATGTCCTCCTGCACCATCTTATTGTAGGCATTAATGATGGGACCTTCAAAGTGTATTGGATAAAAATCAGATTTGATCTTATCTGGACACCTAAACTCAAAAGGCTTAGCTGACTCACTTTCACCACTATATAGATCAATTAACGTGGTAACCATTTGGGCATCAGCAAAAGACAAATGGGAAGAATAGTCAGAGGCAGAAGCTGTACTGTTATCCACAGAGGCATCTGGCTGGGTATCATTGGATTTTGTAAGGGCAAAAAACCTTTTAAGGGTCAACTTACGTATAAATTTGTTGATATCTAGAAGTGTATTAAAACTAGAGAATTTACTTGAAGGGGCAAACCCTAAACCCCTAGATAAAACTTTAGTTTCCTCTATACTTAAAATGTGTTTAGACAACTTTATAATATTTAAATTCTCAGGAGTGGCAGTATTAGGTGTAACACTATCCTCAAGATGGTTATCAGGGTGAATAATTAATGTCTCTTCTTCTGTGGCTTTCCTTTTCCTCTTGGTTCTCCATCTTTTTCATTTACTTTTGGTAGAGATGTGCATTGACGTGTCTTCGGACGCACTAATTGGGGTATGTGTTCCACTTCCTCCTTCTCTACGGCCTCCTGTAAAAAAAAATCACATGAAGAGGAAGGAGAGACAGGTGGAGATGAGAGAAGAGAAGAACAGTTGGAAGAATAAGAAGTGCCTGAGAAACAGGTTTCAGAATCAGTGGCCTCTCCTTCAGATGTACTAAAGATTACTTTTTTTGAATTTTTGCCATCTTTTTTTTAAGAATAGATTTAGGGACATTTTGGCCATTTTTATCCTTAGAAAGATTAATTTTATTATTATTCCCTTTTTGTTTTTTATTTTTATTTCTATTGACCCGTTGTTGCCGGCGAATAGCAGCCCAGTTATAAACTTTCTGTTGTTCATAATCCTCCTTATCTCTTTTGAACTTTTCTCCTTTTCTCAGCGTTTGCTCTTTATCCTTTTTGGCTATGGAGTCAATCATCTTCTTATTCAATGATTGAAATTCTGTGTTATCCTTGAAAAGTTGAATTTCTTCTTTTAATGAGAATATAACTTGCTCCAACTTTGTGCGTTTTTTATTTTTCACTTTGATCAAAATATTGATTAGTGTGAATGAACATTCGTTCAAAGCCATATTCCACTACTCCATATCCTCTGGGTCATCAAATTGAAAGGAGGGGTATTTTTTTTATACGTAATCCCCTAGGTATTCTTTGTGTTTCAATATATTTCTTAAATGCTATGATATCCCACATTTATCAAAGGTCCATAGACAGTGAATGTTCCAAGGATTTAAAGAGTTTTTTTATTTCAGGATTCTCCATAACTATGTCTTCCATAGAGAATATAGTATTAAAATATTCTTTTCTAGTATCCATATAAAAAAGATCCTCATGATTAGATGTTACACACATATGGGAAATGTTCCCAGTAATATCATGAACTATAGGATCTGAAATGAGTCTGCACCTGCCATGGCTGTAACATGTAAGAAATAATGCTATGTGCTAAATGTGAAAAGCAGTGAATTCTAATAGATGAATCCCATATACGTTAACACAGGACAGGTTGAAAGAGTAATAACATCTTCAAAGAGACGTAACAGTGAGTAGAAGGTCCCTGGATTTATGATGTTTCGAAAATTAATATTGAGACAAAGATAAATAGCGATTTCTAAATGTAATAAGGATTTTAATAAGGATTCTGCGGTGGCCAATCATTTTAATGGCTATCATTTTTCTAATATCGCAGATATGACTATTAAAATTATTGATATTGTTGAATCCCCCTACTTTCTACAGGTCAGCGTACACATTGGCCTGGGAAAAGGCTTTCCACTTCAGAGTTGAACAGGATGTATGGGCCCGGGCAGTGGCTCTAACCAAACAAGCTCTTCACTGTGTTACTCTACTGGAGTTATATCTTAAAGTATGTACACAATGGCATCTCACTCCACTCCGACTTTACAAAATCTCCCAGACCAACTCTCCGCTATGCTGGAGACAGTGCGGGATGGTAGGTTCACCAGCTCATATATGGTGGGAGTGCCCGAAACTGGCTCCCTTCTGGCAAACAGTCTCGCACAAATGCAGGACTTTTCTCCCCTGCTTAGAAACCTCCCCGCAAACAGCTCTGTTACACCTAAACATAGACACTCCCATGGCCTCAGAGGCCTTACTCTCTGTATATATACTTATCTCAGCCAAATTGGCCATAGCTAGACTATGGAGGCAGCAGGCACCACCCACATGGGGGGAAGTAGTTAAAACTATGACCTATCTAGAAGTAATGGAAGGCCCAATTTTCACCCAACGTAACAGAATATTACTACATTCGGGAATTTGGGAAATGTGGAAACACTTGAGATGATTCTGTCATTATGTGGCGAGTTAGATTGACAGTTGCAGGCCCTACACACCCTTTTTCTTTTTCTCCCCTCTTCCTCTCTTTCCCCTCTCCCTTCTACTCCTATTTGCTCTGAGGTTGTTCTCCTTACATACACTCGTTTTTTTTGTTTTTTTTTTGTTTTTCCTTTTTTTTTTATTTTATCTAGCTGTTGGTATATATACCAAATGTTTATGGCCTAAAGAGTCCTGAGATGACCCGTCGGCCATTTAATGTGTGGACAGTTCATTGTAGAAAAGTTAAAGAAAAGTTTAGTGCATATGGAACTATGTCTTATCAGAATGACCACCTACTTTTATTGTACCCTACTTTACAAAATCATCTGTAACATGTATGTGGTTCTATTATTTGTCTTGCACAAGCATTGTATGTCATTATTTTTCTGTACTTTATTATTAATAATAAAAAAAATATTTAAAAAAAAAATAAAAAAAAATTATTGATATTGTTAAGATCCCCATTAGAGGGGGAAATAAATTTAAAATATTAGAGAAAAAAGAACTATTCTGGATGTTAAAGCTCAAAACCAGATCACCTTTGGATATGTATCGTGAATGTGATATCAATTTTTTTATTGATAGTTAATTTACTCTGCTTTTCCTATTTATATATATTTGTATTATACACACTATGTTCTTCTTTAGGTTATATTAAGTATTTTCTCCTTTGCCTTAATTATACATAAGTTATTGTAACCTCATTATTTGTAATTACTAGGATCTGGTTCTTTTATGTTTATTTTTTGTTTACCTTTTAGCATAAACTTTGGGGTTATAGTCCATTTGTATTGGGTCGAAGTAAACAGTTTTTTTTTTTAAATTCTAAGCCAATCATATTTTTGTATCCCCTTTAAATAGTACATGCTTAAAGAAACCAATAAGTCTAAGAATAAGCGCCACTAGGGGCGCAAAACGCATCAGACGACCGTGTTTGTTTGTCTGCCTGCCTTTTTTGGCTTTTCCTATGTGCTTACAGCGTTGTTATAGCTGTATTTTTAATATATTTTTTTTCTAATAAATTGGATTTTTTTATGATATCCCCTGAGTACCTGCATCTTCTGTTCTTCATTCATAATTAGTGATGTCGCGAACATAAAATTTTCCGTTCGCGAACGGTGAACACAAACTTCCGCAAATGTTCGCGAACGGGCGAACCGCCGTAGACTTCAATAGGCAGGCGAATTTTAAAACCCACAGGGACTCTTTCTGGCCACAATAGTGATGGAAAAGTTGTTTCAAGGGGACTAACACCTGGACTCTGGCATGGCGGAGGGGGATGCATGGCGGAGGGGGATGCATGGCAAAACTCCCATGAAAAATTACATAGTTGATGCAGAGTCTGGTTTTAATCCATAAAGGGCATAAATCACCTAACATTCCTAAATTGTTTGGAATAATGTGCTTTAAAACATCAGGTATGATGTTGTATCGATCAGGTAGTGTAAGGGTTACGCCTGCATCACAGTGACAGACCAAACTCCCCGTTGATGTGGAGCAAGACGCAGCAGCAGAAGAGGACTCAGCCGAGGAGGTTATGGAAGAGGATGGAGTAGGAGGAGTAGAGGAGGTGGCAGCAGGCCTGCCTGCAAGTCATGGCGGTGTCACCAACTCCTCTGCAGAGCCCAATGTGCAGTATAGGTGATATACCTGCCCTGACCATGCTTTGGAGACCAGGTATCAGTGGTCAGATGGACCCTTGCCCCAACACTGTGTGCCAGACATGCCATTTTTTTTTTCCTTTTACACAATCGAGTACAGGTTGGGGATTGCCTTTTGTGCAAAGAAATTTTGTCCGGGTACCTTCCACTGCGGTGTCCCAATAGCTACAAATTTTTGGAATGCCTCAGACTCCACCAGCTTGTATGGTAAAAGCTGGCGGGCTAAGAGTTCAGACAAGCCAGTTGTCAGATGCCGGGCAAGGGGGTGACTTTGTGACATTGGCTTCTTACGCTCAAACATGTCCTTGACAGACACCTGACTGTGGGCAGATGAGCAGGAACTGCTCAAGGCAAGAGACAGAGTGGCGGATGGTTGAGAGGGGGCAAGGAGGACAGCAGTGGTTGACGTGGCTGAAGATGCTGGACCAGGAGGAGGATGGCGGCTTTGAGTTTGTGTGCTGCTTGTACTCATGTGTTGATCCCATAGGCGTTTGTGATGTGCGATCATGTGCGTTCGCAAAGCAGTTGTACCTAGGTGGGTGTTGGACTTCCCACGACTCAGTTTCTTTTGGCACAGGTTGCAAATGGCATCGCTGTTGTCAGAGGCAGACACACAAAAAAAATGCCACACTGCTGAGCTCTGCAATGATGGCATTCTGGTGGTGGCAACAGCATGCGTTGATTGGCGTGCTGTCTGGCTGACCCCGGGTGCCGATGCATGCTGCCTGACTGTGCCACTAGCTCCTTGCAATGACCTCCCCCTGCTTCCAACTCGTCTCCTCCTCCTCTCTGTCTCCCCATCTGATTTTTCCCCCTGTTCTACTTCTCTTCTAGCGGGCACCCACGTGACATCCACAGATGCATCGTCATCAACAACCACTTCACTTGTATCTGACAACTCAGCAAAGGAAGCAGCAGCGGGTACAACATCATCATCATCACACCATACGTCCATGTGTGTAATGCTGCCTAACTGACACATATCCCTGTTATCTACATCCTCTGGCAATAATGGTTGCGTATCACTCATTTCTTCCAACTGATGTGTAAATAACTCCTCTGACAGATCAAGTGAAGCGGCTGTGGTGCTAGTGTTGGTGGTGGCGGCAGGCGGGCGAGTGGTAACTTGAGAGGTGCCCGAAGCTAAGCTGGAGGAGGATGGTGCATCAAGGTTCCGAGCGGAAGCTGTAGAAGATTGGGTGTCCTGTGTTAGCCAGTCAACTATGTCCTCAGAACTTTTCGAGTTCAGGGTACGTGGCCTCTGAACACTGGGCAGTATTCTAGGGCCAAAAGGAATCACAGCACCATGACCACGACAGCCCCTGCGGGGTGGCCTGCCTCTGCCTGTTATTTTTTTTTTGATTAGTGGTACTATGCGTGCAAGCTACTGTGACAACAGATATGAGTGGCACTGTGCACTGGCAGAAGTTGGCAGAGTAGACGCTGTAGGCCGGACACACACGCTTGCAGACAACTAACTGCTATTCAATCTATTACAGTCAAAATTGTATTTTTTTTTTAAATGTACACTACTGTTACACCAGATATGAGTTGCACTGGTGTGACACTGTGCCCTGGCAGGCCCTGAAATGCACACGTGTGAAGGAAACTGACTGCTATTATTTCACAGTCAAATTTCTATTTTTTTTTTTAATGTACACTACTGTTACACCAGATATGAGTTGCACTGGTGTGACACTGTGCCCTGGCAGGCCTTGAAACGCACACGCGTGAAGGAAACTGACTGCTATTATTTCACAGTCAAATTTCTAGTTTTTTTTTTAATGTACTCTACTGTTACACCAGATATGAGTTGCACTGGTGTGACACTGTGCCCTGGCAGGCCCTGAAAAGCACACAAGTGAAGGAAACTGACTGCTATTATTTCACAGTCAAATTTCTAGTTTTTTTTTTAAATGTACACTACTGTTACACCAGATATGAGTTGCACTGGTGTGACACTGTGCCCTGGCAGGCCCTGAAACGCACACGTGTGAAGGAAACTAACTGCTATTATTTCACAGTCAAATTTCTATTTTTTAACCCCTTAACGACTGAGGACGTGCAGGGTACGTCCTCAAAAAAAAGGCAGTTAATGCCTGAGGACGTACCCTGCACGTCCTCGGTGTGGAAAGCAGATGGAAGCGATCCTGCTCGCTTCCAGCTGCTTTCCGGTTATTGCAGTGATGCCTCGATATGGAGGCATCCTGCAATAACCTTTGGTAGCCATCCGATGCAGAGAGAGTCACTCTGTGGCCCTCTCTGCACCGGAGATCGGTGGTTTTCCTCGTTGGTGGGTGGGAGCAAACTAGGGAGGCGGGTGGCGGCCATCGATGGCCCTGGTCATGTGGAGGGGGGCGGGATCGTGGGCTTGGATGGCCGGGGGCACGCACGGATGCGCGCACCTGCACAGGAGGGCGGGGGCGGGCACGTGCATGGGAAGGGAGCGGGTGGGAACCGCTACACTACAGAAAAATCTGTAATAAAAAATGTTGAAAAAAGGGATAGTAAGTAAAAAAAAAAGATCAGTAAGGTGGTGGGGGTTTGTCTGTGGGGGGGGGGGGAAGCTACACTACAGAAGAAAAAAAAACCTAACAAAAAAAGCCCTTTTTTTGGCAAACTGGGTACTGGCAGACAGCTGCCAGTACCCAAGATGGCCCCCAATAAGGCAGATGGGGAGGGTTAGAGAGCTGTTTTTGGGGGGATCAGGGAGGTTGGGGGCTAAGGGGGGATGCTACACCACAGCATATGTAAATATGCTAAAAAATATTTTTTTTCTGCCAGTACTTAAGATGGTGGGGACAATTGTGGGGTGGGGGAGGGAAGGGAGCTGTTTGGGAGGGATCAGGGGGTCTGATGTGTCAGGTGGGAGGCTGATCTCTACACTAAAGCTAAAATTAACCCTGCAAGCTCCCTACAAACTACCTAATTAACCCCTTCCCTGCTAACCACAATAGACGTGTCATGCGCAGCAGCATTTAGCGGCCTTCTAATTACCAGAAAGCAACGCTAAAGTCATATAAGACTTCGGCCGGTCTGGAGGTCCTCTTCTGGCCGGATAGGTTGAAGACTTTGGACCCTCTGGAGGACCACTTGTGCCCGGCTGGGTGAAGACATCTCAAGGTAGGGTGATCTTCAAGGGGGTAGTGTTAGGTTTTTTTAAGGGGGGATTGGGTGGGTTTTAGAGTAGGGTTGGGTGTGTGGGTGTTGGGGTTTAATGTTGGGGGGTATTGTATTTTTTTTTACAGGTGAAAGAGCTGATTACTTTGGGGCAATGCCCCGCAAAAGGCCCTTAAAAGGGCTATTTGCAATTTAGTATAGGGTAGGGAATTTTATTATTTTGGGGGGCTTTTTTATTTTATTAGGGGGATTAGATTAGGTGTAATTAGTTTAAAATTCTTGTAATTCTTTTTTTATTTTCTGTAATTTAGTGTTTGTTTTTTTCGTAATTTATTTTATTTAATTTAATTGTAATTGTAATTAATTGTAGGTAGTTTAGGTAATTAGTTTAATTATAGTGTAGTGTTAGGTGTAATTGTAATTTAGGTTAGGATTTATTTTACAGGTAAATTTGTACTTATTTTAACTAGGTAGCTATTAAATAGTTAATAACTATTTAATAACTATTGTACCTAGTTAAATTAAATACAAAGTTGCCTGTAAAATTAATATAAATCCTAAGCTCGCTACAATGTAACTATTAGTTATATTGTAGCTAGCTTAGGGTTTATTTTATAGGTAGTTATTTAATATTAAATAGGATAAATTTATTTAATTGTAGTAATTTAATTTCGTTTTATTTAAATTATATTTAAGTTAGTGGGGGTTAGGGTTAGATTTAGGGGTTAATAAATTTAATATAGTAGCGGCGACGTTGGGGGCGGCAGATTAGTGGTTAATAAATGTAGGTAGGTGTCAGCGATGTTAGGGTCGGCAGATTAGGGGTTAATAAAATTTAACTAGTGTTTGCGAGGCGGGAGTGCTGCGGTTTAGTGGCGTCGATCTCCGTTCGGCAGATTAGGGGTTAAATAATTTTATTATAGTGTTTGCGATGTGGGGGGCTTCGGTTTAGGGGTTAATAGGTAGTTTATGGGTGTTAGTGTACTTTGTAGCACTTTAGTTAAGAGCTTTATGTTCCGGCGTTAGCCCATAAAACTCTTAACTACTGACTTTTAAATGCGGTAGGAGTCTGAACAGGAGAGGGTCTACCGCTCACTTTTTAAGGCGATCGTAATACCAGTGTTAATAAAATCCCATTAAAAAGATAGGATACGTAATTGACGTAAGGGGATTTGCGGTATGCTAAAATCGCGGAAAAAAAGTGAGCGGTAGACCCTCTCCTGCCTGACTCGTAATACCAGCGGGCGTTAAAAAGCAGCCCCCTCAATGCTTCTTTTTAAGGCTAACGCAAGACTCTTAATCTAGCCGTATATATTTCCAAAATGGTAAAATGCGTAATTTGTATTTATAATGGACGTTACTTTGAGAAAAATAAAGGGAATATTTTAAAATGGAAATTCAACATTTCTGTTCCTTAGTTATAAAAATTAAATAGAGCATGTATTTTTCTGAAATGCTCACAGATAATTTTATTTTTTAAGGTGTCTTTATTGTTAAGGAGCAGATATGCAATAGTGTGAAGTATCTAAAGACATCTGGCTAACCATTGCCACTATGCATTGTTGCCCACCCACAAATAAGTAGATATCTCCCAGTAATGCTTTGCTGCTCATAAGCCTATGCATATAGTTTGTGCAAACTTAGGATAACATGAGAGTGAACCATATGTGATTATTAAAGTCCATTTTTATTTTAGATTCAAATCTGCTCTGTCTGAATCATGGAAGATTAACTTATGGTTGCATTTCCTTTTCACTACAAATGAAATAGCCATCACAAGATATTAAGTAAAAATAAATAGTTGACATAATAGCCAATATTCTAATAGTAAATATGAAATGGGATATTTTATAAATAAATATGCAGTTATATGCAGGTTATATACATTTAAAGGGACAGTAAACCAAAAATATATAATTACTTTAAAGGGACATGAAACCCAAAATTTCTCTTTCGTGATTCAGATACAGAATACAATGTTAAACAACTTTCCAATTTACTTCTATTATTTAATTTGCTTCCTTCTCTTGTTATCCTTTGATGAAATATTTATCTAAGCAAATTCAGGAGCAACAGAGAACCTAGGTTCTAGCTGTTGATTGGTGGTTACATATATATTGATTGTGATTGGTTCACCCATGTGTTCAGTTAGAAACCATTAGGGCATTGCTGCTCCTTCAACAAATGATACCAAGAGAATTAAACAGATTAGATACTAGAAGTAAATTAGAAAGTTGTTTAAAATTGTATCCTCTATCTGAATCATGAATGAAAATATTTGGGATTCATATCCCTTTAATACACATTACACATTTTGTCATACTCGATCCTGTTATGTGAATATACATTTGACTTGTGTGAGGACCTTGAATATAAACTGTCCACTTATCTCCCTCCTTTGATAGAGCTTTTTAATGATTCAGTGCAGACTCTTAAAGGGACAGTATACTATAATATTTGGATCACATAATGTGTTTACAATTCCTTATTATTTAGTATAAAGTCTGAAATTAAATTTTTCCTGTTTGTCTATGAATTATTATTTTGACTCCAGAACAAAATAAAATATTCTTAGCTTGTATAGATAATCTGATCTCGTAACTTTATCCCATTGTTTCATATACATGCTTCTTATATCTGCAAAACAATCAACCTAAAACATTTTTACTTTGTATTATCTTATATATTGTGTGCCCCACTGGGAAGGAAATATCTTATAATGGCTGTGTTTACACAGCTTTGCCTTAAGGACAAAAACATTATGAAAAGTGGAGATAACATAGGAGAAATAAACTATTTGAAAATAAAAATTAAGGGTAACATAAATAGTTGTAAACAATTTTATACACTACAGCAGGTAAAGAGGATAATTGTGAGAAATAATATGTTTAAATATTTATGAGTTAATTGTCCCTTCAAATGACTCCACTAGAGTGAAAATTCATCAATATGGCATACAATAACTAGCTCTGTCTAAATGTAAAAATAAAGTTAGCTATCATGTTTTCTTTAAAGATCATTTAATCTAACTAGGTTACCTTGCAAATAATGATACCATAATAACTAAGCTATATTTATTTTAAGAATATGTTAAAAATAAATGATATTGGAATGTGAATATATAATTAAACTACACTGTCACTTTAATCAAACAAGTTCACCCTACACATTTCTTAAAAGTGACATGACCAAAGTTGTTATGCAGACTTTATACTGCATAGTCTCGTCATTAACATTTTAGGATTTGTACATCTCTAAATCACACAACCAAAAATTAGATGGCTGTGTCTAACTCCACCTTAACTTTTGTAAGATACAAGACTTTAACACTCATTATCTGCTTGAGCTGTGTTGATAATTACATAAAAGGGAAACTGTATTATATTTAATATTAGGCATGTGCTTGTAAAATAGATACTTTAACAAACAGTCATGGGACTAATATTTTGTTTACGTGTCCTAATATTAGAAGGATGTATTTCTTATTATCTTGCTTGGATAGAAAATATGAATATATATATATATATATATATATATATATATATAGTATTTAAATAAATAAAATAAAATAATATAGTATGTAGAGATATTTATTTGAAAAAAAAAAGATTCTAACAATAAATCATTATTCGTTTTGGAATTCATCAAAAATGAAGATCTGTAAAAAAATAATAATAATATTAGAATATGAAATCAATTGTGTTATTTAATGAACACATGTATACACAAATATTCTGTAAATATAATAATTATACTTTCATCTTCTGTCTATGCTCTAACATGTATTGTTTGTTTTGAGATTAAAGCCAGGTTCAGACTGGAGATCTTGATCTATATCTATCTATACGTAATTTTAAATTAATCACATTAAATTGTCTAATCAAGAGTTGACTTACATATTAACATTTACAATTAGACAAAATAATGTCTAATATCCAATTTTGTTCAAAGATTCCTAATTATTCAATTGTATCAGGGACATAATTGAATGTAATATTTCCTGTCCCTTTAAAAACTAATATACCTAAATGTCAACTATGAAATGTATCCCTTTATCTATATGATTGATCACAATCTGAATCCTCTCTAGCACAAAGTAGGGGGAATGTATATTAAATAAACGGCTTAAAAAACAGAATTTATGCTTACCTGATAAATTACTTTCTCTTACGGTGTATCCAGTCCACGGATTCATCCTTACTTGTGGGATATTCTCAATTCCTACAGGAAGTGGCAAAGAGAGCACACAGCAAAGCTGTCCATATAGCTCCCCTCAGGCTCCGCCCCCCCAGTCATTCGACCGACGGTTAGGAGAAAAAGGAGAACCATAGGGTGCAGTGGTGACTGTAGTTATTTTAAAAATTAAATTTGAACCTGACTTAATTGTCAGGGCGGGCCGTGGACTGGATACACCGTAAGAGAAAGTAATTTATCAGGTAAGCATAAATTCTGTTTTCTCTTACTTGGTGTATCCAGTCCACAGATTCATCCTTACTTGTGGGATACCAATACCAAAGCTTTAGGACACGGATGAAGGGAGGGAACAAGTCAGGCAACCTAAACGGAAGGCACCACTGCTTGCTAAACCTTTCTCCCAAAAATAGCCTTCGAAGAAGCAAAAGTATTGAATTTGTAAAATTTGGCGAATGTATGCAGTGAAGACCAAGTCGCTGCCTTACAAATCTGTTCAACAGAAGCCTCATTCTTGAAAGCCCATGTGGAAGCCACAGCTCTGGTGGAATGAGCTGTAATTCGTTCAGGAGGCTGCTGTCCAGCAGTCTCATAAGCCAATCGGATGATGCTTTTCAGCCAGAAGGAAAGAGAGGTAGCAGTCGCTTTCTGACCTCTCCTCTTACCAGAGTAGACAACAAATAAGGATGATGTTTATCTGAAATCCTTAGTTGCTTTTAAATAGAATTTTAAAGCACGAACCACGTCAAGATTGTGTAAAAGTCGTTCCTTCCTAGAAACTGGATTTCTGCAATTGGAACTGGGTCTATCACTCCTATTTTTAGAAGATCTTCTACACAGCTTAAGAACGCCTGTTTCTTTGTTTGGTCTGAAGACAAACGAGAAATGTGGAACCTTCCCCTTGGGGGAGAATCCTTGAATTCTAGAAGGTACCCCTGAGCAACTATTTCTAATGCCCAGGGATCCGGAACGTCTCTTGCCCAAGCCTGAGCAAAGAGAGAAAGTCTGCCCCCTACCAGATCCGATCCCGGATCGGGGGCTACCCCTTCATGCTGTCTTGGTAGCAGGAGCAGGCTTCTTGGCCTGTTTACCCTTATTCCAGCCCTGCAAGGGTTTCCAGGTTGCTTTGGGCTGGGAAGCGTTATCTTGCTCTGTGGCAGCAGAGGTTGCAGCAGGTCCGCTCCTGAAGTTGCGAAAGGAGCAAAAATTAGCCTTGTTTTTGCCCTTAAACGGCCTATCTTGTGGAAGGGCATGGCCCTTGCCCCCAGTGATATCTGAAATAATTTCTTTCAGCTCTGGGCCGAATAGGGTTTTCCCCTTGAAGGGAATATTTAACAGTTTTTTTTTGGACGACACATCCGCCGACCATGATTTGAGCCAAAGCGCTCTTCGCGCCATGATGGCAAAACCTGAGTTTTTCGCTGCTAGCTTAGCTAATTGGAGAGCAGCATCAGTAATAAAAGAATTAGCCAGCTTTAGAGCATGAATTCTATCCATGACCTCATCGTATGAAGTCTCCCTCTGGAGCGACTCCTCCAGGGCCTCGAACCAAAAAGCTGCTGCAGTAGTTACCAGAATAATGCAGGCAATTGGTTGAAGAAGAAAAATTTTCTTCAGCAATCCTTCCAATTTTTATCCATAGGATCTTTGAAAGCACAACTGTCCTCTATTGGTATAGTTGTACACTTAGCAATTGTTGAAACAGCCCCCTCTACCTTAGGGACCGTCTGCCCGCTTGGGGTCGTTTATGGGGAACATTTTCTTAAAGATAGGGGGGGGGGGGAAAGGGTACACCTGGTCTCTCCCACTCCCTAGTCACAATATCCACCACCCTCTTTGGGATCGGAAATGCCTCAGTGTATACTGGGACCTCTAAAAACCTGTCCATCTTACACAATTTTTCTGGGACCACCATGGGGTCACAATCATCCAGCGTAGCTAAAACCTCCTTAAGCAGGATGCGGAGGTGTTCCAGCTTAAATTTAAACGCTAAGGAATCTGACTCTGCCCGCTGAGAAACTTTTCCTGTGTCAGAAATTTCTCCCTCAGACAGACCGTCCCTCACTTCTACTTCTGAGTTTTGTGAGGGTACTACAGATAAATCATCCAAAGCTTCTGATTGCTCATCCTCTGTATTTAAAACTAAGCTATCACGCTTTTTTGGAAAAACTGGCAGTTTGGATAAAAATGCTTCAAGGGAATTATCCATTACTGCTGCTAATTGTTGTAAAGTAATAGGGGCAAATGCGCTAGAGGTACTAGGCATCGCTTGCGCGGGCGTAACTGGTGTCAACACATGGGGAGAGGAAGAAGGACTATCCTCATAACCCTCTGTTAAGGAATCATCTAGGGCTACATTTTTAAGTGTTACTGGATGGTCTTTAAAATGCTTAGATGTTTTAGCACACTTTAAACATAAATGCAATGGGAGTACCGCCATGGCTTTTAAACATAAAGAACAAGGTCTATCTGAAGGCTCAGACATGTTTGACAGACTTAGACAGCACTACAATACAGAAAAAAAATCACTTTTTGAAAAAACGTTACTGTGTCTTTAAATAATAAAAAGCACACACTTTTTTACCAAATCACCAAAAAATCAGATCTTTATGAAATTTTCACCACATGATCCTAATGCTTTGAAATGATTGCACACAAATTTTCAAATCAATTAACCCCTTATTGCCCAAACCGGAGCAAATTGAAGTAAACAACCGGTTTAACACACTACAGCACGGTGCCACAGTCTTTGCTGTGGCCCTACCTTCCTTTTGGGTTATTTGTAGAAGAAAAATAAGCCTCCCTGAAGTCCTCCTGCACTCTCAGGACTCTACATGTGAAGCTGCATGAAGCTGTCTTGCAAATCAACTGCGCAACTGAGGCGCGAAAATGAGGCCCCCTCCCTCTTCATTCCAGACTTATGGGGCCTTCCTGAGTCAGATTAGGAGTCTTACAATATGCCAGGCGTAATAAAACCCCCAAAAGTGTTTCCAACGTTTAAAACACTTGAACAAATATAAGATTACACTAATAAAGTAATCGATTTAACCCATCACAGTGTCAACCAGTATTTAAGCCCTTCACTGAAGCCATCCTTCTATACTGCGTCTCAGAAAATGGCTTACCTTCCCTCATGGGGATTTCTGTCAGTCTTCTAGCATTACCAGGTCTTGTTAGAAAAAAATGACTGAGCATACCTTAAGCAGTTAAGCCTGCAAACTGTTCCCCCCAACTGAAGTTCTCCGGTACTCAACAGTCCTGCGTGGGAACAGCAATGGATTTTAGTTACAACATGCTAAAATCTTTTTCCTCTCAGCAGAAATCTTCATCCCTTTCTGCCTCAGAGTAAATAGTACAAACCGGCACTATTTTAAAATAACAAACTCTTGATTGAAGAAATAAAAACTACAAATCTAACACCACAAACTCTTTACCCTCCCGTGGAGATGCTACTTGTTAGAGCGGCAAAGAGAATGACTGGGGGGGGCGGAGCCTGAGGGGAGCTATATGGACAGCTTTGCTGTGTGCTCTCTTTGCCACTTCCTGTAGGGATTGAGAATATCCCACAAGTAAGGATGAATCCGTGGATTGGATACACCAAGTAAGAGAAAATAGGACTTGGTGAAAGTTGTCAAACACATTCAATATATTATGAACTATTTTCACATTATTCCTCCTATGATTCTTAATAGCACGCATTGTGCAAACCTAACCTGTCTTTAAAAGTCGATTCTATTGAAAATATCAGTTTATCTTCATTATGTGTCATATTCATCACTTTCCAAATAGAGGATTGTGAAATAACATTTAAAAGAAAAGAGGAAACATAAGTGTTTCCAATAGGATGTATCCTGCATCCCCAGTCTTGTTCCATAGAATTGTCTACACTTACCAAGTGAACGTGTCTTTGTATGTTTTTCAAAGTCAGCACAGTTGAAAGACAATGCCACAGACAGGATCACATTGGTATTCTTCACTTTCAGTCTGGTATTCTTCACTTTCAGTCTGGTATTCTTCACTTTCAGTCTGTAGATGAAGTGAAGTCAATCTCCCTAATGGAAAATAAAGTGTAAATCAAATTTCTAATAAAATGGCACATAGTTCTGCATCCCTCCCCTAACACTACCTATTTCCTAAAATGTTTATAGCAATTGCTTACTAAGCATATGTAGCCTCTTGTGTTATGTTATAGCAATACATTGTGAAACTGACTCACATACATTGTCCATACTTAAACTCTGATCTATCTGTGGCATTTATCCCTTTCAGAATATCTAAAATCTAATAATGTCTGAACTAAATACTACATGTAAACTAATTGTATGCTATATGATGGATCATTGGGCAAACCCCCCCCCCCGTCTCGGTCGATACATTGAGGCCTATTTAACAAAGGTCTGTCTGACCAGATCCGACAGTGCAGATCAGGTCCGACAGACCTCGCTGAATGCAGAGAGCAATACGCTCTCCGTATTCAGCATTGCACCAGCAGCTCTTGTGAGCTGCTAGTGCAACACCACCTCCTGCAGATTCATGGCCAATCGGTCACCAGCAGGGGGGTGTCAATCAACCTTGTGTTTCTGGCGAGTCTGAAGGTTCACAATAAACATGGGGCATCAAGGTCCATACAGAGCTTGATAGATATACCCCATTGTGTATACTTACCATCTGATGTAGTCTTTAAAAATCATGTGGCAAAGTCATTACAGGAGCCAATGCTAGAATCATCTGATGTATAAATTTCCTATGATAATAAAATATATTTTAGATTTTGCTATAATCATTTCTTGAACAATCCTAACATGTTCACGCAATTCTACTTTCATTTTACTCAAAGTCTAACATATTCGCAATGCTCCTATATAACGTATAGTATTTATCGTCTGAAATGGGAGTTGATGATGTTGGCTCTGACATTGACCCCCTTGTCCCAGAATGGCCCCTCTAGAACTGGCTCATCCTCCTCATCTTGGAGAAGGTCTCGGGGTGCCTGGATGGCCTGCAGCATCAAAGCCCGCTGAGCAATATTATGAAAGACGCTGCAGGCTATAACGATCTTCGCCACCTTACCAGGGCTGTATTGAAGAGCTCCTCCAGACCTGTCTAGGCATCATAAAAGCATTTTGAGGAGCCCAAACATCCACTCCACTACAGCCCTGGTCCGCTTGTGCGCACCTGGGCGCCGTCTGTGGGGTTACGCAATGGCGTAATGAGCCAAGGCAGGCTCATGTAACCCAATTCACCTATAAATAATGAACATGATAAAATGTCAATATTACAAATATCTTAAAAATTATGATATGAAAATACATTTAAATAAAATGATACAAAGCATTTGTGTATACGAAAAGACAAATAAATGGTTAAAGCGCATCCTATATCTGCACATTTAAGCTATAACCTGCTACATATCTGTTATTCGCTAAAACTAGACATTTGCTTAAATAGAGAAATAAATGGTTAATTCGCATCCTATTTTTGCACATTTTAGCTATGACCTGCTACATATCTGTTTGTTTCTAAAACTAGACATTTGATGAAATAGAGAAATAAATGGTTAAAGCGCATCCTATAGCTGCACATTTAAGCTATGACCTGCTACATATCTGTTATTCGCTAAAACTAGACATTTGCTGAGAAAAATAAATGGTTAAATTGCATCCTATATCTGCACATTTTAGCTATGACCTGCTACATATCTGTTTGGAGCTAAAACTAGACATTTGCTGAAAGAGACAAATAAATGATTAAAGCACATCCTATAGCTGCACATTTAAGCTATGACCTTCTACATATCTGTTATTCCCTAAAACTAGACATTTGCTAAAAGACAAATAAATGGTTAAAGCGCATCCTATATCTGCACATTTAAAGTGAAGGTAAACTTTGGTGAATGAAATCCCGTTTTTTAAAATACTATTAAAAACAGGGGCACTTTCATTCATCAAAGTTTACAAAGCAGCCGTTTTGTTAAAAAAATTACCTTTTTTCTTTTCACTGCTACAGCAGCTCCCCCCACATAGAGATTTTCTATTCACACGTCAGCAATGACTAATCCTGCTTCCTCCAAGCACAGCTTTTCCCCCAGGGTATTCATTGCCTGAGACCGTGCTTTCATTTACCAAAGTTTACTTTCACTTTAAGCTATGACCTGCTACATGTTTGGAGCTAAAACTAGATATTTGCTGAAATAGAGAAATAAATGGTTAAAGTGCATCCTATATCTGCACATTTAAGCTATAACCTGCTACATATCTGTTATTCATTAAAACTAGGCATTTGCTGAAATAGAGAAATAAATGGTTAAAGCGCAATCTAAATCTGCACATTTAAGCTATGACCTGCTACATATCTGTTATTCGCTAAAACTGGACATTTGCTGAAAGACAAATAAATGGTTAAAGCACATCCTATATCTGCACATTTTAGCTATGACCTGCTACATATCTGTTTGGAGCTAAATCTAGACATTTGCTGAAATAGACAAATAAATGGTTAAAGCGCATCCTATAGCTGCACATTTAAGCTATGACCTGCTACATATCTGTTATTCGCTAAAATTGGACATTTGCTGAAAGACAAATAAATAGTTAAAGCGCATCCTATATCTGATAATTTAAGCCATGACCTGCTACATATCTGTTTGGAGCGAAAACTAGACATTTGCTGAAATAGAGAAATAATTGGTTAAAGTGCATCCTATATCTGCACATTTAAGCTATGACCTGCTACATATCTGTTATTCGCTATAACTAGACATTTGCTGAAATAGAGAAATAAATGGTTAAAGTGCATCCTATATCTGCACATTTAAGCTATGACCTGCTACATATCTGTTATTCACTAAAACTAGACATTTGCTGAAAGACAAATAAATGGTTAAAGCGCATCCTATATCTGCACATTTAAGCTATGACCTGCTACATATCTGTATGGAGCTAAAACTAGACATTTGCTGAAATTGAGAAATAAATGGTTAAAGCGCATCCTATATCTGCACATTTAAGCTATGACCTGCTACATATCTGTATGGAGCTAAAACTAGACATTTGCTGAAAGAGACATATAAATGGTTAAAGCGCATCCTATAGCTGCACATTTTGTACATTACAATGGCAATTGTCTAACTACTTGACCATGCTGTGCACAAGTACTCACCATCGAGCCACCCATGGGGAAACTGTCTGTCCTCAAACTGCCGCCACAGTGATGACTGCCTGAGGATGCGGTCATCATGACTCGCCCCACCAAAATTTGCACATGTGTAAGGCAATGACAAAAAGCATGTATGTGCAGCCATCAATCATCATCTGGTGAGCCTATCTAGATAGACTGTTCATCCAAGCATATGACTTGAATAAATGAAATGCTATAATAGACGTAAATGAGACAAATGCTTAAAATTGCCTACTGTTTGTGAATAAGGAAATCTTAAAAAGTATTTTTTCTGTCCGTTTAAATATGAGTTAATTCTTGAAACCGATTTTGTATTGTTGATGATAGAATTGATTGTGATTTATAGTTGATGTAATGTAATTTCCTAAAGAATTTGATGTTGTAGTATAACCGATAACTTTAGTGTCATATAGTCTATTTCTTGATCTATTCGTCATTGCGGGACCAACACAAGAATGAATGAATTAACTCCACAATTATAATGCTGCCATTACAAGTTTTAAAAGAAAAAAATATCTTGTGCGTTACGGAAAGAGGCCGGTTGCGTGCACAAGCATGTGTTCCCCATAGAAGTCAATGGAGGCGAGAAATTGCAAGAAAAAAAACTTCCAACACTTGTGTTGAGCGTAAAGTGAGTGACGTCATGTCATTCAGAGAAAAAGTACCTAAATCCTGTTAATTTTATAATAAAAAAATGTTTTGTGTACATAATGTGCTGTACATTGTTTATATGTATCGGTTTCTGTATGTATGTGATATTTGTATGTAGATGTAGCTAGATGAGTGTATGTTCATGTATGTCTATGTAAGTCAATGTAAAATTGTTTTTTGTGCCTTTTTTTCTAACACCCGAGATCCCGTATCTTTTATCAGTTATATTTCTTTTTCTAAATAAATTATGAAAAAAATAAAAATCGTAGAATGTTTGTATGAGTGTAAGTGTACTTTGTATAATATTTTTGAAGTGATTCGTGAATGTTTTGGGTAATGATCTATCAATAACTACTGGTCTGGGAGAGCGTTCTGGATTTGAGCATAGATGATGATTTTTGTGGCGCTACATAAACTTGTAATAGCAGGGTTAGGGAAAATGAGGCGTTATGGCCCATAACGATGCTATTTGCGTCATAACACAAAACTCGTAATCTAGGTGATACATATATTGGAGTATATATATATATATATATATATTGGAGCGCAAAAATAATAGGGCACAAAAATAATACAGTGGGGAAAAAAAATATTTAGTCAGCCACCAATTGTGCAAGTTCTCCCACTTAAGAAGATGAGAGAGGCCTGTAATTTTCATCATAGGTATACCTCAACTATGAGAGACAAAATGTGGAAACAAATCCAGACAATCACATTGTCTGATTTGGAAAGAATTTATTTGCAAATTATGGGGGAAAATAAGTATTTGGTCACCTACAAACAAGCAAGATTTCTGGCTCTCACAGACCTGTATCTTCTTCTTTAAGAGGCTCCTCTGTCCTCCACTCATTACCTGTATTAATGGCACCTGTTTGAACTTGTTATCAGTATAAAAGACACCTGTCCACAACCTCAAAAGGTCACACTCCAAACTCCACAATGGTGAAGACCAAAGAGTTGTTGAAGGACACCAGAAACAAAATTGTAGACCTGCACCAGGCTGGGAAGACTGAATCTGCAATAGGCAAGCAGCTTGGTGTGAAGAAATCAACTGTGGAAGCAATAATTAGAAAATGGAAGACATACAAGACCACTGATAATCTCCCTCGATCTGGGGATCCACGCAAGATCTCACCCCGTGGGGTCAAAATCATCACAAGAACGGTGAGCAAACATCCCAGAACCACACGGGACCTAGTGAATGACCTGCAGAGAGCTGGGACCAATGTAACAAAGGCTACCATCAGTAACACACTACGCTGCCAGTGTCAGATGTGTCCCCCTGCTTAAGCCAGTACATGTCTGGGCCCGTCTGAAGTATGCTAGAGAGCATTTGGATGATCCAGAAGCGGATTGGGAGAATGTCATATGGTCAGATGAAACCAAAGTTGGTCGTGTTTGGAGGAAAGAGAATGCTTAGTTGCAACCAAAGAACACCATACCTACTGTGAAGCATGGGGGTGGCAACATCATGCTTTGGGGCTGTTTCTATGCAAAGGGAACAGGACAACTGATCCATGTAGGACAAGGGAGTAAAAGAAGCGCAAAAGAACAATTTTGAGTAATTTATTCAGAACATGTAAATAAATAAACATAAAAACTTACACTCTGGTAAGCAGCAACATTCGTCCAAGTCATACACAGAATAAAATGTGGTCCAGTAAAAGCCTGCAGCGGTCTGATTCCTGCTCTAAACAAACTGAACGTCCGTGATGGAAAACAAGCCGTCAAGCCCAAATCGAACGTCTGACGTCAGTAAGGAGCTGAATTCAGAGCGTCCCCCTCAGATGGATCCTTCTCAGGCCGCACAGCTAACAGCTGAAACTGCATATAGTCCCCAAAGATATCCCTACGTGTTTCGTTTGGATCTTGGCCGAACTTTGTCAAGGGCAAAGAATGTTCAAGTAGTATACTGTCACAGTAAAGTATCAGTCTTTTATAAGTTAGCCACAAGCACCCTCTATTGGTTGAATACGATACATGTAATATTGCAAGGGCTAAATAATCTTTCCTAGATAAAAACTTGAGCATAACAATCATATTATTCCTTATACATTCAAAAAATGCAAAAACTTGAGTCTTGAGTCTTGAAAAAGTCCTGATGAAACGGACGAAACGCGTAAACCGACCAAAGAGGGACATCATTACAGACACTATATCTGTTGTGGTTACAAGTACGTTCGTAATTTGGGGTTACTAAGCACCTGTGCCTTTGGACTTTGTACAGACGCAACAACGGAATCCAGCCTGGAGTGCTGCCTGTCGGATTGCGGTCCAGTTCATGTAAAACAAAGGCTTGAATTTTATATTATCTTGTAAGTGTAACTGTTTTTATAGCGCATAAGAAGTGATTAAAAACTTTTACCTTGAGTTGCGGTTGTGCTCTGTTCTTTTCTTGTGTTTTCAACTTGTGTACTATACCTCAGATAGGCCCTAGTTTTCTGCATGACAGGCTGCAAAAAATAATCCACAAATTGTGATAAATGATTGCACAATGAGTCAATACCAGAGACTATGGGCCTACCTGGGGGATTAATAGAGTCCTTATGGACTTTTGGAAGGTGGTAAAATCCTGCAATTTTAGGGGAACCTACAAAAAGGAAAGCATATTCATATGCATTTATAATGGTCTTTTCCTTAGCCTCACATAATAGTTTTTTCAAATCCCTTATATATCCAATCGTGGGATCCCTCTCTAGAATGGAATAGGTAGTTTTGTCACCAAGCAAACGATAGGCTTCCTTTAAATACACTTCTCAATCCTGAATGACAATCCCACCACCCTTGTCCGCACTCCTAATGACAATGTCATTATTATCCATTAAACCCTTCAATGATTTGCGTTCAAGGGTGGTGAGATTGTCAGAATACTTGTTTAATGATTTCTTGGGGTTAACTTAACAAATGCCCTTTCCAAATCATCCATTACTAATTTACAAAAGACTGGAATTTGATCCCCTTGAGCTCCTATAGGATAAAAATTAGACTTATTCTTAAAAAGGGAGTGTATGATAGTTTGCTCCTCTTCATAGACAGATAACTCCATAGGATTTAGTAGTGATAAAGGTTCCTCAACTAGAGATTGTAAAAGGTTATTTTCTCGTTCCAAATTACGCAAAATGTTTAAAATTTCTAGATCTTTACATTCCAGATATTCAATATTATGGTTACTTCTATTACAAGGATTTTTAAGAAAATATCGCTTTAAAGTTAATTTGCGAATGAATTTTTGAACATCAATAAAGACTTCAAATTTGTTTGGTGGGGCCTTGGGTGCAAAATTTAACCCTTGAATTGAAAATAGTAGATTTACCCTCTTCTAATATCTTGGCCTTCTGTCTGCTTGCCTGCAATCTCTGTCCTGCTCTGGTTCCCCTTCATGCTCTAACGATCTTTTCCTTGAGGGTACAGTTCTCCTTCCTAAATCTTGCCTCTCCTCCTCTATCCTCTCCAAGTTTACTCTTTCTTGTATAATTTGCCCCCTGGGCCTGTTCACCTCAAAAACACATTTGCTGACTCATCCCTAAATTCCCTTCTGGGTTCATTCTGTTGCCCCTTAGGTCTCGCACCCTGATTCTCCCAAGACAGGTTATTATAATCATGTGATCTACTCACTTCCTGGTCAAGGATTTGGAATCTATTATGAACATTCTTTGCCCTTGACAAAGTTCGACTGAGATCCGAACGAAACGCGTAGGGATATCTTTGGGGACTATATGCAGTTTCAGCTGTTAGCTTTGCGGCCTGAGAAGGATCCATCTGAGGGGGACGCTCCGAATTCAGCTCCTTACTGACGTCAGACGCCGTTTTGGGCTTGATGGCTTGTTTTCCATCATGGACGTTCAGTTTGTTTAGAGCAGGACTCAGACCGCCGCAGGCTTTTACTGGACCACATTTTATTCTGTGTATGACTTGGACGAATGTTGCTGCTTACCATAGTGTAAGTTTTTATGTTTATTTATTTACATGTTCTGAATAAATTACTCAAGATTGTTCTTTTGTGCTTCTTTTACTCCCTTGTCCTAGCTGTTGTTTATCCGGGTGATCAGAGGAAAAATCATCCAAGGAGGAGCAGCATCAACTTGAGTAACCCTTTAAAAATCATCTTTTAAAAATCATCTTATAAGACTTGAATATCGGCTCATCTCTTTTTGGGATTGCACATTTGATTACATTTGGATTTTTAGGTATTTTAGGATATTCATGTTGTTTAAATAATCCGTTTAGGTTATTAATGTCATTGTTATTATTTATTTGAATTTGTATTTTTTTTTTACTTCTTATTTGTTGGGATCATGTGTTAATTGTTATAATTTTTATGTGGAGTTTTAGGCATTTAAATAGGAGTTATTTGGTTGATTAGTGCTGATATCATTTGGTGTATATATACAACTGATCCATGTACATGAAAGAATGAATGGGGCCATGTATCGTGAGATTTTGAGTGCAAAATAGGGCATTGAAGATGAAACGTGGCTGGGTCTTTCAGCATGACAATGATCCCAAACACACCGCCCGGGCAACGAAGGAGTGGCTTTGTAAGAAGCATTTCAAGGTCCTGGAGTAGCCTAGCCAGTCTCCAGATCTCAACCCCATAGAAAACCTTTGGAGGGAGTTGAAAGTCTGTGTTGCCCAGCGACAGCCCCAAAACATCACTGCTCTAGAGGAGATCTGCATGCAGGAATGGGCCAACATACCAGCAACAGTGTGTAACAATCTTGTGAAGACTTACAGAAAACGTTTGACCTCTGTCATTGCCAACAAAGGATATATAACAAAGTATTGAGATGAACTTTTGATATTGACCAAATACTTATTTTCCACCATAATTTGCAAATAAATTCTTTCCAAATCAGACAATGTGATTGTCTGGATTTGTTTCCACATTTTGTCTCTCATAGTTGAGGTATACCTATGATGAAAATTACAGGCCTCTCTCATCTTCTTAAGTGGGAGAACTTGCACAACTGGTGGCTGACTAAATACTTTTTTGCCCCACTGTATCTATTATTTATTGGGTCGCAAAAAAAATATATTAAAAGAAGAGCAAAAATAGAATTGCAAAATAATGAAGACAGATCTATTTTCTTCCATGAATGTTTTTTTTTAAAAGGGGAGTTAACAAAGCTACTAGTGGAGCTGTATAAATATTGCTATTGGTTCATTTACCGCTGAGATGGAGAATAGTTGGTTATTTTCATTGATTATTAAGGTGCAGATACTAAGCCAACTGGAGAAATTTATATTTACATCTCCCCCATTTTGTTTATAAATATGAGCAGGAAGAGAACCCAAAGGAGAATTACCCAAATAATTCTCCTTGTGCTTGATAAATCTTGCTCCCAGTGGTACTTGATCTGGCAGTAGTGTTTGTAACAATGTTATACAGAGTAGCAAACACTGCTGCCATAGAACCCTAAAGCCAATCTATGGCCACAGAGTTTGCAACTATATAAAACAGTGCTATAAACATTGTTGCAAACGCTGCTGCCCGATGGCTAAAGACATGTGCACTCTCCTGAGTTCACCTATTAATACTCTTTAATAAAGGATATCAAAGGAAGTGAGCAAAACGGATACTAGAAGTAAATGGAAATATGTTTAAATGTACATGCTCTATTTTAATCGTACATTTACAGTCAACACCAGAATGTTTGTTGTTTAAAAAGATAGATCATCCCTTTATTACCCATTCCCCAGTTTTGCATAACCATTTCTGTTATATTAATTTACTTTTTACCTCTGTAATTACCTTGTATCTAAGCCTCTACAAACTGCCCCCTTATTTCAGATCTTTTGACAGACTTGCATTTTAGCCAATCAGTGCTTACTCCTAGGTAACTTCACGTGCGTGAGCTCATTGTTATCTATATGACACACATAAACTAATGCCCTCTAGTTGTAAAAAACTGTCACATAAGAGGCGGCATTCAAGGGCTTAGAAATTAGCATATGAGCCTACCTAGGTTTAGCTTTCAACTAAAAATTCCAAGAGAACAAAGCAAAATTGGCGATTAAAATAAAATGGAAAGTTGTTTAAAATTACATGCCCTATCTGAATTATGAAAGTTTATTTTGGACTTGACTGTCCCTTTAATTTTGACTTTACTGCACCTTTAAAGACATGATCTAGATGATTTCACAGCATGGGGCTATTTAACACTAAATATTATTTATTACCCAGTTTGTGTTTGATCAAATATGTTCTTCAAAGGAGCAGGAATGCATTTGAGGTGAATGGGGTTGTGCATTATAATATGTTGGTTATTTACATTGGTTTGAGTGGGCAAGATCAACTAGTGTGTTTTGCTTATGGTTTAAAATGTTTAAATAGTTTGTGGTTAAAATCAATAAACCAGCTGTTCCCATTATAATCTACAGTATGTCTTGGTGTCTGTGTTTTCTTTACTTATGTGTATCTTTGTCTATATGCCTGTCTATATGCCATATGTTAAGGTAAAAAAAAGTGAATAATTAATGTGCAGTGTATTGTATTTTTTTAATTAGATTTTTTTTCTGTTGTCTTTCTTTATTCTGTCAGTTTGAGTTATTTTAGTCTTAATAGAAACAATAAAAGCTGTATTATATATATATATATATATATATATATATATATATATATATATATATATATATATATAAAAAAGCAATTTTAATCAAGCATGATCTGGTCAGTTGGTGGGAGTGTGCAAGGAGTACGTTTTTTAAATCATTGTCAGGCAAAAAAAAATGATCGGAACAGCCAATAGAATGCGAGCTCAATCTGATTGGCTGATTGGATCAGCCAATCGGATTGAACTTGATTCTGATTGGCTGATTCCATCAGCCAATCAGAATATTCCTACCTTAATTCCAATTGGCTGATAGAATCCTATCAGCCAATCGGAATTCGAGGGACGCCATCTTGGATGACGTCATTTAAAGGAACCGTCATTCGTCGTTCAGTCGTCGGCCAGGATGGATGTTCCGCGTCGGAGGTCTTCAGGATGCTGCCGCTCCACTCCGGATGGATGACGATAGAAGATGCCTCTTGGATGAAGACTTCAATCGGATGGAAGACCTCTTCTGCCCCGCTTGGATGAAGACTTCTACCGGATGGAGGACCTCTTCTTGCTCCGCTTGGATGAAGAATTTGGCTCGGCTGGGTGAAGACGACTCAAGGTAGGGAGATCTTCAGGGGCTTAGTGTTAGGTTTATTTAAGGGGGGTTTGGGTTAGATTAGGGGTATGTGGGTGGTGGGTTGTAATGTTGGGGGGGGTATAGTATGCTTTTTTTTACAGGCAAAAGAGCTGAACTTCTTGGGGCATGCCCCGCAAAGGGCCCTGTTCAGGGCTGGTAAGGTAAAAGAGCTTTGAACTTAGTAATTTAGAATAGGGTAGGGCATTTTTTTTATTTTGGGGGGCTTTGTTATTTTATTAGGGGGCTTAGAGTAGGTGTAATTAGTTTAAAATTGTTGTAATATACTTCTAATGTTTGTAAATATTTTTTTATTTTTTGTAACTTAGTTCTTTTTTATTTTTTGTACTTTAGTTAGTTTATTTCATTGTATTTATTTGTAAGAATTGTATTTAATTTATTTATTGATAGTGTAGTGTTAGGTTTAATTGTAGATAATTATAGGTATTTTATTTAATTAATTTATTGATAGTGTAGTGTTAGGTTTAATTGTAACTTAGGTTAGGATTTATTTTACAGGTAAATTTGTAATTATTTTAACTATTTTAGCTATTAAATAGTTCTTAACTATTTAATAGCTATTGTACCTGGTTAAAATAAATACAAAGTTACCTGTAAAATAAATATTAATCCTAAAATAGCTATAATATAATTATAATTTATATTTTAGCTATATTAGGATTTATTTTACAGGTAAGTATTTAGCTTTAAATAGGAATAATTTATTTAATAAGAGTTAATTAATTTCGTTAGATTAAAATTATATTTAATTTAGGGGGGTGTTAGTGTTAGGGTTAGACTTAGCTTTAGGGGTTAATACATTTATTAGAATAGCGGTGAGCTCCGGTCGGCAGATTAGGGGTTAATAATTGAAGTTAGGTGTCGGCGATGTTAGGGAGGGCAGATTAGGGGTTAATACTATTTATTATAGGGTTAGTGAGGCGGATTAGGGGTTAATAACTTTATAATAATAGCGGTGCGGTCCGCTCGGCAGATTAGGGGTTAATAAGTGTAGGCAGGTGGAGGCGACGTTGTGGGGGGCAGATTAGGGGTTAATAAATATAATATAGGGGTCGGCGGTGTTAGGGGCAGCAGATTAGGGGCACATAGGGATAATGTAAGTAGCGGAGGTTTACGGAGCGGCAGATTAGGGGTTAAAAATAATATGCAGGGGTCAGCGATAGCGGGGGCGGCAGAATAGGGGTTAATAAGTGTAAGGTTAGGGGTGTTTAGACTCGGGGTACATGTTAGAGTGTTAGGTGCAGACGTAGGAAGTGTTTCCCCATAGGAAACAATGGTGCTGCGTTAGGAGCTGAACGCGGCTTTTTTGCAGGTGTAAGGTTTTTTTTCAGCTCAAACAGCCCCATTGTTTCCTATGGGGGAATCGTGCACGAGCACGTTTTTGAGGCTGGCCGCGTCCGTAAGCAACTCTGGTATCGAGAGTTGAAGTTGCCTTAAATATGCTGTACGCTCCTTTTTTGGAGCCTAACGCAGCCATTCTGTGGACTCTCAATACCAGAGTTATTTTAAAGGTGCGGCCAGAAAAAAGCCAGCGTTAGCTTTTCGGGTCGTTACCGACAAAACTCCAAATCTAGCCGATACTGTAGCAACATCAATAAAACATAATACTGGAGCTTTATGTCTCAGGGTGTACTTAATACGTTTTAATAATTAAAAAAGATAGACCTAAATCCTAAAAGTAATAAAAATGAATGTGGTATGCAGTGGCAGTTCTGGAACTTAATATTTGGGGTAAATTGTGGGGCTAACAAAGTTGGTGAATATATAATATAATATAGAGCCCTTTGCAGCACAACAGAGGTGATACACATGTGTTTAAAGGTGCATAGCACCCCAGCACCCCAATAGAGCCACCTCTGCTGGCATGTTTGACTATAATATAGTTTAAAATCACTCACTCAGTGACACGAGAAATGTATTTTTCACTTTACATTTTTACTATTAGCACTGACAATTAGACAAAAGAAAACTTTTTTTTGCATCAGTGTGTTAAATCATTTCTTTCTTTCCTTTGTTCTCTTGGTATTTTTTGTTGAAAGCTAAACCTAGGTAGACTCATATGCTAATGTCTAAACCCTTTGAGTCCACCTCTTATATCTGTGCATTAGGACAGTTTTTCACAGCTAGACAGCACTAGTTCATGTGTTTTAGATAGAAAACATTTTGCTCACTCCTGTGGATTTACCTAGGAGTCAGCACTAATTGGTTAAATTGCAAGTCTGTCAATAGAACTGAAAGGTAATCAAAGTGGTAAAAAATGTATTAATATAACTATGTTGGTTATGCAAAACTGAGAAATTGGTAATAAAGGGATTATCTATTTTTTAAAACAATAACAATTCTGGAGTAGACTGTCCAGAATGGGAACATATTAGGAGGATTTTACAGTCAAACTTTCTTAGGTGCATTTTTGAATGTTGATAAACAATGTGATTTCATAATAAAATTAAAGACCTTTTTAAATCATTAAGATTAATACTAAAATGTCTTTGGCATTACTTTGTAGAAAGGCTTTATGGTCTAAGTCTTGGTCTGCTGATATGGTTACTAAATCCAGGCTTTTATCTCTCTATTTTCAGGAAAAGACAATTTTTGGTTCTGGAGGTAAAGGAGCTTTTCTTCCTCAGGACAAGAAGCCCAATGGTATATTTAAAGCTCTTAATCGATATGTTCCATTCGTCAGAACAGGGCACAAAAATCTGATTCCTCCTATGGTTCCATCTAGAAGCCAACTTTGAACTGGAATAAGTCTAAGCAGTCCAAGAAATCTACACCCTCATCCAAGTCTGCATGAAGGTGGGGCCCCCGATCCAAAGGCTCTGGTAGTTGGCAGGTTATGACTTTTTTCAGGAAACCTGGCTTCTGTCTGTTTAGGATTTCTGGGTTCTAAATATAGTCTCTCAAGGTCATCGAATAGGTTTCAGCACAAAGCCTCCCAAGGGAAGGTTTTTTCTGTCCATTGTTCAGAGAAATCGTGTGGGAGTTATTGTCCCTGTTATGTTGTTGAAATAGGGAATGGGGTTTTATTCCAGCCTCTTTATTGTTCCAAAGAAGGTGAGAACTTTCAGACCAGTTCTGAATCTAAGGCTCTGATCAAGTTTCCTTCTTTCAAAATGAAGGCCATTTGGACTATTCTACCTTTAGTTCAATAAGGTCAGTTTTTTTATGTCCACATATGATTTTAAGGATGCTTAACTTTTGGTTCCTATTCTCAGGGAATATTATCAATTTCTAAGGTTTGCCTTTCTGGACAAGCATTTTCAGGTTGTTTCTCTACCATTTGGTCTGACTTCAGTTTCCAGAATTTTCTCAAAGTTTCTTGGTTTCCTTTTGTCTGTTTTCAGAACTCAGGGCATTGCAGTGTTTCCTTATTTGGATCAAGCTCCATCTTAATTTAGCAGAATCTCACACCATCAGACTGTTGATATGCCTTCAACAACATGGTTGGAAAGTCAATTTTCCAAAGAGTCCGCTGGTTCCTGAGACAAAGCTTGTATTTTCTGGGGATTTAGATAGATTCAGTTTCTGTTAGACTTTCATTGACAGATCAAGAAGGTTGAAGCTAGTGTCCACACCTTTGGTCTCTTTCTTTTCCATCAGTTGCTCTTTGTATGTAGGTGTTAGGTCTCATGATTGCATCTTTGGATGTTAATCTTTTTGCTTGTTTCCACATGAGGCCTCTTCAGCTTTGTATGCTTTGGCGATGGTGCAGAGATTATACTCAGCTATCTCTAGGATTCATCTTGATTTCAGAACACGTCAGTCTCTGTCTTGGTGGCTTAATCACCAGCTTATTATGAAAAGGGCTTCTTTTGTTCATCCTGTGACTTTCACAGATGCAAGTCTTTCAGGTTGGGGGGCCGTCATGGGGTCTCAGAGAGCACAAGAGGTTTGATAAATGTTCTAGAACTCTATGCAAGTTTCAGAGCCCTTCAGAGTTGGCCTCTGTTAAAAATTGAGTATTTTCTCTGTTTTCAGACAGACAATGTTACAGCAGTAGAGTGGCCTAGGTCTATCATCAGGGGATCTCACAGTTTCATAGCCATGAGGGAAGTATCTCAAATTCTCTCCTGGGCAGAAGTCAATTGCTGTCTAATTTCTGCTGTTCATATTCCAGAAGTAAACATCTGGGAACCGTATTTTCTCAGTCGTTAGTCCCTGCATCTAGGAGAATGGTCTCTCCATCTGAATGTTTTCAATTAGATAGTGGATCTTTTGCGCCTCCCAGAGATAGATCTTATGGCCACTCAGTTGATTCATGGTTTTCCCAGGTACTGTGCAGGGTCCAGGGATCATTAAGCTGTGGTGGCTCCATGGTCATTTAAACTAGCCTATGTTGTTCCACCTCTGGTTCTTCTTCTCACAGTGATTGCTAGAATCAGGCAAGAAGAGGCATCAGTGATTTTGATTGCTCTGGCTTGGTCTTGCAGATTTTTGTATGCAAATCTGGTTCAGATGTCTAGTTGTTCTCCTTGGCCTCTTGTTCTGCGTTCAGATCTTCTGTATGAAGGTTTTGTTTTTTTCATCGGCTCTCAAGTCTCACAGCTTGATGGCTTGGCAATTGTATCATTACTTCTTAGGCAGAGAGCGTTTTCAGATTCTGTTATTGAGACTCTGATACAGGTCTGTAAGCCTGTGACCAGTAAGATTTATCATAAGATCTGGAGAGGGTTAATGTTTTTTCCTGAGATTCTTTTAGAATTCCTAGGATTTTGCCATTTTTGCAGTATGACTTGGATAAGGGTTTATCCCCCAGTTCTTTGAAGAGTCAGATTTCTGCTCTTTTAGTTTTGTTCCACAAGAAGATTGATAATCTTCCTGACATACATGGTTTTGTTCAAGCTTTGGCTGGAATTAAACCTGTTAAAAAGTCATTCCTCCTCCTTGGAATCTAAATTTAGTTTTGAAGATATTGAAGGCTCCTCTATTTGAGCCTATGCATAAGGTGGATATTAAACTTCTTTTTTGGAAGGTTTTGTTTCTTTTTGGCTATTTCTTATGCTAGAGTCTCTGAGTTATCTGCTCTTTCATATGATCATCCTTATCTCATGTATCATCAGGATAAGGCAATTTTAAGGACCAATTTTACCTAAAACTGTGTCTTCAGACAATATAAGTTGGGAAATTGTTGTCCCTTCTTTGTGTCCTAATCCCAAGAGACTTCTTCATAATGTGGGTGTTGTTAGAGCATTGAAGTATTATGTTGAGGCTACAAAGGATTTCAGACAAACTTCTAGTTTTTTTTTGGTTCAAGGAAAGGGCAAGACGTTTCTACCATTTTATTGGCTTCTTGATTGAAACTTTTGGTGATTTATCTGTAACTTCACTAGTGGCATAGAGACTTGTTAGTTTAGCATATCCTGCGTAATTCAAGGATACAGCTCTTGAAATCTCTGTTGGAATCCATGTCCCTGGTCACCTTTTCTGTGGCCAATTAGGGGCAGATATAAATGATTTTGCGCTAGCCAATAAATTCACAGAATTTTAAAGGCTACGTTAAATTTCACCTTAAGAGTAATGGAGGCACTCTATATGTACAGGGAGTGAAAGTGAATCAAAAACAATATTTAGATGTATTTTACATTGAAAGAAGGAAAATGAATAATTCATTTATGTTATTTTTTTATTTATTTATCCTTAAATAAACATTTTATGGGGAAAATGCATGTTACATTTAAAGGGACGATTTATTCCACAATTTTCCCCAATTAACTTGTTCCCAATTATCCATTTTACCAGCTGGCATGTATTAAATTGTTTACCTTTATATTTTAAATAACTTATTTTGCCTGTGGTATCCATACCTATACTGAAATATTTTATACTTAGGTATAGGCTATAGAAAAACTGTGTAAACATAGCCAGCAAAATAAATTACATTAGAAAAGATAAGTAAGAACATTTTTTTTAAAATTCTCTTTATAAGTATTGGGCTTTGGAATACAGAGAGAGATAATATAAATGAGTACAGAAAGTGATAAAATAAAGATATATATGATTTCCCTGCAAGCTCAACCCATTTTAATAGGATGTTGTTTCAATGAAAACAAAATATCTTTTTTATATACAAAAATAATTTGTCAGAAGCAATTTCTCTTCCATTTATACTCTGCAGCTGGTATAACAAGTAATTGGAAACAAATTAAGGGAAAAGCAATTTTACAGTACACTGTCCCTTTAATGTCCATTTTTAATTAGCAGTTTCCCCCACTGGAAAAAACTGGATTTGTTCTATACTAGGTTTTCTGCAGTTGAAAACGTTTGGCTAAGTGTTTATGATCTATAAACTTTGTTTTATGGAAGCAACAACAAATGAAATTCCTTTCAAATCTTGGTGGACTTTTGTTGTTACCACAAGGTAGTAAAATATACCGCACCTTTAAGATTTAGGCCTAAGCGAGTAATCATTTTTTGGTAGATGTTTATTGAAATGTCACTTAGATCATTTAAATTTATTTTTTATTCCTTAAATATGCATCAATTACTAAAATATAATTAAAATATGGACAAGGGTATGTTTCATTTTTATATGTCGGTGATCCCTAAAGTTGAACACTGAAAAACTAATTTATTTAACACCAACTGTTGACGCAAGCAAACCAAGGTAGATTGAATCAAATTATTATTCTGTGACATGATTATGAGCTACTCATTTTTTCAGATAATGTTTATTTTATAACTACATTTCAGTTTCCTGAGATATATAGAGTTGACACATATTGCTTAAAGTAATTTGTGAGGAAATAACTGTTTGGTAAGCACTACTTATCTGTGTGGGAGGATTGGAAATCAATGGTTGTTCGTTTTGTTAACAATATAACCTTTGGGGAAATGGCTGCAATAGAATGTTATGATATGCTGCTGTGACTCATGAGATTGCTGTGTTAAGACATGCAATTTAGAATCCTAGCAAGGTATTTTATTGTTCCAAAGAATATAGAAACTGCAGAACTAACACATTTTTATACATTCACCAATTTAACATATATTATTAGCCTATTCAAAGTAAGATATTGTATATCCTCCTGATTATGATGTGAAGGTTGACTCTGTGATCTATTTCAATCCTACAGCCTCTTGCCTTAAAGGGATACTAACCCCAAATTGTTTCCTTCATGATTCAGATAGAGCATGGACTTTTAAGCAACTTTCTAATTTACTCCTATTATCAAATTTTCTTCGTTCTCTTGCTATCTTTATTTAAAAAAGCAGGGATGTAAAGCTTAGGAGCCAGACAATTTTTGCTTAAGAACCTGGGTTACACTTGCTGATTGGTGGCTAAATGTAGCCACCAATAAGCAAGTGCTATCCAGGGTACTAAACCTAAAATGGGCCGGCTCATAAGCTTTACATTCATGCTTTTTTTTATATAAAGATAGCAAGAGAACAAAGAAAATGTGATACTAGGAGAAAATTAGAAAATTGCTTAAAATTGCATGCTCTATCTGAATCATGAAAGAAAAAAAATCTGGGTTTAGTATCCCTTTAACTGATACTACATAGACTAATAATTGTATTTTTAAAATATGCATATTTTAAACATTTTTAGCTTCTTTTTCATTTTTTGGTGCTCTTGTTCCATGGCGTTTCACATAGTGTGAATTCCTGTATATCAGACAGGTATACCATGATAACTGTTATGTTTTTAACGCTGAGCATGAGTGGGAGTAAAAGTGTACCCAATGAGTATATGATTGTAAATCTAGTTGACTGGTTCTCTGAACTATGGGGTTGATCACAATCTATCATTTTATAACCATCTGAATGCTAATGGCTGCAGATGGGCCCCTTTCTGTAGCAATGTGATCACAATCAGACATTTTCATTGTGTATTTGAAGCACTTTTTCGTTTTTCCAGTTTGGTGAACAAGGGCTCTATGCTTAAAAGGACAGTAAAGACCTTGAGATTTGTATATAAAATGTTCAATTATACACAGGGCTGGCTCAAGACATTGTGCTGGGTCTAAGAATGAAATGAGCCCCCCCCCCCCCCCATAATAAAATTACAAATAAAATACACATCCTGAAAAATGTTATTATTTCAATTGTAGGTTAGGTGTTTGCTATTAAACTGTTAGTGCTTCTATTGTATATACTCCACTATCCCCAGGTAGTGAACAAGTGCACATATACATGCAGAGCAAAAAAAACCTCCCCTCAATTGTGCAGCCACTGAAATCCAGCTGCAGAATCTCACATTAGCATAATAAATAGTGTAATCAATGTCTTATAGCTTGTGATGAAACAAAGTGTTATAAATTATTATTAATTTATCCAATCATGATCATATTGTGATACACCTAATGTGTAAATAATTCATAATCTGTGATGAAGCATATCTGTAACCCCTGTGAAGCAATAAGTGCCAATGGCACATGTATGTCCTCTAAAGCAGCGCAAATAAGTGTGCATATAACATAAATAAGGGAGAAATTATCTGTACCGATGTTCTGCAAAACATATTCTATACAAATGTTAAATAAAAACATATTAACTACAACCATTGTCACCTTCTCACTGCTATGGCTATTCAGACAGCTGTATCTTTGCAGGCACACTGAACGGAAGCAGAGTACCCAGTGAGCGCCATGAGTAGTTACTCTGTGACAGGGGTCATGTCCGCTAGAGCGCATATGATTGGATATTCACCTATTACATGTCTTATGTTTGGTAAACATTGCTCGACAGCTAATATTCCCTAATGATCAGTATCTGATACATGGTGCTGCATAGAATGATCTGATCTAATCTGCACCGCTGCTTGTCAGGCTAGTCCAGTGTGACATCACACTGTTGGGAGGTTGGGAGGTCTGATGGAACTGACCAGCTGTTAATCCAAATCTGATCCCCCAGAGCAGAGGATAGTCACAGCTGTGACAGATAGGAGCAGCGGTCTTCCTTCAATGCTGCTCCTGACCCGCTGGCTATCCCACCCACAGAGAGACAGGTAAGTAGTGCTGGTCTACTTTTATTGCCACTCTCTGAACCTGACCCTCTGTCAATCCCACCCACCCACAGTCCTCCAGGAACAGACAGAAGTAGTCACAGAACAATGGTTAGGAGCGGCAGTCTTCCTGTTCAATGCCGCTCCTCCTGACCATCTTTTAATCCCAATCAGATCCCCCAGAGCAGAGGACAGTCACAGGTGCAGCAGACAGGAGTAACGGTTTGATGGTAACTGACTGAAGTGCCGCCCCCTGTCAAGTGCCGCCTAGGTCCGTTGGACCCAGTTGGTCCCATCATTAAGCCGGCCCTGATTATACATAATGAAACAACTTTGCAATATATTTCCTTATTTATTTTGCCTCCTTTTCATGTAATTCAGTTCTAAATATTAAGCAATTTTAACTCTCAGAGACCAACTATGCTTCATAGGTGTCCCTAATTGGATTTATCAGATAACAACTGCAAAGTAACTTTGCTAGACGGAGGCTATTTGTGTTTGTTGTGTAGAGCATGTATTACAAGTTGAAAGTAAAAAATTTGCATGCGAGAGAAACCCGAAGTGAGCTTACAAATTATTGCAGCCGCTTTAACTTCTTTGTCCCATAGTAGTTAAAAGAAGCCCCGGAAGGAATGAATTGAGAGCAGGGGCATGTGACCACACTACAGGCCAATAGCAGTGGGTTGCTAGGCAGAGTTTAGGGGAGGAGGAGCTGGTATAAGTGTTGAGGGTTGTGAGGTGGAAGCCAGCATCAGTTTCCCTTTTGAAGCGGGAAAAGCTGACAGTCAGAATGGAGAGCGTGAGACTTTTGCTGGAACAGGTAAGGACCTTGGTAGCGGAAAAAGGTGTTACCTGGCTCCAGCAGAGGCTCTTTTCAGAGGACAGCGGTTCCGGTGCAGGGACGACGGCAGTCGAGCCAGCGGGGACATCAGGTCAGGAGCGTTACGGTCGGCTGGTGAGGCGGTCAAAGCCGCCGGTGCAGCTTAGTCCGGATGACAGGAGGGGAGCTTTGGGACAAGGGAGGTCTGATACGGCCAGAGGTGGAGGTAGCGGAAGGTCGGGAGGCAAGAGAGGGGCTGTGGAGGAGCTGCGCACATCTCCAGTGTCAGCAGGGAGTAGGAGGGGAACACTGAGGCCTAGGTTGCTGGGGACGAGCTTAGGCAGTGGTGAGGGGGGAGTAATTGAGGCACAAGAGTTTTGTTCGGGGAGCAGGGAGGGTGCGGTGGCAGTAGCCAGGAGCGGTATAAGTAGAAAGGGGGGTGAGACGGGGGGAGATGGTTTGGTCATTGAGGGTGCTAGTGTGAATAGAAGGAGAGGAGGGGAGGGGATGAGTGAGAATGAGAGAAGCGTTAGGGTTATTGGAGGAGCAGACGTAAGCTTCGGGAGCAGTGAGGGGAGGGATAAGGAAACTGTAAGTGCTGCGAGTGGCAGCGGAGGAATTGGAGGGAACATTAGGAGAGGGGAGGGGAGGGAAAAGGAGGATAGGAATGTTGTCAGGGGCAGTGGGGTATTGGGGGAGTATAGTGGAAGATGTAGGGGCAGGGGAAGAGGAGGTGCTGGAAAAGGGCAAGCTAAGGGGAGAGGCCAAAAAGGAAAAGGGATAGGTGTGGAAAGGGGAGCTGAGGCGGACAGGGCTGGCAGGCATAGTGCAGGGGGAATATCAAGTGGGATAGGAGAGGCCGTTGAGGTTTTGGTGCAGGATATAAGGGAAAGGGATAGGGTTACAGGGGGTAGGGGGGATGGGGAAAAAAGGGGTACAGAGACAGAGAGGGGCAGGGAGAACAGGAGTGGGGGTAAAAGGACTGAAAAAAGGAATAATCTGGAAGTTAATGATTGTGTTTCAGAACCGGAGGAGTCGGACGTGGTCCCGGTGGAAAGGCCTGGGTTGCCTGCGGAGAAGTCTTCATTACAGGAGCTGGAGGAGGACGTCCTGTGGATGAATGAATCTTACAGTGACTTCGCTGGAGAAGAGTCGCAGTTGGGACAGCAGACGGAACCGGAGAGATCGGCACAGGTAGGAGAGATGGCTACTTTAATGCAGCTGCTCAATTCACTGGTGCCTGGGGGGGGACACGTAACTCAGAGTGAGGGACAAATTGGGGGGATTAGGGAGGAACGAGAGAGGGGTAGGGGAAGAGAGAGGGAGGACACTAGGGGGCAGAGACATCATGTTAATCATTCTTCACAGAGATCAGGTGGAGGTTCAGGTGGACAGAGCAGAAGGGACAGGAGCAGGAGCAGAGGGGCACGGCAGAGGGAGAGATCCCGGACGCCAAGGATAGACTACAGGGAGCGGGAAAGGCACACGTCCCCCACATGGGGCAGGCGGGATAGAGATCGAGAACATACGCGAAGGAGGGAAATCTCTATATCTTATAACATTGATGATAGGGGGAGAAGATCTGCAGGTGACATGGCGGAAAGGAGGAGAGAGGCTACAATGGTGGTACAGGAGCCTGTGACAAGGCCGCCAGGTGAGACGGCGGGTTTCCTGCAGGGGGGGAAGGAAAAAGAAGAGTTGGGGGGAGTGTATGAGACAGTGATGAAAGGTCTGAAGGAGCTGGTGGCTCAATTAGAAGACAAAAGGAAGGTTGGGGGTGATGTGGGGACAGCAGCGGGAGCATGGGTACCGGCAGTGAAGGAGGTTAGTGTACCGGTGGTGGGAACCCCTTCGGGGAGTGGGGGAGATAAAGGAGGGTCGGTGCCGGTTACAAGCGGTGAAGTGTTAATTGTGGCGGATCAAGCTTTGCGAAGGCCTTGCTTGTGCTCGGTAGGACCGCTTGGGATCCATCTGAGTAAAGAGGTTAAAGAAAAGATATGGAAACGAGAGTTTGTAGAGGTTTTTTCATTGTTGCCGTTGGACCACTTTATTGAGATAAAGGAGGATCCAAAGGGGGAACAGGGCAAAAAGGAAGAGGAGGAGAGAAAGAAAAAGTGGAGGAAATTACCTAAAACTTTTTCAAACTGGACGAGGGCCTTTTGCATATTAGCCAGCGTGATAGGGGAGAAATTCCCCGAGCAGAGTTCGGCTATGTTTTGCTATTTTGATGAAATAGCAGGGGCTCAGAGGACATATGGGGGTCTTGCCTGGTGGCGGTACGATGAACAGTTCCGCCAGAGGCTGGCGGTACGACCAGAGATGCGGTGGGATGACAGGGAGATGGGGGTGTGGTTGGAGTTGATGACTCCTTTGAGGGGGCAGTCCTTTCGGAGCGGAGGAACGGGGGCTAGCGGAACGGCCGTGGGGGCCACAGCGGTGGCAATTAAAAAAGGCCTCTGCTTCCAGTTTAATGAAGCGGTGTGTAGGTTTGGAGGGGCGTGCAAATACAAGCACGAGTGCTCAGGATGCGGAGGTGCGCACTCTGGGGCAAAATGTTTCAGGAAAGGAAAAGGGAATGGAAAAGGAGGTGAGGGTGCTGCTGCGGGCTCGGACCCCGGTGAGGGTAAGAGAGATGGCCCCATGGCTAAGACAGTACGGTAAGACAAAGGGTAGAGCAGGGGATGCGGAGCTGTTACTGACGGGCTTCAGTTCAGGGTTTCGTATCCCGTTCGAGGGGTCAAAGGGATCGGGTGTGCCTGGGAATTTGAAATCGGATGAGCAATTCCCAGAGGTGGTTCAAGTTAAGTTGGAAAAGGAGGTGGCGCTGGGGAGAATGGCGGGCCCCTTCAAGGACCCTCCATTCCCGAACTTGAGGGTGTCCCCGCTAGGGGTGGTCCCAAAGAAGACGGCGGGACAATTTAGGATGATTCACCACCTGTCTCATCCTAAGGGCTCGTCTGTTAACGATGGGATTGACCCGTCTTTGACTGCAGTACGTTACGCATCATTTGATAAGGCGGTGAGTGTGGTCAGGAGAGCGGGGGTAGGAGCATTGTTGGCAAAGGTGGATGTTGAGTCAGCCTTTCGGCTTTTACCAGTCCATCCGGTGTGTCATCATTTATTGGGTTGCCAATTTCAAGGGGAATTCTTAGTGGATTTGTGTTTACCCATGGGATGCTCCATATCCTGTGCGTATTTTGAAAAATTTAGTACGTTCGTGGAATGGGTGGTGAAGAAAAAGGCGGGCAGGTCATCGGTGGTCCATTATTTGGACAATTTCCTGTTTGTGGGGGAGGCTGGTTCTGGAGTTTGTGAAACATTGTTGGAAACATTTGTTGAAGTGGCTGAGCAATTCGGGATTCCGATTGCACCAGGAAAGACGGAAGGGCCGGTGACTAAGTTGAGTTTTCTGGGGATCCAGATTGACTCAGTCTTGATGGAGTGCTCGTTACCTTGGGAGAAGGTGGTAGATCTGAGAAAGGTCATAAATGGGATTCTTGGGAAGGTGAAAGTGTCATTGCGAGAGTTGCAATCACTACTGGGCAAGCTTAATTTTGCCTGTCGGGTGATCCCAGTTGGAAGGGTGTTTGGAAGGCGCCTGGCATTGGCTACGGTTGGGGTGAAGGAACCGCACCACAGGATCCTGCTTTCAAATGATTTGAAGGAGGATCTAAGAGTGTGGTTGGTGTTTCTGGAGGAATTCAATGGGCGGTCACTCATTCAGGAGGGGCCGGTATCGGATGAGGTGTTGCACCTATACACGGATGCTTCAGGAGCCCATGGCTTTGGGGCATATTTTGATGGCAGATGGTGTGTGGATACATGGCCTGAGGAATGGAGGGAACAGGGTTTAACCAAGAACTTGGTGTTTCTAGAATTGTTTCCGTTGGTGGTGGCTGTGATGGTATGGAATGGTGAGCTGAGGGATAGGAAGGTGACTTTCCACTCTGACAATCTGGGAGTGGTATTTGCGATCAATAAGTTGACAGCGAAGTCGAGGCCGGTGATTCGGCTTCTCCGAGTGTTTGTCCTGGAATGCTTGAGGGGGAATGTGTTTTTTTGGGCGGTGCATGTACCCGGGAAGCAAAATGTGATTGCTGACTCTCTTTCCCAGTTGCAGTGGCAGAAGTTTCGGGAAGCAGCCCCGGAGGCGAAGTTGGATGGGGAAGAATGCCCAAGGGCATTGTGGCAGATGGACTTCTTAAAGGTTTGAAATTGGCGAGAGGGGCTTTAGCCCAGAGTACGTTAAGAGCTTACGTGCCAGTATGGAAACGGTGGTTTTGTAGGCTGTACAGGGATGGGATCAGGCTGTCAAAAGAGGAATGGGTGTGGTACTTAGTTTATTGGGTGCAGGAATGGAAAGAGGCGAAGATGTCAAAATCCATGGTGAATCGTCAGGTGGCGGCGTTAGCCTTTCTGTTTAAGCTGATGGGATGGGTCGATTTAACAAAGGAGTTTTGGGTAAAATTGGCGGTGAGAGGTGTTTGTAGAGGTGGAGCTATGGGGGACAAAAGATGTCCACTTGTATTTGGTTTAGTATTAAAGGTAGTTGGGGCTTTGGAGGAGGTGTGCAATTCGAAGTTTGAGTATTATTTGTTCCGGGTGGCTTTTGTATTAGCTTTTTTCGGGGCTTTTAGGGTGGGGCCAATAGAAAGGACAATGGTGGTATCGGGTTGAGAGATGTGGTGATATCAAGGGAGGAAGTGTCTATTTGGCTTAGAAAATCTAAGACAGATCAGGAGGGTGTGGGCCGCTTAATCAAGTTATTCGCTATCGGGGGTGTTTGTTGCCCGGTAGGTTCACTGGTAGACTATCTGAGGATCAGGCCAAGAGGTGAGGGCCCTCTTCTGAGGCATGAGGATGGAGGAGCATTGTCAAAATATCAGTTTGGGGCGGTGCTTAGGAGGGCTTTGTCCGTGGCAGGGGTGGATCCGAAAGACTTTGGATGCCATTCTTTTAGAATAGGCGCGGCAACTGAGGCTCATGAATTGGGTTTGAGTGAGGAAGTTGTGAAGAAGGTGGGAAGGTGGAAGTCGGGGTGTTTTAAACGTTATGTTCGGCCAAACATGATAGTATAGTTTTGTTTTTCTTGACAGGTCCAGTTCAGTGTTGGATAGTTGGACATTCTTTCATTTACTGGGCGAGAAAGGCAGCAGCAACAAAGGAAGGGGGAATCCAGTTGGGACTTCCTCGGGAACAGGTTGGGGTAAAGTGGTTTGGGGTAAGAGGTCTCAGATGGGAAGGGGTAGTGGCTACAGTGAGTAAGTATGCCAGGCTGTACAAGCCTCCTGACATTTTGGTGATACACGCTGGAGGAAATGACTTGGGGTTTATGGCTCAAAAAGATTTGATTGACCAGTTGAAGGGTGGCATGCGTAGGTTGAAGGTTTTGTTCCCGAAGGTGATAATTGTGTGGTCAGAAATTGAGACAAGGTTGGAATGGCGTTCAGCTTGGGATGTCAGGAGGCTGGACTTATCCAGAAGAAAGGTTAACAGGACTCTATCAGGTTTTGTTTCTCAGTTGGGGGGTTTTGGCATTCGCCATGTTGAATTTGAAGGGGAATCAGGCAGATGCTTTTTTATTAAGGATGGGGTGCATCTCAATGAACTAGGGTTGCACTTATTTAATTTTAACCTAAAAGAAGGGGTACAGAAGGCCTTAGCCCGGTTGGGCGGTTTCCAACGGTAGGTCGGTCTGTGGCGGGTGCTGGCCTTATCAGGCGAGTTTTATGTGGTAATGGTACCTCAACGGATGGGGAGAGTTTAAGAAAAGGGGGCGTGCCTGGCAGCAGCCAGTGGAAGGCACGTGTGGTGGATGATGGACAGCACCCCAGGGTTTTTTGTAACCACATTGGTTAGGTGGTTGTGTTATTTGTAAACATTTGTTTGTTTAATAAATGCGGGCTGCGGCCTTTTGTACCCAAAACTTGGTCATGTTTGGGTATTGGTTCACAAGAAGAGTGCCGAATGTGTGAGTCAAAGAAGCCCCGGAAGGAATGAATTGAGAGCAGGGGCATGTGACCACACTACAGGCCAATAGCAGTGGGTTGCTAGGCAGAGTTTAGGGGAGGAGGAGCTGGTATAAGTGTTGAGGGTTGTGAGGCGGAAGCCAGCATCAGTTTCCCTTTTGAAGCGGGAAAAGCTCCCTCCCTCCCTCCCTCACTCCCTCCCTCCCTGTTTTAAGAATTTGGAAGTCGCAGCTGGGGGCGGGTGCTGGCCTTATCAGGCGAGTTTTATGTGGTAATGGTACCTCATCGGATGGGGAGAGTTTAAGAAAAGGGGGCGTGTCTGGCAGCAGCCAGTGGAAGGCACGTGTGGTGGATGATGGACAGCACCCCAGGGTTTTTTGTAACCACATTGGTTAGGTGGTTGTGTTATTTGTAAACATTTGTTTGTTTAATAAATGCGGGCTGCGGCCTTTTGTACCCAAAACTTGGTCATGTTTGGTTATTGGTTCACAAGAAGAGTGCCGAATGTGTGAGTCATAGAGAGCACAAACTGGAAGAAAAAAATTAACACCTATACTCGCGCGATAACTGAAAGGAGTTATGAAAATGTCACATTTCAATGATCTTAACATACAGAATAATGTATTTATTGTTGTATATATATATATATATATATATATATATATATATATATATATATATATATATACCTTTATATCTATTCCTATAGATATATATGTATAGATATGTATTTTACAAGAAGAGTATTATATACATATATATACACAGTATGTATATATCTATTAATAAAAAGTACATTATTTTCTATATGAAGAATATAGGAATGTAAAATACACGTAGCTTATATCAGGGATTCGCAATTTAGGACTAACACGGTTGGGTTAGCGTACATAAAGATGCGCGTTTTTGAAATATTAAACATAAAATCTTAAAAAAAAATAATACAAATTATTTAAAATTATTAAACATACTAAAAATATTCTAAGTAACCCATAGACTATATTTTTTTACAGTATGTATAATAATTTTTAAAATATTTAATATTTAATATTTAAATAATGTGTATTAGCAGTCCTTCATGTGCGCTAACCCGACTATGTTGGTCCTAAATTGCAAATCCTGATGCGTGTAACGCATATTTTGCATTCCTATGTTCTTCACATAGAAAATAATGTACTTTTTATTATTAAATATATATATATATATATATATATATATATATATATATATATATACAGTATCTCACAAAAGTGAGTACACCCCTCACATTTTTGTAAATATTTTATTATATCTTTTCATGTGACAACACTGAAGAAATGACACTTTGCTACAATGTAAAGTAGTGAGTGTACAGCCTGTATAATGGTGTAAATTTGCTGTCCCCTCAAAATAACTCAACACACAGCCATTAATGTCTAAATCGTTGGCAACAAAAGTGAGTACACCCCTAAGTTGAAATGTCCAAATTGGGCCCAAAGTATCAATATTTTGTGTGGCCACAATTATTTTCCAGCACTGCCTTAACCCTCTTGGGCATGAAGTTCACCGGAGCTTCACAGGTTGCCCCTGGAGTCCTCTCCCACTCCTCAATGACGACATCATGGAGCTGGTGGATGTTAGAGACCTTGTGTTCCCCCACCTTACATTTGAGGATGCCCCACAGATGCTCAATAGAGTTTAGTTCTGGAGACATGATTGGCCAGTCCATCACCTTTACCCTCAGCTTCTTTAGCAAGGCAGTGGTCGTCTTGGAGGTGTGTTTGGGGTCATTATCATGTTGGAATACTGAATAATCCGAAGAGAGGGGATCATGCTCTCCTTCAGTATGTCACAGTACATGTTGGCATTCATGGTTCCCTCAATGAACTGTAGCTCCCCAGTATCGGCAGCACTCATGCAGGCCCAGACCATGACACTCCCACCACCATGTTTGACTGTAGTCAAGACACACTTGTCTTTGTACTCCTAACCTGGTTGCTGCCACACACGCTTGACACCATCTGAACCAAATAACTTTATCTTGATCTCATCGAACCACAGGACATGGTTCCAGTAATCCATGTCCTTAGTCTGCTTGCCTTCAGAAAACTGTTTGCAGGCTTTCTTGTGCATCATCTTTAGGAGAGGCTTCCTTCTGGGACGACAGCCATGCAGACCAATTTGATGCAGTGTGCAACGTATGGTCTGAACACTGACAGGCTGACCCCTCACCCTTTCAACCACTGCACCAATGCAGGCAGCACTCATATGTGTATTTCCCAAAGACAACCTATGGATATGACACTGAGCACGTGCACTCAACTTCTTTGGTCGACCAGGGCGAGGCCTGTTCTGAGTGGACCTAATAAGGTATACCAAAGCGCCAACTATACGAAGGCTGGGTCTGGACCTAATGCAATATTATCAAACGATTATAATAAACAATTTATTGAGTACACAAATAAGTTAAAAACATGGATCCATGTATAAACAATCAAATTTATACAACAATAATAGCTAAATGAATAGTTAAAACAAATAGTTATGTAACGGATATAGCATTTAAAATTGTGCAAACATTGCTCTTAAAAATATTCATAAAAAATTCAAAATTTAGTATAAGGCTCACAACAGAAATTCAACTTTGTGTTTACCATATACACATACACAAATTTGTACAGCAATAATAGCTAAATGAATAGTTAAAACAAATAGTTAAATAGCAGATATGGCATTTAAAATTGTGCAAACAATGCTCTTAAAAAATATTCCTAAAAAATTCCAAATTAAGTATAAGGCTCACAACAGAAATTCAACTTTGTGTTTACCACATACACATAATAGGTGAAATATATTAGTCAGTTATATAATATTATCTAACCAATAATGTTCTCGATTCTATGCAATACTAAATATTGCCAATAGTGACTAATGTGTAGGGCTCTGAGTAAGACCTTTAACTGTGTGTTTACCACATACGCATTGTCAAGTAAAAAATATTGTGACAGCAATAAGCCAATGTAAAGAATGTGTATCAAAAAAGTTGTGTGCAAAAATGAGTGTACAAAAGATATTAATGGTCAAAAAATAGGTTGATCTTCAAAAAACGTGAATTAAGAACAAAGATTGTGAAAAATGAAAAACCAAAAATTTACAAAAACATTGTGGTGTGTTCCAATAGTAACTTATATAAATGTAAATAATAGTCCAAAAAATAGTCCAACAGTGAAAACTTAATAGAAAAAATAATCCAACAATAAATTATAATAAGTAGTGTGTCTCTTTAAGAAAAAACAATAATCCTTAAAGTGTTGTGAATCCTAACAGCAATAGTTATGGTGATTTTCCAAGTGTTTTATACTGAATAGCAGTGTCAGTACTTGCTAGCCGTTTTCCAACCCAAAATTCTATCTTCTTGGCAAATATTTTGTTATAATCCCTGGATGATCCTTCTGTAAAAGAAAGATATGATGGTGTAGATTGTTTTTAGATCAATAGAAAATGAAATTGTGCTTACCAGTCGACGCGTTTCGACGCGTTAGGAATATTTTTTAAGAGCATTGTTTGCACAATTTTAAATGCCATATCTGCTATTTAACTATTTGTTTTAACTATTCATTTAGCTATTATTGCTGTACAAATTTGTGTATGTGTATATGGTAAACACAAAGTTGAATTTCTGTTGTGAGCCTTATACTAAATTTGGAATTTTTTATGAATATTTTTAAGAGCAATGTTTGCACAATTTTAAATGCTATATCCGTTACATAACTATTTGTTTTAACTATTCATTTAGCTATTATTGTTGTATAAATTTGATTGTTTATACATGGATCCATGTTTTTAACTTATTTGTGTACTCAATAAATTGTTTATTGTAATCGTTTGATAATATTGCATTAGGTCCAGACCCAGCCTTCGTATAGTTGGCGCTTTGGTATACCTTATTAGTTTCATCTTTCCATTTTGACAACTAGGTGTCAAATTATCAAAGCCAGAGGTCTTATTTAGTAGGCGCTAGGTGTACTCCACTATCAACCTGTTCTGAGTGGAACCTGTCCTGTGAATACGCTGTATGATCTTGCCCACTGTGCTGCAGCTCAGTTTCAGGGTCTTGGCAATATTCTTATAGCCTAGACCATTTTTATGTAGAGCAACAATTCTTTTTTTCAGATCCTCAGAGAGTTCTGTGCCATGTTTTACTTCCATTGACCAGTATGAGAGAGTGTGATAGTGATAACACCAAATTTAACATACCTGCTCCCCATTCACAGCTGAGACCTTGTAACACTAACAAGTCGCATGACACTGGGGAGGGAAAATGGCTAATTGGGCCCAATTTGGACATTTCCACTTGGGGGTATACTCACTTTTGTTTCCAATGGTTTAGACATTAATGTTTGTGTGTTGTATTATTTTAAGGGAACAGCAAATTTACACTGTTATACAGGCTGTACACTCACTACTTTACATTGTAGCAAAGTGTCATTTCTTCAGTGTTGTCACATGAAAAGATATAATCAAATATTTACAAAAATGTGAGGGGTGTACTCACTTTTTTGAGATACTGTGTATATATATATATATATATATATATATATATATATATATATACAGGGAGTGCAGAATTATTAGGCAAGTTGTATTTTTGAGGATTAATTTTATTATTGAACAACAACCATGTTCTCAATGAACCCAAAAAAACTCAATATAAAAGCTGAATAGTTTTGGAAGTAGTTTTTAGTTTGTTTTTAGTTATAGCTATTTTAGGGGGATATCTGTGTGTGCAGGTGAATATTACTGTGCATAATTATTAGGCAACTTAACAAAAAACAAATATATACCCATTTCAATTATTTATTTTTACCAGTGAAACCAATATAACATCTCAACCATTCACAAATATACATTTCTGACATTCAAAAACAAAACAAAAACAAATCAGTGACCAATATAGCCACTTTTCTTTGCAAGGACAGTCAAAAGCCTGCCATCCATGGATTCTGTCAGTGTTTTGATCTGTTCACCATCAACATTGCGTGCAGCAGCAACCACAGCCTCCCAGACACTGTTCAGAGAGGTGTACTGTTTTCCCTCCTTGTAAATCTCACATTTGATGATGGACCACAGGTTCTCAATGGGGTTCAGATCAGGTGAACAAGGAGGCCATGTCATTAGATGTTCTTCTTTTATACCCTTTCTTGCCAGCCACGTTGTGGAGTACTTGGACGCGTATGATGGAGCATTGTCCTGCATGAAAATCATGTTTTTCTTGAAGGATGCAGACTTCTTCCTGTACCACTGCTTGAAGAAGGTGTCTTCCAGAAACTGGCAGTAGGACTGGGAGTTGAGCTTGACTCCATCCTCAACCCGAAAAGGCCCCACAAGCTCATCTTTGATGATACCAGCCCAAACCAGTACTCCACCTCCACCTTGCTGGCGTCTGAGTCGGACTGGAGCTCTCTGCCCTTTACCAATCCAGCCACGGGCCCATCCATCTGGCCCATCAAGACTCACTCTCATTTCATCAGTCCATAAAACCTTAGAAAAATTAGTCTTGAGATATTTCTTGGCCCAGTCTTGACGTTTCAGCTTGTGTGTCTTGTTCAGTGGTGGTCGTCTTTCAGCCTTTCTTACCTTGGCCATGTCTCTGAGTATTGCACACCTTGTGCTTTTGGGCACTCCAGTGATGTTGCAGCTCTGAAATATGGCCAAACTGGTGGCAAGTGGCATCTTGGCAGCTGCACGCTTGACTTTTCTCAGTTCATGGGCAGTTATTTTGCGCCTTGGTTTTTCCACACGCTTCTTGCGACCCTGTTGACAATTTTGAATGAAACGCTTGATTGTTTGATGATCACGCTTCAGAAGCTTTGCAATTTTAAGAGTGCTGCATCCCTCTGCAAGATATCTCACTATTTTTGACTTTTCTGAGCCTGTCAAGTCCTTCTTTTGACCCATTTTGCCAAAGGAAAGGAAGTTGCCTAAGAATTATGCACACCTGATATAGGGTGTTGATGTCATAAGACCACACCCCTTCTCATTACAGAGATGCACATCACCTAATATGCTTAATTGGTAGTAGGCTTTCGAGCCTATACAGCTTGGAGTAAGACAACATGCATAAAGAGGATGATGTGGTCAAAATACTAATTTGCCTAATAATTCTGCACTCCCTGTATATATATATATATATATATATATATATATATATATATATATATATAATATTTATGTACAATACATATCTATACCTAGTTAACAATAAAAATTACATTATCCTATAAGTGTAGAACTTTGGAATGTGAAATATTACAGTACATAAACTGTATATATATATATATATATATATATATATATATACACACACACACACATACATATACATGCATATACATATTTAGTAATGTGTTTGTATGTATCTTTATGTATCTCATCAGGTCGCGTAGCTGAGCGCTCAGAGTTGAAATATTTGAACTTCAGAAACGATGCGATGCAGTGCAAAGCAGCTGCTTCGCCTCGCGCTGCATCGCTTGCAGTGTGTCACAGCCCTTACAGTTAGTGAGCTACTTTAGTCTAGCCCTGTATCTGCAAATAGCTTTTGCTCTTTCTCTTTTCAGAAATATGGACCCTAGACTTTTAACTATGATGATCCTGTTTTGCTGACCAGAATCCAAAAAATCTCGATACTTAATGATATTTTTTCATTTATCAAATTCCACAGCTAAAAAAGATTTTGAATATAACATTGGTTTTATGGCCATCACTTTATAGAAACTAAAGTCAATTTTAAATAACTAATACAGGGCCGGCTTACGTGTGGAGTGCTAATTAACGCTTCCGCAGCAGCAATAACCAGCCACTTGTAATGAATGGATGGTTAATTATTGCGCTCCCGGAAGCTAGCAAATTTGCTCCACATGTAATCTAGCCCATTGAGTTCAATAACTTTAAAGGGAATTTTAGATATTAAACAATTTTGAAGGATACAGTCTTCAAGTTAAAAATAAAATAAAATATATATATAATTCTAAATTAAAAACACAATTTTAAGACGACCACAAATGACAGACACAAATCCATGAGCTCACTTCCATTGAGCCAATAAAAATGGAGCCATAAGCTACCGAAGCGGCCGACAGCTAAAAGTAATTTTTTTTTTTAGATTAGGGATTTTTGGGTAATTTTAAAAGAGCTGAATGCCCTTCTAAGGGCAGTAAAAGAGCTGAATTCCCTTTTAAGGGCAATGCCCATACAAATGCCCCTTTAGGGGCAATGGGTAGTTTAGGATTTTTTTGTGTTCACTTTTTTTTTATATTGGGGGGTTTGGTGGGTGGGGGTATTTACTGTTAGAGGGAAGACTTACGCCTAGATTACGAGTTTGGCGTTAGCCTTAAAAAGCAGCATTGAGAGGTTCCAACGCTGCTTTTTAACGCCCGCTGGTATTACGAGTCTGACAGGTACAGGTGTACCACTCACTTTTCTTCCACGACTCGAGGCTACCGCAAATCCCCTTACATCAATTGCGTATCCTATCTTTTTAATGGGATTTGCCTAATGCTGGTATTACGAGTCTTGGAAGAAGTGAGCGGTAGACCCTCTCCTGTCCAGACTCCTACCGCATTTAAAAGTCAGTAGTTAAGAGTTTTATGGGCTAACGCCGGAACATAAAGCACTTAACTAAAGTGCTAAAAAGTACACTAACACCCATAAACTACCTATTAACCCCTAAACCGAGGCCCCCCACATCGCAAACACTAAAATAAAATTTTGTAACCCCTAATCTGCCGACCGGACATCGCCGCCACCTACATTAAACCTATGAACCCCTAATCTGCTGCCCCTAACATCGCCGACACCTACATTATATTTATTAACCCCTAATCTGCTGCCCACAAAGTTGCCACCACCTACCTACACTTATTAACCCCTAATCTGCCGACCGTACATCGCCGCCACTTTAATAAATGTATTAACCCCTAAACCGCCACACTCCCGCCTCACAAACACTAGTTACATTTTATTAACCCCTAATCTGCCCCCCCCAACGTCGCCGACACCTACCTACATTAATTAACCCCTAATCTTCCGACCCCAACGCTGCCGCTACTATAATAAATTTATTAACCCCTAAACCTAAGTCTAACCCTAACCCTAACCCCCCCTAACTTAAATATAATTTAAAAAAAATTAAATTAATTTAACATAATTAAATAAATTAATCCTATTTAAAACTAAATACTTGCCTATAAAATAAACCCTAAGATAACTACAATATAACTAATAGTTACATTGTAGCTAGCTTAGGATTTATATTTATTTTACAGGCAAGTTTGCATTTATTTTAACTAGGTAGAATAGTTATTAAATAGTTATATATATATATATAGTTATTAACTATTTAATAACTACCTAGCTAAAATAAGTACAAAATTACCTGTAAAATAAATCCTAACCTAAGTTACAATAACACCTAACACTACACTATCATTAAACTAATTACCTAAACTACCTACAATTAATTACAATTAAATTAAATAAACTAAATTACAAAAAACAACAAACACTAAATTACAGAAAATAAAAAAGAATTACAAGAATTTTAAACTAATTAGACCTAATCTAATCCCCCTAATAAAATATAAAAGCCCCCCAAAATAATAAAATTTCCATACCCTAAATAGCCCTTAAAAGGGCCTTTTGCGGGGCATTGCCCCAAAGTAATCAGCTCTTTTACCTGTAAAAAAAAATACAATACCCCCCCGAACATTACAACCCACCACCCACACACCCCTACTTGAAAACCCACCCAATCCCCCCTTAAAAAAACCTAACACTAACCCCCTGAAGATCACCCTACCTTGAGCCGTCTTCACCCAGCCGGGCACAAGTGGTCCTCCATACGGCAGAAGTCTTCATCTGATCGGGTCAGAAGAGGTCCTCCAGACAGCAGAAGGCTTCATCCATGCTGCATCTTCTATCTTCATCCTTCCGGAGCGGGTCCATCTTCAATCCAGCCGACGCGGAGCATCCTCGTCAAACGAAGTCCTAACAAAGAATGAAGGTTCCTTTAAATGACGTCATCCAAGATGGCGTCCCTTGAATTCCGATTGGCTGATAGAATCCTATCAGCCAATCGGAATTAAGGTAGGAAAAATCCTATTGGCTGATGTAATCAGCCAATCGGATTGAAGTGCAATCTGATTGGCTGATCCAATCAGCCAATAGGATTGACCTTGCATTCTATTGGCTGTTCCAATCAGCCAATAGAATGCAAGGTCAATCCTATTGGCTGATAGCATCAGCCAATAGGATTTTTCCTACCTTAATTCCGATTGGCTGATAGGATTCTATCAGTCAATTGGAATTCAAGGGACACCATCTTGGATGACGTCATTTAAAGGAACCTTCATTTTTCGTTAGGACTTCGTTTGAAGAGGATGCTCCACATCGGCTGGATTGAAGATGGACCTGCTCCGCTCCGGAAGGATGTTCATGTTAAGGTGTTAGGTGCAGACATAAATTTCATTTTCCCATAGGAAACAATGGGGCTGCGTTAGGAGCTGAACGCTGCTTTTTTGCAGGTGTTAGTTTTTTTTCACCCAGCTCAGCCCCATTGTTTCCTATGGGGAAATCGTGCATGAGCACGTTTTGCCAGCTTACCGCTACCGTAAGCAACGCTGGTATCGAGGTGAGATGTGGAGCTAAATTTTGCTCAACGCTCACTTTTCTGAGGCTAACGCTGGCTTAAAGAAAACTCGTAATACCAGCGTTGGCTTAAGGGAGTGGTAAGAAAAAAAGGAGCGTTAGCCCCGCACGCCTTACCGACAAAAACTTGTGATCTAGCCGTTAGTGTTTTTTTTTTAAGGAAAAGAGCTGTTTTACTTAGGGCAATGCCCTACAAAATGCCATTTTAAGGGCTATTAGTAGTTTAGTATTAGATTAGGGGGTGTTTTTATTTTGGGGGGCTTTTTTATTTTAATAGGGATTAGGTTTCATTTTTTTATTTTTGATAATCTTGTTTATTATTTTATGTAATGTTAGACTTTTTTATTTTATGTAATTTTAGTTTAATTTAAACTTAGTTTGTTTATTTTAAAGTAATGTTAGGTTTTTTATTTTAATTGTAATTAAGATATTAGGTTGTTTTTATGACAAAAAAAAGCAATTCTCTTCAGTTACATACTATTCTTATCCACCTGGAATTTTTCATAAACGGACAGGGCAACAAAGATGTTGGACCTGGAAATAATATGATAGTTTTCATATTTTCATTCCTATTTAGTCATGTTTTATTTTCACCTTAAAAAACACCCAAACAAACTGCATTTGCTAAACTATTGTTACTTAAAAGGACAGTCAACACCAGAATTTCTGTTGTTTTGAAAGATAGATAATCTTTTTTATTACCTATTCCCCAGTTTTGCATAACCAACACAGTTATAATAATACACTGTTTACCTCTGTGATTAACTTGTATCTAAGCATCTTCTGACATTTTATTTATTATCTATTGACTTTCATTTTAGCCAATTAGTGCAGTGTCTGCCACAATTCACGGGCGTGACCACAATGTTATCTATATGGTTTACATGAACTACCTCTCCCCTGTTGTGAAAAGCAAATAAAAAAACATGTGATAAGAGGCAGCCTTTAAGGGCTGATAAATTATCACATGAGCCTTCCTAGGTTTAGCTTTCAACTAAGAATACCAAGAGAACAAAGCAAAATTGGTGATAAAAGTAAATTGGAAAGTTGTTTAAAATTACACGCCCTATTTGAAACATGAAAGTTTTTTTGAACTTGACTGTCCCTTTAATGATAAGGATGCCAACCAGCTAGTGTTTTACTGACATACCAGTATTGTTAAGGTCAATGTAGATAAAAATAACAAGTATATAAATAAAAGCTCTGATGGTGAAACTTCATCTAAGTGAGTTGGAGTCTAATTTAAACAATTTAGCATTTGAACCCATTTAAAAGCAGCTTAATTTTCTGCACAATTATTTATGATGATGATGTATGCTAATTAACAGGTTTGGTAATGTTTCTTAGAAAGGTGGCACCCCAAATTAATGATTTAATATTGAAATATTGGTGTTAATTTGGCACAGTTCAAACTAATGTAATTGAATATGTGCTATGTTTAAAAGGCCGGTGCTAACCGAAACAGCACAAGGCAATTTTGAATTACCCTTTATCTCTCAAATAGTGCTGCTATTGATCGCTTCACATTCTGTTGCAGCCCTTTGTGAGATTGGGGCGGTATAAACTTACTACTATCTTACAGTAAAATTAAGCAAACCACCTCGGTTGTTTGAGGGGACTTTAAAGTATCAGTAAATACAGTAGATCTGCATAATCAATAAATGCATGATAAAAAGACACTGCAATAGCACTTAGTCTGAACTTTAAATTCTCCTGTTCTCAGGCGTGCGATAAATAACCAGCCATTACAATTAGCAATGAGCAATTAACAGATCTCTGGTTAATTTTATAAAAGTGCCCCAAATACCCTCAAAATAAAGGGTCTTCTAGTTCTTTATGAAAAAAAATTGCATTTTTTTTTATAAAAAGCTACTGCACTAGGCAGTTTTTAGGGGTTAAAAGTGGCACTGACAAGTGCCTTTACATTTGTGGTATATGGGAACTGTGTGTTCCCTGTAAATATATATGTATATGCTTATATACATATATATTTATGTGTTAATAGGTGTATATTCACATATTCACATATAAATACCTATGTATATATTCATATAGGTGGCAAGAGTCCACAAGTTTGTTACTGATGGGATATAAAGTCCTAGGAGGAGGCACAGATTCCCAAACCTTAAAAAGCCTATAAAACCCCCACCCATCTCACTTTTACCTCAGTTTAAAAACTTTGCCTTCTTAGGAGGTGGTGAAGGATGATGTCCTTGATTCTTCAGTGAAAGGCGCTTCTAAGCATTTTGATGCCTAGTTCCTCTCTGTGCAGTGTTTGTCTGAGAGATGTGAAGCGAGTATTGCCTGATGATACCATGTTTTCACCTATAGGAAATCTATTCATAAGGCTCTTATTCATCTTTTGCCTCCCTTTACAGATCAACATTATACTCCTCTATCATTACCTCTGCTGATATGTTTCAGTATTGGTTTGGCTGTCTGCTTTATGTGGATGGGTGTCTTATGCTAAGTATTATCTTTTTTTCTTTAAGACACTCTCAGCTATGGAAGGCACTTTATTTTTAAAGTTATGAATGTGTATATAAATATATATTTGCCATGAGACAGGTTGTTTATCTTTCCGTAAGTGTCATAAATGCAGCATGAGTTTGGAAACACTGCTTAATAGTGTTTGGAGGCTATTTAAACAATGATTATTATAACAATATTAAAAGCTTACCTTTAGGCAATTTTTTACCTCCGCATTCACGGAGGTTCTCTTTTCAAATTTTGTGTGCAAATTCGCGCACGTGATGACACTATTAATGTCATTATGATGCATCATCAATCTGCGCCATATTTTTTGGCTAAACTTTTCGCACCTTTTCTTCAGCTTGAAAACCCGCTCCCACATCACTCAGTGCTTTCATAATTTTTAGAGAGCTGTATGCAACACTTGTTTTTACATCTTCAAAGATGTTTGTTATAACGTTATTTATTTTTAATAAGCATTATTTCCCATTTCCTCCTAGAAAATTGCTGTATTAAGGAGCATGTGATATTTTGCAACTAAATTATATTTTTATTTATTTTTATCTTTTTGTACATTTTTTGCCATGATGTCTCAAACTGAACCTGGCTGAGATGTTATCATAGCAACTGAGCTGCCTGAACATAGTTCTACCAAAGATAAGTGTGTTTATTGAATTCTTCAGCTCCTGTTTTGAAAATGTATTACATACTGATAATATTTCTATGAGTACAAATGCATCCACTGTTTTTCCATCTCAGTCTAATGCAAAAGGCATTCCTGCAGAAATGAAAGATTTTATTGCTGCAGCCATAGAGAAGTCTATGACTGCTATTCCACCTTCAAATAAACATAAAAGGACTTTACAAAGTTTTCCTAAGTGTAGTGAATTTTGTACTGACCGACAGCATACTGATTTATTTTCTACTGATGGGGGTTCCTCTGATTAAGAGGATCCTACATCAGAGACAGAAATTGACAAATCTTTTTTTTTTAAAAAAAACTGAACATTTCACTCTCTTTTAAAGGAAGTATTATTTACTTTGGGTATTGAGGAGTCTAAACCTCCTAATGATAAATCTTGTAATCATTTAAATTCTGTATTTAAGACTCCTGTTGTTACTCCTGAGGTTTGTCCGTTTCCAGATGCTATCTCTAATCTGAATACTAAAGAATGGTCTAAACCTGGTACTTCTTTTAACCCTTCTTCTAGGTTAAAAAAATGTATCCTTTGCCTTTGGAACTTTGGGATACAGTCCCTAAGGTTGATGGGGCTATTTCCACTCTTGCTAAATGTACTACCATTCCTATGGAAGACAGGACTTCTTTTAAAGACCCTTTAGATAGGAAGCTTGAATCTTATCTTAGATATATATGGCTATATTCTTAGACCAGTTATATCCATGGCTGATGTTGCTGCTGCTTCTACCTTTTGGTTAGACAGTTTAGCTCAGCAGTTGTTTTCAGAACCAGAATTATCTAACATTATCCTTTTACTTCAACATGCAAATAATTTTCTTTGAGATGCAATCTTTGATGTTATGAAAATCAATGTCAAATCTATGTCTTTAGCAATTCTAACTAAAATAGCTTTATGGCTTAAATCTTGGAATGCTGACATGGTGTCTAAAACAAGAATACTGTCTCTCTCTTTTCAAGGTAAACATCTTTTTGGTTCTCAACTGGATTCTATTATCTCCACTATTACTGGCGGAAAAGGAGTTTTTCTTCCCCAAGATAAAAAATCTAAGGGAAAAATTAAAGCTGCCAATCGTTTTTGCTCCTTTTGTCAGAATAGGGAACAGAAAACTGTTCCCTCCCCTAAAGCCTCTGGCTCTAATTGGAGACCATCTCCAAATTGGAATAAATCTAAACCATATAAGAAACCTAATATGGCCCATAAACCAGCATGAAGGTGTGGCCCCTAATCCAGTTCTTCTGGTGTGAGGCAGACTAAAACTGTTTCAAGAATTTTGGGCACACTCTGTCCAAAATCAGTGGATTCAGAATATTATTTCTCAGGGGTATCGAATTGGATTCAGAATAAGAACTCCCATGGGAAGATTCTTTCTCACCCATGTTTCAAAACACCCAGTAAAGCCCAAGCATTTAAGTAAGGAAAGACTCCTATTCTCTCCCGTCAATCCTGGCCTCTCCATCTCTCCAGGGTCTACCAGGTCTGAGAAGCACTAAATCTGAATTTTTGAATGGAAGTATAATAATATCTTGTTCCTCTTTTGTCAGGGCTCTAATGAAAGTAGACCATTTCCCAAAAAATAAATGAATTTGCAATTCTATATTTATCTCTGTATCTTTCTGATCAATACTAATCTATCTGATCAATACTAATTTTGGCACCATTTAGGAACATTTATGACATCCAAGTTAATGGCGGCCATCTTTAAAATGGCCAAATAGATGTTATTAGGGGCAGTAGCATTTTAGAATAACTGTGTATTGTATCTTTATGTGAATCAGGAAGACCACAAAAAATACTTGGGTTACGAAATATGTATATCAACATATGTCTGCACATTATGGCTCATTCTATAGTAAAACCTCTTACATATAAGCAAAACATGAGTGTTAAGTCTGTGCCTATTGCAGTTATATTAGCAAAAGGGTACCAGAGGATACATATGAAGCAGCATGTTCAAAAGGTTTTCAACACTGGAATAATTCATATTGCCAAACTCATAGCTTCAATTAGACTAGATATGGTCCATATGTTACAGTCACATGTTAGGACCAGCCTGAGAGGTGAAGCACACTTTTACATATTAGATATGGCCAATGGTTATAATGTGGCCATAGAAGATAATATAGGGGGCACCCTTACAATAATGGTAATTATATAATCACCAATCTACTAAGCATTTGTTAGTGGTGAACTAGTCTTAGTATATACAGCCAGAATATCACAAATGGAAAGTATATATATGACAGTGTGTAAATCTATAAATACAATAAATATTAATAGATATTGGCATAAATCCACACTAGTGCTAGACCATAAACTATATAAAGATATGTGGTAAAATGTATATTCAAAGAAGATAATTTGATACAAAAAAGTATCTTTTGAAGATAATGGTGTCAAATGAAGGCAGCAATCTGTAGAGGACCAAGGCCAGGATCCAGGATCAATGATCTGAAGACAACATAAGAAGACAGATGAGCCACATGGCCCAATATTGTTTGGTACAAAAAGACAAATATTAAATGTGTCAGATACACTCACATGGGATGAAGCACCTCTAGTAGTGCAAATGGAGCGGTCTGGGGTCACCCAGGAGACTGGCCTCCCGGGGATATTTGGAAATCTGTAAATAGTAGTAGAAAACACAGGGTGCCTATATGGCCTAGTACTGTTTGACCCAATCAGAATGAAATTAAGTGTTAAAATGCACTCACATTTGTTGAAGCATCTCTTTGATGCTGTAGGGACAGGCTTGGATCAATATAGTCACCCAACAGACGTAATCACAGGTTATCAGGAGACTCCAAAAGTCCAGCGAAGAAAATTAGTGATCCAATGTGATGTTTCCAAGAATAATCAGACTAACCCTATTCTTACACGCCACACATTGTAGAGATTATGGTATCTCACATAGTGATTAGTGTCTTTATTATGTCACATACACACCGATATTAAAGTCATTTAGATACTCTCATAAGTTCTCTTCCGCACAGGACCCATCCCCTTCATGACGATATTAACTTATAGCCCAATCACACGCTGTTTTGGCTCCCATCAGATTAGCCCTATCCCCACATGCTACACAAGTGACATCACTTTGAGTCATTTTACATCCACACATGTGCAAAACGGTCAGGCAGACGCTACAATCAATCAAAACATAACAGTACCAGGATCTGACACCTTTGTAGTAAGTAACATTCGAAAGTTCAATATCATCAATATTATAATGTTATATGATTAAGCACAAGTGTTGTGTTTGTTTATGGATATATGTGAAGTCGCTTGATTGTGCGCATTTATAAATGAACAACTTAGATTACGCTGACAAGCTACTTTTTTCCACATTACATGAAATGATTGGGTTTAGATTTATATATAGACACATGTTTTTGTGTGCCTTATTGTGTCTCATACCCCATAGAACACACTTGGGTCCACTCAATGTGTAAATATTTTTTAATTTTCGCTTATTGATTAAATGTTAGTTGTTCATACATTGCTAGTATATATGATTATTGAATCTTTATACCTGTGAACACAATGTGTAATATTGTTATCTGTCATAGGATAAACCATTATTGCAATTTTTACATGGTGATGTCACAATATGTGTTTCCTTTTGATTGGTCACCACTTACCTGAGTGTTATCTCTAGGTAACTCCCTCACCAGGAGTTGCCAATTAATCTAATTTGTTTGTATGGCATATATAGCAAGTGTTTGTTACCTATTTTTATTAAGCCTGATGAAACAGCCACTGGTGGTTGAGAAACGCGTTGCTACTTGTTTTTAATATTTTTAATAAAGTAAGTTGATTACTTTTACCACCTTATATTATTCTTGGAAACATCACATTGGATCACTAATTTTCTTCGCTGGACTTTTGGAGTCTCCTGATAACCTGTGATTAAGTCTGTTGTGTGACTATATTGATCCCAGCCTGCCCCTACAGCATCAAAGGAGATGCTTCAACAAATGTGAGTGCATTTTAACAATTAATTTAATTCTGCTTGGGTCAAACAGTACTAGGCCATATAGGTACCCTGTGTTTTCTACTACTATTTACAGATTTTCAAATATCCCCGGGAGGCCAGTCTTCTGGGTGACTGTTATTGACCCCAGACCGCTCCATTTGCACTACTAGAGGTGCTTCATCGCATGTGAGTGTTTCTGACACACTTAATATTTGTCTTTTTGTACCAAACAATATTGGGCCATGTGGCGCATCTGTCTTCTTATGTTGTCCTGGATCCTGGCCTTGGTCCTCTACAGATTACTGCCTTCAATTGACACAATTATCTTCAAAAGATAATTTTTTTGTGTCAAATTATCTTCTCTGAATATACATTTTACCAAATATCTTTATATAGTTTATGGTCTAACACTAGTGTGGATTTATGCCAATATCTATTAATATTTATTGTATTCATAGATTTACACACTGTCATGTATATACTTTCCATTTGTGATATTCTGGCTGTATATGCTAAGACTAGTTCACCACTAACAAATGCTTAGTAGATTGGTGATTATATAATTACCATTATTGTAAGGGTGCCCCCTATATTATCTTCTATGGCCACATTATAACCATTGGCCATATCTAATATGTAAAAGTGTGCTTCACCTCTCAGGCTGGTCCTAACATGTGACTGTAACATATGGACCATATCTAGTCTAATTGAAGCTATGAGTTTGGCAATATGAATTATTCCAGTGTTGAAAACCTTTTGAACATGCTGCTTCATATGTATCCTCTGGTACCCTTTTGCTAATATAACTGCAATAGGCACAGACTTAACACTCATGAGGAACTCACTTTGAGTGTCACCTTATAGGCTACTAGAGGTGGTCGACTTTACGAATCATGTTATCAACTTTGGAGAGATCAAATAGGAGGAGAAACAATACCAATATTGACATGTTGGAATCGAATGAGAACAACTCTGATCCATCTATGCAATCTTTGTTTAATAAATTGGAAAATCTATTGAAGGTTGAGCACAGGTCCTCTGATTATTCACATTCACCTAGGACTCATAATAAGTCTTATGATTCAACAAATAGATATCAATCACTCAATCATGAGGGTCACAAACCTAATAGTGATCCATCTACACCTTTTGAGGAAGAACAATGTTTGAATCCTTTTTTAGATGTAGGCCCAGACCATTGAATAGAACAATGGTCAATGTCTCATCGACCTCCATGTCAAAAAAGAGTCTACACAAACGTGGAAGTAGAGGAAAATCCACAACCTCCAAAAAAGAAAAACTTCTAAAATACCAAAAAGGAATTTTTAACTTATCTGATCATGTGCTTAGCAATGACGAAATTAGAGTGTTGTGTAAGGGCTTATCATTTAGCCCATCTAATACCCCCAATATGTTTAAACTTTTTGTTGATGTTAACAACTTCACCAGAAAGTTATCTTTGCAGAAATATTTTGCAGAGAAACGCCTCAAAAACACAACTAATAAGCCAGTTATTGTAGAATCTATGGATGAGCCTTTAAGTGATGGTTGTATAATATATGAACCAGATACACTTTTATAACAACTCACAGGAAATTATATACATACAGATTTCAAACCCAAATCCAACTTTAATCCCCCAAGATCAAAAAATTCACATATAAGTATATTCCAATCAATGGTATTAAAAGATATAGAAAGGCTCCCCAAAAAACTTAAATATAAACATAATCTGAGTCCTGGTGAAAAACATTCCATAAATATCTTATCAAACAATAGAGATTTTGTAATCCACCAGGCGGATATAGGGGGAGGAATTGTCCTTCAGAATATCAAGGACTATGTTCTTGAAGCAGATCGGATTCTCAAAGATGCCAGCTATTATAGGGTATTACCTAGAGATCCTACATCTATTTATTCAAAACAAATATCCTCTCTCTTACAAGAGGGGTTGGAGGAATGTATTCTTACCAAAAAGGAAAAAGACTACTTGTATCCAAAAGCTCCTAATATAGCCTTTTACTATCATCTACCAAAGATACATAAAAATACAAAAAATCCCCAGGGCGCCCAATAATAGCTGGCATTGGTAGTCTTACTGACCATCTATCTGCTTATGTTGACTCATATTTACAAAAGCATGTTATAGTTTTGCCCTCTTTTATTAGGGACTCATCGGATCTATTGAATAAACTGGCAGGTTTTGGAATTACGAAAATCGACCAAGAACTGTGGTGGATTACAAATGATGTTAGTTCACTATACTCGAACATTCCCCATGACAAAGGGTTAACAGTGATCCAATCTTACTTGGAAACTGATTTTTACATGCCCACCAAACAACAACATTTCATTGGTGAAATAATATATTTCATTCTTCATCACAACTATTTTCAATATCAAGGACAATTTTTTCTTCAAATCAAGGGTACAGCCAAGGGCACCAGATTCGCACCCAGTTTTGCCAATATTTATATGAGCAAATTTGAGGAGACCCATATTTATGGGTCACCTATGGGTACGAGTCTGTAGTTCTATGGCCAGTACATAGATTACCTTATTTTTCTTTTTAGGGGATCATATGAGGAGGCCTCTCTTTTTTCTGCTACCTTGAATGTCAATGACTTTGGTCTAGAATTTACCAGCAACATCCAATCCACGGAGATTGAATACTTAGATTTAACACTATATTTCTCACCTTCTGGTACAATCATGTCGGAGACTTTTTCCAAAAAAGTCGATTGCAATAGTTTTCTCAATTTTAACAGCAACCATTACTACAGTTGGAAGAAAAATGTGCCCTATGGGCAATTCAGGCGTATAAGATGAAATTGTAGCACGATAGAGAGTTATGAAACACAGTCCATCATTTTGAAGGACAGATTTTTAGAAAAGGGGTACCCTTTAGAATTGATACAAAAGGGTTACCTCAGAGCCTTGCATGAAGATAGGACTTCACAAGATCAAAATAAAAACAAAAATAAGAAACAAAAACTAAAGGACGACATTAAAACACCTCTATTCATTACAGGATATAGTAGCCAATATCGTGAAATTAAAAGAATTGTATCAAATCACTGGCCTATAATCTGCGATGATACTATATTGATCCCAGCCTGCCCCTACAACATCAAAGGAGATGCTTCAACAAATGTGAGTGCATTTTAACACTTAATTTCATTCTGCTTGGGTCAAACAGTACTAGGCCATATAGGCACCCTGTGTTTTCTACTACTATTTACAGATTTCCAAATATCCCCGGGAGGCCAGTCTTCTGGGTGACTGTTATTGACCCCAGACCACTCCATTTGCACTACTAGAGGTGCTTCGTCGCATGTGAGTGTATCTGACACACTTAATATTTGTCTTTTTGTACCAAATAATATTGGGCCATGTGGTGCATCTGTCTACTTATGTTATAATGTGGCCATGGCTATACATAAAAAATACACATATGGACTGGAAATAAAGTCTAATATAGTAAACACTATTGTGGATAATAATATCTACAGAAACAACCTACACCAAAGGGAGGAACAGTCTAAAACTAAGAGAACTTGGGAAAAAGCTCATATATATTATGTGTGTGTAAAGGCCACTCTGAGACATCTCGCCATGGAAACTATTTCCTAAGTCTATGGACATAGATATAAATATAAATATCTCCCTAGTGTAATGTGTCCAAGAGTAGGGTATAATAAACCAGAGAGGAAATAATAATTGTTAGTATATATGTTATCTTCTAGGGAATACAGATAAAGTCTATATATTACCTTATTATCAATACGGAGAGTATATTTACGGAGAGTATATTTTTATACCCAGATGAAATGGAAGAAAAAAACAACATATAGAATGCCTGTACTGTTATGAAGAAATTTATACTATAAGGGATATGTTATAAGAGGTGTGCCACTTCAAAGTCTGACCTTTTGGGTAGAGAAAATCTAATTCAAAGATCCCCTTATATTCATTCAGCAAAAGGGTTTTGTCAAAATCCCCTCCTCTCCAGTTTTTATGTACTTTTTTAAGCCTATAAATTTGAGGGCATTGGTGTCGCCATTGAAAAAATGTTTATATAGGGGCACTTCATCTTTATTACCTTCTATTTTCAAGAGGTGTTCCCTGATCCGCTCTCTTAGAGGCCTACAGGTCTGTCCTACATACTGTAGGCCTCAGAAACATTCTAGTAGATAAATAATACCTTTATCTTTGCAGCGGATCATCTAATGTACTTTGAATTTTTCTTTTGTTACAATTTTTTTAACCCCTTTCTTTATGTTACTTTATGTGATTTTTTTTTTTCACATGGAGATATTTGTTACTTAAACTGCAACTCAAAATGTTAAATTTTTTTAATCACATTTTTTATCGCATTTCTGATCCGCTGTAGCTCATTTTTATGATACAGCTTCATAAGTGAAGGGGGCACTCCTTTCCAAATACTTCTGTAACCTTTATTAAGAACGATTGAGTTAGGCTGTCGTTTAAATCCAAGTGAGTCTGTGCTGTTTTATCACGTGGCGCAGATCACTATACTTTTTTTCTCATTCCTCTATTAAAGAGAGAACCTTACATTCATTTTCAGATGATCAATATCACAATAGGGGCATATGTCAGTCATCAAGGGGGGACTTGCAGTCCCCTAGCTATGAAAGAAGTATCTCAAATACTTTTTTGGCATAATCCAATGCTTGTCTAATTCCTGCGATTCATATGCCAGGTGTAGACATCTGTGAAGTAGATTATCTCAGCCGTTATTCTCTATATCTGGGGGAGTGGTTTCTCCATCCAGATGTGTTCTATAAAATTGTACAGATGTGGGGCCCTCCAGAAATAGATCTGAACAAGAAACTTCCCAGGTACCTCTTAAGGTCCAGGGATCATCAGGTGGAAATGTTAGATGCTCTAGCAGTACCCTGGTCTTACCAATCGGCTTACATTTTTCCTCCTCTGGTTCTATTAGCAAGGGTGATCTCAAATATCATAATGGAACAATCTTATGTGTTTCTGATAGTCCCAGCGTGGCCTCACAGGATTTGGTATGCGGACCTTGTCCAAATGTCCAGTTGCCTGCCTAGGCCTCTTCCTCTAAGACCAGACCTTCTATCTTAAGGTCCGTTCTTCCATCCAAATCTCAAATCTCTAAACTTAATGGCATGGAAATTGAACGTTTAGTCCTCAGTCATAGAGGTTTCTCTGACTCTGTGATTAATACTATGATTCAGGCTTGCAAGCCTGTTTCAAAGAAGATTTACCATAAGGTTTGGAAAACTTACATTTCATGGTACTCTTCTCATGATTATTCCTGGCATTCTTTTTGAATTCCTAGGATTTTTCAGTTTCCTTAGGATGGTTTGGATAAAGTTTGTCTGCCAATACTTTGAAAGGACAAATCTCTGCTTTTTCTGTTTTATTTCAAAGAAAGATTTCTAATCTTCCTGATATTCACTGTTTTGTTCAGGATTTAATTTGTATTAAACCTGTCATTAAATCAATTTCTCCGCCTTGCAGTCTAAATCTGTTATTAACCCTTTGAGTGCTAAGCACTTTCAAACCTGGGTGCTAATTTTTTTTTATTTTTTGAACAATTTTTTTTAAAACTTTGTTTTTATTTTTTTCAGACCCCCAAGACTTACACTGTTGGAAAGGTTAGGCGATTACCTAAGGCGATGGTCTTGGGGGTCTGTAGCGGCTTAGATGCCTAAGATACAGGCTTCTAAGCAGCATGCCCCCTGCTCCTATACTTAACATTGTTAAGTATAAATAAAGTTACACTGTGACATCATCACGTTATTGCGCGTGACGTCACCACGCAAAACAGGAAGCCCCGGCGATGCCTGTCACTCTACAGGCCCGATCGCAGGGGTAGGAGCGTGTGGGAGCCCCCAGATCTCCCTCAAGGTGAGAGAGTGCTAGTGAATGGCTCTGAGCCATCATTAGCACCAGAGTGGGAAACTCTGTGATGGCTCAGAACCGTCATTAGCACTCAAAGGGTTAAATATATACAGGCTCCTCCTTCTGAGCCTATGCATTCTTTGGACACCAAACTACATTTTTGGAAAGTGTTGTTTCTCTTAGCTATCTCTTCTGCTAGAAGAGTTTCTGAATGGTCTGCTCTCTCTTGTGAGTCTCCTTATCTGATTTTCCATCAAGATAAAGCTGTTTTGCGGACTTTGTTTACATTTTTGCCTAAAGTTGTGAATTCTAACATCATTAATAGGGAAATTATTGTTCCTTCCTTGTGTCCTAATCCTAAGAATACTCTTGAAAGATCTTTGCATTCTTTGGATGTGGTAAGAGCTTCAAAATATTATTTTGATGCTACTAAAGATTTCAGAAAGACTTCTAGTCTCTTTGTCATTTTTTCTGGTTATAGAAAAGGACAGAAAGCCTCTGTCATCTCTTTGGCATCTTGGTTGAAACGTCTGATTCAGAAAGCTTATTTGGAGGTGGGCCAGTCTCTACCTACAGCTTATTCTACAAGATAAGTCGCTACATCTTGGGCTTTCAAGAATGAAACTTCAGTTGATCAATTTTGCAAAGCTGCACTTGGTCTTCGTGGCATACCTTTACTAAATTCTATTATTTTGATATTGTTTCTTCTTCAGAAGAAGCTTTTGGTAGAAAGGTTCTTCAGACAGCTGTCTCAGTTTGATTCTAGTGTCCATGATTTAAGTTTTTTGAAAAGTTTAAAAAATACTTTATTACTTTTGAATTTCATTTCTCAGCAAAAATAGCTTTTTTAAAAAACTTTATCCCTCCCTTTATTTTTGTTACTCGTGGACTTCCATATCTTGGGTATTATATCCCATCAGTAACAAGCTTGTGGACTCTCGCCACCTATATGAAAGAAAACATAATTTATGTAAGAACTTACTTGATAAATTCATTTATTTCATGGTGGTGAGAGTCCATGAGGCCCACCCAATTCTTTCTTTATTTTTGGGTTATGAGTGAGGTGGGCGGGGTATTTATAGGCTTTTGAGGTTTAGGAAACTTTGCCTCCTCCTCGTAGGAATGTATATCCCATCAGTAACAAGCTCGTAAACTCTCGCCACCATTAAAGAAATTAATTTTATCAGGTAAGTTCTTACATAAATTATGTTATTTACATTTGCTGCCTATTGCTTGCCTGACTTACCCCTTTCACAGTGCTAGTTCTGATGGCATGAGAACGAGGCTCCCATTGGAACCTATGGAAGTGCACACTTGTACCTAACTCGTAATACCAGCACACATTTGCGTGGCCTGGTATTACTATGTTGAGTGCAAATATTGCTTTTGCGGATGCAATATTTTGCACCTTAACTTGTAATCTTGTCCTTAATGTGTTACCTAAGTAGTAAAACAGGAACAAATGGAAGTTCAAAACTAAATGATAATTAAAGGGACATAAGCTTTCAAAAAGAAAATGCTTTAAAGTGTTCTTGCTCTAGTGCTTGCATATAACTATGTTTTTACCACTACAAAGGGCTTAAACAAATAGTTAAAGTCAGCTCCAGAGCAGCATTTTTTTTATTGTTCACAGAGCACTTACTCTAGTGAACTGAAGAAATTGTGAGGTAAAATATCTTCCCTTTTTACATAGGGATGTCCAGATGATATTTGTCAGCTTTTTACAGTTATGCTGCGTCACTTTCAAGTGATTTAGCACATGTGTATTATGTCCCTTTAAAATTGCATGTTCTAACTAAACCATAAAAGTTTAATTTTGACTTTGAGCCCCTTTAAACATCAGAATTAATGCATACAACCAAAAACAACTGAACAAATAATTCAGAAATATGGTATTGCATGGGCAAAATAAGTTTCTTTACAGCCATTAGAACAATTAGATATCAAGAACCCACATTTTTCTATCTCAGTTTTGCACTTATTGTAGGAACAGCATCTCTGCTTAAAAGATTTTAATTTTTAAAGTACTTTTTATGACTAACATGAAAATGTTTTTTTAAAAAAAATAATTACATTTGCTGTCTTGGATCTAATAAGATTTTTTTTTTTTAAAAAGCTAGATTTTACATTTCATTTAGTTGCCCTCAAGCATTGTTAAATTACTCCTGTCTGGCATGTTTAGAGTTTGTTTACATGAACACCTGTGTGTTATGTCCACATTAAATTGCATTCTACCAAAAAATATAATTTAGTAAAGCACAATCCACAAACATGCGTATTAAATTATACTTTAAAACACACCTGCATTATGGTTAGGAATGTTGCTTTTATGATTTCAAAAACTTTATTTTTATTTTTTGTTTTGTAAAATTTTATTTTTCAATATTAACAGAACTTTAATAATTCCTAGCACCCATAGATTATATTTACACAAAATATAGTATTTGTTTAAATGGACAGTCTACTTGAAACGTTTATTGTTTAAAAAGATAGATCCTCCCTTTATTACCTATTCCCCAGTTTTGCATAACCAACACTGTTATAATACACGTTTTACCTCTGTGATTACCTTGTATCTAAGCCTCTGCAAACTGCCCCCTTATTTCAGTTCTTTTGACAGACTTGCATTTTAGTCAATCAGTACCTTCTCATAAGTAACTCCATGGTCGTGAGCACAATGTCATTTATATAGCACACAAACTAACACCCTCTGTCTATGAAAAACTGTCAAATGCATTCAGATAAGTGGCAGCCTTCAAGGACTTAGAAATTAGCATATAGGCCTACCTAGTTTTAGCTTTCAACTAAGACTACAAAGAGAACAAAGCACATATGATGATAAAAGTAGATTGGAAAGTTATTTAAAATTGCATTCCTTATCTGAATCATTAACGTTGAATTCTTACTAGATTGTCCCTATAAGTAGGAATTTATTATCTGTATAAACTGATATATCAAGTATAGTAAAATGTTTAATTTCTATTTTTGAGACTATTTCCCAAGAATCGAAATAGCTGTAAGGGGTTATAGCTATTGACCAAATTTACATAATGTGCATAAAATCATCAAAATAGTTAAACAGGTCTATTTTTCAAGTTGGATTTAACTACGTTGCACCTGTACTTATATCCCTAAAAACAAATAATAAACAATAATATTTTTGAGATTTACATGATTTTCTTATCATTGAATCCATGCAACAATCAGAAAGTGACTGATATGAAACATATGAGTGCATTGAATTGGTGACAGGTATCAGAGAATTCTTTTTACTAGCGTTAGGTATGTGCATTAATTTCTGGAGAATGCTAAAATGAATGGGGTTTTTTTGGATTTGTCAGAAATGAGATAAACAAAAAGGCTCTTTAACAAATCAACTAAAAATCAACTAGAAAACAGATACATGCATAAAAAAATTGATTCTTTGGTTAAAAATGTTACTTTAAATATTGAATATGCTTCAAATGTACACTATTTTATGATTACTGATTACAAGTGGAGTGGTAACTTATTGCAGGCCCGCTAATGAGCAAAAGTGTCTGGTTAAAAATAAACAGCACTGAAAAGTGCCTTTACATTGCGGTCTATGGGAACTGTGTGTATGCTTGTAATCTAGTCATAAATCTAAAATACATTGTGCTGATGACAACTACGTGTTGCCGTCTGCACTTAAAGGGACATGAAAGCCAATTTTTTTCTTTTGTGATTTAGAAAGAGCATGTCATTTTAAACAACTTTCTAATTTACTTCTATTATCTAATTTGCTTCATTCTCTTGATATCACTTGCTGAAAAGCATATCTAGATATGCTCAGTAGCTGCTGATTGGTTGCTGCACCTACAGGCCTTGTGTGATTGGCTCACACATGTGCATTGCTATTTCTTCAACAAAGGATATCTAAAGAATTGAGCAAATTAGATAATAGAAGTAAATTGGAAAGTTGTTTAAAATTGCATGCCCTATCTGAATCATGAAAGTTTAATTTTGACTAGACTGTCCCTTTAAGGGGTGAAGCAAACATTCTTTTTAGTGTGGAGGAAGAACTTAGAAACCTCAGTTAAATACATTTTCATTAAATGCATGAGCTTTAAAATGCTAAAACCCAAACTGCTTTTATAATACAGGTGGCCCTAGTTTTACAACGGTTCAATTTGGACCGTTTCAGAATAACAACCTTTTTTTCCAGTCATGTGACTGCTATTGAAAACATTGAGAAGCAGTGCATTTATTAAAATAGCCAGTAGGTGGAGCTGTCCGCTTGTGTCGCAGCAAAGCCAAGCAAGCTGAAATTAATCAGTTTAAAGACCTGAGCTATCGAGCAGATTTCAAAGGAACAAGATCTTCCTGTCTATAAATCAGTCCAGATTGGAATGCATAGAAAGAACTATTTGCAGAAAAATGCAAGTGAAGTCTGTGTTGTATGATTATTTTATTAGGTTTATAATGCTGTTTAGCAAATGTTTTGTTCATTTTACTTAGTTTAATTATATATTCTGTGTTGTGTGATTATTTATTAGTTTTATAATGCTATTTAGCATTTAAAGTCTTCATTTCAAAGCTTTAAAAATAATGTATTAGGTGTTACTTATGACAATTTTGAGAGGGGCCTGGGTTTCAATTTACAACGGTTTCGATTTACAACTATTCCTTCTGGAACCTAACCCCGGCGTAAACTGAGGGCTACCTGTACACTGCTTAGTGCATTGATATTGTGTAGTTATTTCTATGTTGTGTTAGCCTCTTGGTTTAAAGAGAATAATATGAATCACAGAGAATGCTCAGAATTTGTCAGAGCATTTTTAATTAGGTTTAATAAAATGAAATAAATGTGTTTAGTTTAAACTTAAAGCAACATTTTTAAATAATCAAAATATTAAGTAAAAGTAGTTCAAATAAAAAAAATAAAACTATTACTTAAAGTGATAGTAAATCCTAATGTTTTTGAAATGCTAGGATTTAGCAGTGGAGGTAAACAGCAATGTAATAAATAAAGCAAAAATCACCCAAGAAAAATAGACCCTGCTGTCACTGAGTATCCCCTCCGAGATAGATCAGAATATATACTAATGAAACATGAGAAGTAACAGCGCTAATAAGCACAGGTTTTAAAAATATATAACCACAATCTTATAGAATAATAAATAAATAATATTTAAAGCAAACTCAGAAGTAAAGGCTAAAATTAAAAAACAAAGGTTAGAATTTAAAAAAACATATACATCCTTTTATTAGTGTAATAATATGTCACATATAGTGGTTCTAAAAAAGGGACGTCTCCCTAAAAAAATCAATCAACTTATAAAACTAGTAAATACATAAGAAACCTCAATTATTACATATGTGTTGATAAAGCCACAAAAAGTCCACACTGTTAGTAAGAACTAAAGTTCATGGAATAGTCACAAATAGGTAGATAAAGCTGAATGGTTTTGGTTTCTCTGCAAGGGCGTGTCAAGGTTATTTTGATGATATTATCTTGGTTAGTAGTAGACAGTTGTCAACCCTCATTTTCCCCATGGCAGATAGCCCCGCGTCTAGAGGGAGTACTAGAGGGAGAAATAAGGTTAGTGTTGGTATCTTCTCTTGAGTACTTCGGCTGTTTTTCGGTGAGTTACACTGCGTCCGGGCAGGTAGTGCCGCTTGCTGACTTCCTTGGCTTAGCTGGAGTCACGTGACCTGCCGTGAAACGTCTCGGTCAAAGGTCATCGATGTCAGTTCAGATTCCTATATGGTTCAATAGTGCTATTGTGAAGACTTAGGTTGGTTAATTATGGCAGTCACTTATATTTTGAGTAGAGATTGGTGCTAAAATCTGGTTGAAATTCTTGTTCATATACACCTCCCTCCGTTCATCCTTGGAACTCCTCAGGGTAAGTGTACATCCAAACACAAGTGGCAATAACCACTTTAGCAATGCAAAATAATGTCCTGGTCAATGCATTTCACCCACTTATGGGCTTTATCAAGATATGTATTCATAGATTGCTTTGCTTATTATAAAGTCCTCCTTTTTTCATTGGCTGTCAATTTTCTCAAAAGGTTACTTAAGGTGGAATTTTGTATTCCTAAATCAAGATGTCATCATAAGGTTAAATATTTACATCTCAATTAAGGTGATTAGTAGTAATGTGATATATACATTCAATATTATGCATATAGAGACAATATATTATAGCAAAACATTGCACAGATTTGTTATTGGCAGCTATAATAATGTTTACAAAAATGTTGTGTCGATAGAGGCAAAAAGTATTTCAAGATTGAGAAACGTTATGACTATATTCTTGTTTGAAAGCAACTTTATTCAATTAGAAGCACATAAAGAATATATACAGTATCTAACAAAATCTTATTTTTACAATTTTTTATAGCAAAGGTGAGGCATCTATTTCAGAATTAAGTCCTGAGGGGTACAGTGTGTCCATTTTATATATACGTTCTGCCTGTAGTTTGAGCAGTTTATGTTGTAAATTACCTCCTCTCCAAATTGGGCTGACTTTTATAATTACCCAATATTGGAAATCTTTCAGGTTGTTGTTATGGATCTCCCTGAAATGGCTATACAGATGAGTGTCTAGGGTTCCTCTATCTATGCAAGAAAACTGTCCCCTTATTCGCTCTCTCAGGGGTCCTAGTAGTTTCACCTAAATACATTTTGTAACAAGTGCATTTAATAGCATAGATAACCCCTTTGTCCTGGCATCTTATAATATCCTTAATTAACAACTTGTAGTTATTGGAGGTCGAGATTAAAAATGTGATCTTGCTAGAAAACGGACATGCCCTGCATTCAAAGCATGGGAAGAAACCCTGTAGGGGGTTCCCTTCTAAACTTTGCTCGTATCCTTTGCTTTTCTCCGGTTTCAATTCACTGGGGGCTAATAAGCTCTAAAAGTTTTGGGCTTTTCTATATATCATTCTTGGTCGATCTCCAACTTTATCGCCAATAATCGGATCTGTTTGAATCAGATGCCAGTGCTTATTAAGTATTTTTGTGATGATCCTATTATCAGAGTTGTAATCTGTGATAAAAGGAACATTTATATTTTTCAAATCTAGTCCCCTGTCTTCAGGGGTATCTTTGTGTGTTCTATTGACTAGAAGACAATTCCTGTGTCTATTGTTTACCTCTTTATTTGCTTTATCTATAATTTCAGGATCGTAACCTCTTTCTGTAAACTTCTGTTCTAAGAGTTATTTGTTTTTCATAGTCTATAGACCTTGAGCAATTTCTTTTAATCCTAAAATATTGCCCTTTGGGGATGTTGTCTTTCCACTTTTGTAAGTGACAACTTTTTTAATGGATCAGCTTGTTGGCATCAACTTTTTTGAAATTGGTGGTGGTGACTAGCTCTTCCCCTACAATTTCTATGTCTAGTTCCAGAAATGTAATTTTATGTTGACTATGTGTGTGAGTAAATTGTAGACCTATTTGATTATAGGTTCATGTCTTGTATTAGTTACTGTAAATCTTGTGCTTCTCCTTTCCACACGATAAAAACATCATCAATATATCTTTCATACAGCACAAGATTTGCACCTAGCCTGTGATTGGGGAAAAAATATATTTCTTTTAATATTAGCTTTCTTAATATCTTTCTTACCAGTTTCTCAAATAACTCTAGGTTCCTGCCTTTATCATTTGTAGGATAGAATTTTGACTTGGATTTGAGATCTGAATGTTTAAATGTAATTTTGTTGATTATTTCTTGACTATTATTAACGAAATTTCTTTCAATATGATTTTTCATAAAAAATCATTTTAATGTCAATTTTCTTATGAATTGGCTCATGTGAATATGGATGTTTAATTTATTTAGCCTCGCAGAGGGTGCAAAACCCAAGATTAAGTACTTTCTGCTCTTCCTTATTTAGTGTCTTGCTACTTAAATTAAAGATGCCATTGGGTTTTATCTCAGTCTCTTTATTTCCTATTCATTTTCTCCCTCCTCGTGTCGCTCTCTTGTTAGTTTTTTTATTCGTGGGTTGTGTTGTTCTGGACATAGAGATGGTCCTAGTCTCTATGGGCTTAATTCTAAAAAATAATTCACACTATCGGGGCATTTTTCTTCATTTAATACCTGAAATCTGTTATGAGTTTTAACTCTCCAATCATTATTAGAATCTTCATATCTAGATTCCCTCCTGTAATGATGTCTTCTATGTCCGTAAACCTGTTCCCAGTCATTGTTATATCGATTATGATCATATCTATGGTCTTGCCTATACTCTTTAGTGTTTGTTCTTTGGTCCCAATTTTGGTATCCCCTATTTTCTTTGATCTTGGTCTGTATGATTTTTTTTTCTCTATATAAGTATTCACTATTGAATCACCCCACTATGTCTTCCTTTAGAGAGAGAACAAAAAAATCATATAGACCAAGATGAAAGTCTCAAAATACATATTATAATGGGAAGAACCATTATTACAATACAAGAGAAACTAATAGAATTCATTATAATAATAACACAAGGGAAACAAAAAGAACCCACTATAACAATACAAAATTTAATGGTGAACATAGATATAATAGGGAACAAAATTATGGATATAGGTACAATGGAGATCATAGACCATACAATCATTACAAAGAAAATAGGGGATACCAAAATTGGAACCAAAGAACAAACACTAAAGAGTATAGGCTAGACCATAGATATGATCATAATAGATATAACAATGACTGGGAACAGGTCAATAGACATAGAAGACATAATAACAGGAGAGAATCTAGATATGAAGATTCTAATAATGACTGGAGAGTTAAAACTCATAACAGATTCCAGGACAACAAATCAAAAAATGAACAAGAGAGGGACACGAGGAGGGAGAAAAGGAAAATAAAGATACTGAGATAAAACCCAATGGCATCCTTAATTTAAGTAGCAAGACACTAAATAAGGAAGAGCAGAAAGTACTTAATCTTGGTTTGAGCTTTGCGCTCTCTGTGAGGCTAAATATATTTTACACCCTTATTCACGTGAGCCAATTCATAAGAAAATTGACATTAAAACACTTTTTATGAAAAATCCTATTGAAAGAATTTTTTTTAAATAATAGTCAACAAATAACGAACAAAACTGCATTTAAACATTCAGATCTCAAATCCAAGTCAAAATTCTACGTCAAATGATAAAGGCAGGAACCTAGAGCTATTTGAGAAACTGGTACAAAAAGATATTAAGAAAGCGAATATTAAAATAAATATATTAAATAATATATGACACAGAGAGAGATCAGTATTAAAGGATCTCCAAAAGAACAAAGATATAGTTATAAAACCCGCAGATAAAGGTGTTTGTCATAATGGATAGATTAAAATATGTAAATGAAGTACACAGGCTTCTTGGCGATAGGGAAACTTACAAAGAACTCAAAATGGACCCCACAAAGAAATTTCTGTCAAGTCTAACAAGTATGTTAAATGAGGCCAAATTAATAGGCATTCTAAACACCAAGGAATATCACTTCCTAAATTCCCAAAAATCCTGATTTTTTTATTTTTTACCTAAGATCCATAAGGACTAACCCTCCATTAAGACCGATAATATCGTGTATTGATTCAATTACAGCTAACTTGTCTCAATACATTGATGGCTTTCTCCAACAGTACGTTAATAAGCTACCTTCATATTTAAAATATACCAGAGACATTTTACAATGTCTTAACCAACTTACATGGGATAGTCAATACACTGTTGTCACCTGTGACATGTCTTTGCTGTATACGAGTATAAATCATGATTTAAGCCTTGAAGATATCTAATTAGTTTTGAAAAAGACCAAACATTACTAAAAGAGCACAAATAATTTATTCTAGAAGGCATTAAGTTCATTTTAGAACAAAACTACTTTGCATTTGAGGAACATTTCTACCTGCAATTAAAGGGGATCACTATGGGCACAAGATTCACACCGAGCTATGCAAATTTATTTATGGGAAATTGGGAGGATATTTTTTTCCCAATCACAAGCTAGGTGTGAATCTTGTGCTGTATAAAAGATATATTGATGATGTTTTTATGGTGTGGAAAGGAGGAGCACAATATTTACAGGAACTAATACAAGGCACGAACAATAATCAAATAGATCTACAATTTACTCACACACATAGTCAACATAAAATTACATTTCTGGATCCAGACATAGAAATTGTAGAGGAAATTGCTCAAGGTCTATGGACTATGAAAACCAAATAACTCTCTTAGAACAGAAGTTTACAGAAAAAGGATACGATCCTGAAATTATAGATAAAGCAAAGAAAGAGGTAAACAATAGAGACAGGAATAGTCTTCTAGTCAATAGAACACACAAAGATACCCCTGAAGATAGGGGACTAGATTTGACAAAGATAGATGTTCCTTTTATCACAGATTACAACTCTGATAATAGGATCGTGACAAAAAATACTTAATAAGCACTGGCATCTGATTCAAACAGATCCGATTATTGGCGATAAAGTATAAGATTGACCAAGAATGATATATAGATAAGCCCAAAACTTTAAGAGCTTATTAGCCCCCATTGAATTGAAACCAGAGAAAAGCAAAGGATATGAGCAAAATTTAGATGGGAGCCCCCTATGGGGTTTCTTCACATGCTTTGGATGCAGGGCATGCCAGTTTTCTAGCAAGATCAAATTTTTAATCTCACCCTCCAATAACTACCAGTTGCTAATTAAGGATATTATAAGATGCCAGGACAAAGGGGGTATCTATGCTATTAAATGCACTTGTTACAAAATGTATTTAGGTGAAACTACTAGGACCCTGAGAGAGTGAATAAGGGCACTTGTTACAAAATGTATTCAGGTGAAACTACTAGGACCCTGAGAGAGTGAATAAGGGAACTTGTTACAAAATGTATTTAGGTGAAACTACTAGGACCCGAGAGAGCGAATAAGAGAACATATTTCTTGCATAGATAGAGGAAACCTAGACACTCATACGTATAGCCATTTCAGGGAGATCCATAATAAAAACCTCAAAGATTTCCAATATTGGGGAATTATGAAAGTCAGCCCAAATTGGAGAGGAGGAAATTTACAACATAAACTGCTCAAACTAGAGGCATAACTTATATATAACATGGAAAAACCTTACCCCTCAGGATTTAATTCTGAAATAGATGTCTCAGCTTTCCTATAAAAAAAGTGTAAAAATAAGATTTTTTAGATATATCTTCTTTATGTGTTTCTAATTGAATAAAGTTGCTTTTAAATAAGAATATAGCCACAACTTTTCTCAATCTTGAAATACTTATTGCCTCTATCAATACTAAATTTTTGTAAACTTTATTATAGCTGCCAATAACAAATCTGTGCAATGTTTTGCTATAATATATTGTCTCTATATGCATAATATTGAAGCTGAATGTATATGTCACATTACTACCAATCACCTTCATTGAGATGTAAATATTCCACCTTATGATGACATCTTGATTTAGGAATACAAAATTCCACCTTAAGTTATCTTTTGAGAAAATTGACAGCCAATGAAAAAAGACGGAGGACTTTATAATGAGCAAAGCAATCTATGAATACATGTCTTGATAAATCCCAAAAGTGGGCGATACGCGTTGACCAGGACCTTATTTTTATTATTTACCATAACTTTAAGAAAAAACATGACAATTCATTTAAAATGCACTACTTGCATAGAAGAAAATACAAATAGAACAGTTTAAATACAGAAAAAGAATTTAAGAAAATACATAACATATTGAATAATTTAAATAACATTTAGATGTAATTAATATTTCCTTATTTTTATAGATATGGGGCATTAGGAAACACATGGGATGGGCACTAAACGTAGTAACTGAGATTGACTTAGTAACTGAGATGTTTTAAAATAATTCACAACCATTGAGTGAGTGGAAAAATTACAGATACTGATTTCTAAAATGTGTCATGGACAATATTTAGAAGGAAAATGGCATAATGTTACCACTTTAATATGTATGTTACTAACATTTAAATTATACTTTTAACTATTTTGCATTTGTGTTTTTAGGTTTTTGTCTTTTAAATTAATTTTGAATTAATATATTTATTGTTTTGTTTGCTACAGCTGAACAAAAATGTAATACTAAGATAAAAATTGCCCTGATGACAGTTTGATACTCTGAAAAACAAATGAAGACTTTTGGGGGTCTATTTAACAAGGGCTGAATGGCCCCTGTTCCCCTTGTTTCCGCGTGAGCCTTCAGGCTCACCGGAAACAGGAGTTAAGAAACATCGGTCTTAAGACCGTTGCTCCTTAACTCATACGTCGCCTCTGAGGCAGCGTATAGCAATCCGCCCGATCGTGTATGATCGGGCTGTTTGACACCCCCTGCTAGCGGCCATGAATCTGCAGGGCGGCATTGCACCAGCAGTTCACAAGAACTGCTGGTGCAATGATAAATGCCAACAGCGTATGTTGTTGGCATTTATCGATGTGCGGTGGACATGGTTCGCTATAGCGGATCATGTCCATCCGCACAATGATAAATGGACCCCTTGTTCTAGTTTGAGGATGTTAATCTACATATTGTGTCTATTTTTTCTTTCTTTTTCTATTTTTTTTTTTTTTTGAAGCTCTTAATAGGAAAATCTGAAAACTTCATCTTGCTACCTTTTACTACATAAGTATTCTACTTTGTAAAAAAAAAAAACATTATTCTAGACATACAGATATTTCATTTTGAAAATATATTTTTTTTGTTATGGACAAGAAGTTACACTATTTTTTTTATCCATTTACTTTTTTAAAGGCTAATACTCTATTGAATACTAACTTATCAGTGGTTACCTATTTATAACCCCTTCATAATTAACACTGTTTAAACAAAGTGGGCGATTTACTTCCTCCTACATCAATTGTAAACGTTTTATAGCTCACAAGGAAGTTCTCTTGTGACAAAAGAAAATGATAGAACAATTGTGCAATAGCTGTGTATTCATTTGTGAAATAAAACTCTTACCCAACCAAATCAAACCAACATTATTGATATCTACATTTAGTTAGTTTTGAATCAATATAACTATTTATTGATAAAATGTTTAAAAGGTTATAGTGATAGTGATAGTGTAACATTAACATAAAACTTTTGGAGTATACTGTTAGAAAATGTCTGGTTTAACCTTTTGTAACACTGTACACCTGTGTTGAGATTGGCTGCTCTTGCATACATATAATGGTGATCTCAGCACTGATACAGACAGAAATGGCAAAGTATGTTCTGTTCACTATACACAGAGCCAATCAGTGTTAAAAAACACTGTACTGTAAAACTTTTCCCCTTTAATTTGTTCCCAATTATGGGCCAGATTACAAGTGAGGCTCAAACAGTTTTGTGCAAGGGATATCAAGCCTTTTTCATTCTGCTGATATTACAAGTTGAGGGAAATTGTGATGTTCCTTGCGCATTCGCGATTTATGCTTCACTTCTTACAGCGATTCTCAGTGCTTTGGTTAACTGTTTTCCGTAAAAAAAGTTGCACAAAAATACATCACAACGTACAGTTACACTGATATTAACACTGTCTAACAAAAAAGTTATATTAGGTCTCAAAGAAATGAGATCTCGGTTGTTAGAAGAAAAAAAAAAGCAGGCAAAGGGCTTTAACATTAAGATACATATATACATTGCTAAAGAAGTATTTATGTGTGTGTGTGTGTATATATATATATATATATATATATATAGATAGATAGATATAGATAGATAGATAGATAGATAGATAGATAGATAGATAGATATGTATAAATATATATTAATGTATTTGTATGTGTATATATGTATTTACAGTCATATATACTCATATAAAAACATTAATATATATTTACACACATAAAGACAAACAGTAAATAAAAATGCACTTGCCATTAAAGGGACACTAAACCCAAACATTTTCTTTCATGATTCAGAAAGAGAATACACATTTAAACAACAATCCAATTTACTTCTATTATTTATTTTGCTTAATTTTTTAGATACCCTTAGTTGAAGAAAAAGCAAAGCACATAGGTGAGCCAATCACATGAGGCTTCTAAGTGCAGCAACCAATCAGCAGCTACTGAGCCTATCTAGATATGCTCTTCAGCAAAGAATATCAAGAGAATAAAACAAATTAGATAATAGAAGTCAATTAGAAAGTTAAAATGGCATGCTCTTTCTATATCATGAAATAAAAAAATGAGTTTCATGTCCCTTTAAGTAGATGAAAACATGATAGAACATATTTATGCAATATTCGTATTTAATAAAGGTTTTAACTCTGTATTTACTGTAAATATTTGACATTTGTTAATGCAAATATGCTATGTTGTTTGCTCTAGGCGTCTTTTTTTTTTTTTTTTTTTAAATCTCCATTGACGTCTATGGGGAATGAGAAAATGCGATGATGTTTTCGCAATCTTGGGTGTTAGTTTTTTTTTCGACTTTTTTTTCTCCATTAATTTCTACGGGGGAATACATGCACGTGCACGCAAAAAAAATTAACTTAGTTTTTTTTTGCACTATTATGGTTACTGCTTGCGCTAAGTAAGTTTTTTTTACTTGTAATATGAATGCAATTCAACTAGCACAAAAAGCTTAAATCTAGTGGAGTTTTTGCGGAAAAAGAAAATACTGTGCCACTTGTAATCTAACCCTATTTATTTTACCTGCTGGAGTGTATTAATGTGTTTACAAATAGCCCCTCTATCTTTATTTTGGGAGAGATAAGATAAGGAAGCAGACAGTGCTAACCAGAACCTAGGATTTTTGCTGGATTTGTTCTTGATTTTATGGGTTTTTTTGTTAAAGAAAGGACTTTTAACTTTTATGGATTTGAATTAAATTTGTCAAATTAAACTTTCATGATTCATGTAGAGCATGCAATTTTAAACAACTTTTCAATTTTTTTCCATTAAAAAAATGTGCACAACCTTTTTATAGTTACACTTTTTGAGTCACAAGCTCCTACTGAGTATGTGCAAGAATTCAAGGAATATATGTATATGCATTTGTGATTGGTTGATGGCTGTCACATGGTACAGAGGGAGTGGAAAAAGACATAACTTTTAAATTTATCAGATAAAAAATTACAACTCATTTCAAGTTCAGACTAAGTGCTATTGTATTGTCTTGTTATCATGCATTTGTTTAAAATGCAAATCTACTGTATTTACTGGTCCTTTAAGACTGGAAGTGTGGGATTGCCCAGTATACATAAGAAAATGAAGCATTTGTGTGTACAGAAAGTGATAAAGTAAAGAGATCTTATTTCCCTTCAAGCCCAGCCCGTTTTAATTGGTTGTGGAGCCAAAGAACAAATACAACCTATACATTTATACTCTCATACTGGTATAATAAGTCCTTGGAAACGTATTAAGGAATTTTTTTTACTGTACACTGTACTTTTTTAACCCTTTGAGTGCTAATGATGGCTTTGAGCCGTCACAGAGTTTCTCACTCTGGTGCTAATGATGGCTCAGAGCCGTCATGAGCACTCTCCCACCTTGAGGGAGATCTGCGGGCTCCTAACTGCTCCTACCCCGGCGATCGTGCCTGTAGAGTGACAGGCATCACCGGGGCTTCACGTGATACGCAGTGACGTCACACGCAATGACGTAGTGACGTCACGCGCAATGACATGATGACGTCACCGCACAACTTTATTTATACTTAACAATGTTAAGTATAGGAGGAGGGGGCATGCTGCTTAGAAGCCTGTATCTCAGGCATCTAAGCAGCTACAGACCCCCAAGACCCACTGTTGGAAAGGTGATTGCCTAAGTAAGTCTTGGGGGTCTGTAAAAAAAAAAAAAGTTACATTTTTTTATCAAAAATTAAAAAAATTAAAAAAAAAATTAGAAAATATTAGCACCCAGGTGGGAAAGTGCTTAGCACTCAAAGGGTTAACATAGTTTTCATTGAATTAGTTATTGTACAATAATCCTCTAATTGTTGATTTGGATTTTTAAAAATAATTTTAGTTTTTCATATGAAATTACCAATTATTACTAGTAACAGAAATTATCTGTGCATAAAGGATTAATTGATATACAGTATATGTAGTATACACTGTTTCAACTGTTTTTGTGAAAGAGAAAAATCCCTTTTTAACATTTCAATTATTTACCTGACTTGTTAGTGAGAGCATTTATTTCTACTTAGAATCATGGTTTCCAAAATCTGTTGTTTTAATAATAATAGTAATAATAATTCTTGTTTTTCTTGTTTTTTATTTAATCAGAAACTAAGGAAATTGCATCAACAAACTATGATGATACAACTGAGAATTTAATGGCAATGCTTTTGACTACCTGACACACCTTTTTTTTGCCCCAGGGATTGACAATAACCTGATTTTCTGAATTTATGCTGAAAAGGAAATACAAAAATTATAAAGTGTGAGAAATTGCTGAAAAAAACATCTTTTTCTTCCATTAATCTTTTATGGTGGTTAATGGACTATGACATTCTCAAAAGCCATGTCATTAATGTCATGGACACACCTAGTTTATGGTTTGGAAATACGTTTGGTTATAGACATGTTAAACAAATAAAATAATTAATCATAATTTCAAACAAAACTAATATAACATTTTTCTAATCAATAATAGAATTAATATTTTCTTACAAATAAACTAAAACAGCATGTAGATAGATTTTTAAGTACTGTGTACTAATTTTTCAAATTAAGTAAAATTTATACTTTAATACTTAAATTAAAACATATAGGAATTGTGTGATCGAATGAAGGCTATGTACATTTTCTAGACAGTTTCTAAACACAAATGAAGATTTTGCACAAGGTAACCATTTCTACTCAGTAAATGCCAGATTACGAGTGGAGCGCTATTGATTGCTCCCGCTCTCATGCTAACTCAGCTAGAAGTCATCCTTTTGTGCGCATTGCGTAGCGCTCATATTACAAGTTGAAAGTAAAATGTTTTGCTTGCGCTAATCCAATGCGCGTAAAAAGCCAAACTTCGAATATCGTAAGCATGTTAATGTATTCCCCATAGAAATCAATGGAGCAAAAAAGTGAAACAAATAACAAAACCTAACACCCTTCTTGCGCGCAAACACGATTACATTTTCTCAAGTACATTAACCGACATGATAATATGAATATTTCACATTCCAATGTTCTTCAATATGTTCTCTTTTTTCATAAATACATATTTATATATATATCTGTTGTTATTTTGGTAAATTATATCTATACCTATATATAGATGCTTATATATAGGTATAGCTATATACAGATACATTTAGGAATATCTGTTTATAAATACTTTGAACATATTCCCCTATTTGAAGAACATTGGAATGTAAAATAATTACAGTACAAACACAGTTAAACTCTTTATTAAATTTGAATATTGAATAAATATGCTTTTTTATGTTTTCATCTTCTTGACTGCAAAGGGCTCAAATGCACATATATATATATATATATATATATATATACATACATACATATCTTTATATATATATATATATATATATATATATATATATATGTGTGTGTGTGTGTACATATGTATTTATGTGTTAATTTTTATGTACATCTGTAAATACATATATACACATATAAATACATACAAACATATGTACACACATATGTACATATAAATATACATACATATACATAGTTAGACGTGTATGTATGTATCTCTATGTTAAAGCCCTTGGTCTGCCTTTATTTTTTTCCAACACCTGAGACCTCATATCTTTGAGCCCTTATAACTTATTTGTGCAATAATCTTTTTTAATAATAGTGTTATTATGAGTGTAATGAGTTTATACATGTATTTTTTATGCGTTTTGTGACACTTTTTTGTTTTGCAAAACAGTTAACTGGAGCTCTGAGGGCGCGGCATCCAGACGCGTGTTAAATTAAATTGCACTCAAGCAATCACATTTATTTTTAACTTGTAATATGAGCGCTACATCTGATGCGCCACTCATAATCTGGCCCTTAATGTTTTATGAAAAGCATTTTAACGTGGACTCAGATTATAGCCTATCATCAAATTACAATGTCCCTTTAATCACTTTTGTAACTATGGCATCATTTTGATAGGTCTAAAGGAAGGGGTTGTGTCACATTCTACCAAGTTATTGATTTTTGACACTTGAACTGAAACACCATACAGATTACATTTATATTTAGATATTGACATATGTAGTAATATTCTTAATCTTTATTAATTTCCTTAGTAAACAGTAAAATTATTAAACCTATTTGGTATTGTTTAAACTAGTCTGTGCCATATTTCTTAGGTAAACAATAAGTTGTTATTTTTTACCATTTTCCCCTGTGTTATATATTTTGAATGTCATATTGTAGTGGATAAATTATGAATATTTACTTAAGAGAATAATATGTGAGTGAAATAAAGCTCTAGTATTTACTCCAAGGGGTGACACTTAAATAGAAAAGAGCTCTGATAATAAAATTTACAAGCAATTACAATGATCATTCTTTTTTTATTGATTCAGATTATAAAACAAAGGCACGCTAAGGAATGCAAAATGATAACAAAGTTCTATTGTATCTTGTTCGTTTGTATTTCTGAGATCACAAAATATATGACGCACAAGATAACTACAATAAGGGCTTGTTCTATTTTAATTTGAGCACCGTATGATGAGTCACTCTTTGTCATACCAGGTGACTAAATAAATGTATTTTACTCATTTTATTAACAAAAATGTAAGTCATGAAAATTTTGAACACTTCCCGTATGGTTGTTAATATGAAAAGAAAACAAATTAGTTGCATTTTTAAGATAAAAAAAAAATTATTGATAAAAATTTGACTTTCTTTTTAAAGGGATAGTTAAGTCAAAATTAAACTTTCATGATTCAGATAGGGCATGTAATTTTAAACAACTTTCTAATTTACTTTTATCATCAAATTTGCTTTGTTCTCTTGGTATTCTTAGTTGAAAGCTAAACCAAGGTAGGCTCATATGCTAATTTCTAAACCCTTGAAGGCCGCCTCTCATCTAAATGCATTTGACAGTTTTTTCCAGCTAAATGGCGTTAGTTCATGTGTTTAATATAGATAACACTGTGCTAATGCACGTGAAGTGCCTGAAATGCAAGTCTGTCAAAAGATCTAAAATAAGGAGGCAATCTGCAGAAGCTTAGATACAAGGTAATTACAGAGGTAAAAAGTATATTTCTATAACATTGTTGGTTATAGGGAATGGTAAATAAAGGGATTATCTATCTTTTTAAACAATAACATTTTTGGTGTTTACTAACCCTTTAAGATGTAGTTGACCATTTTATGACTTTCTATCAACTATAGAATGTGATTTGCATGTCCTGAATAACTAAACTAATTAGATGCAGAGTTCTATTTGACATCACTAACTTCACACTAGGTTTTATTTGGTGAAATATGAATATATTCATATCTCTTCAATGTAGAGGATAGTATAAAAGATTATCTAAGGCAGTGTTTTTAATCTCCAGGTGAAATAATCAGCTGATTGGTGAGCACAGGTAAGTAATCATGGTTACTGATCAGCTTGTAATTACACCTGTGCTCTAGTTCATATATCATGAAATTGTAGACCGTTAGTGTTCCTAGAGGACTAAAATTGAAAAACACAGATCTAATGGTCTAATGGTCTCCGGGCTTATGAGATTCTTTAAGAAATCTTGCCAGTGCTATGATGCCCCTGATATAATTTTCTAAAGGCTGTTTTTACCTTGAGGACAGTGTGTGAAAATGATGCATATATTACAATAGGACTCACAACTGAAATAACAAAATAGGACTCACAACTGAAATAACAAAACAAAAAACCCCATAAAAAAATGATTTTGTTAAATCAGATTAAAAATCATAACAAATTAGTTTTTTATGGAAATATTAAAAGATTTATTGAAATTACACAGGAAATAAAAAATTTAATACACACAGTATAAATCATTATAAAACTACACATGAGAAACATTGTGAAATTGATACTTTCATAATATGAAATTCAAAGTATTGTTTTACTTATTGTAAAATTATTTCCCCTTCTGCTATTGGGCTAAGCAAGCACATTTTTTATGGGTGCTGCTGAAAGATCCTCTGCCATGTCATGGCATATTCTCTAAACATTGTCCCCCTGCAGTTCTCACTGTTTTATCTCTCAAACTGAAAGGTCATCTTCTGAATTCAATACTCTTTGCTCTTTGTGATGAATGAAACTGTATTGTCATTCTGCATAGTGCTGATCTGCAATTAAGGGGTTAAAGTATTAAGCAGTGATCAAAGGTCCTTCATCATTCCCAGAATCTGTGGGTGTCATCACACAATAGCACTGAGGTAGTGTGCAGGTATTTCCTCATTGCTAGTAGTACAGGTGGAGGGCGCTCTTTCAGAACTTATAATTTGCTCCCACTTGATCATTAACTGCTCTAGAAATAAGCTTTGTGTGCGTGTTGGTAGTGCTCGTATTACAAGTTGAAAGTAAACAGTTTTTTTGCTTGGGCACTAACCCAGACGAACGTAAAAGCTGAACTTTGAATATTGCGCATGCAATAACCTATTCCTCCATAGAAGTCAATGAATCAAAAATCCTATTGCATATTCTGACGTGCTCTAACCCGACATTAAAATAGGGAATATTTCACATTCCAATGTTCTTCACATAGCAGAATATGTTCTATTTATAATACATATTTCTACATATATATGATGTTATTTTGGCAAAAAAAAAAACACTCATTGGCCACTTTATTAGGTACACCTGTTCAATTGCTTGATAACACAAATTACTAATCAGCCAATAACATGGCAGCAACTCAATGCATTTAGGCATCTAGACATGGTGAAGACGACTTGCTGAAGTTAAAACCGAGCATCAGAATGGGGAAGAAAGGGGATTTAAGGAACTTTGAATGTGGCATGGTTGTTGATGCCAGATGGGCTGGTCTGAGTATTTCAAAATCTGCTGATCTACTGGGATTTTCACGCTCAACCATCTCTAGGGTTTACAGAGAATTGTCCGAAAAGAGAAAATATCCAGTGAGTGGCAGTTGTGTTGACGACAATGCCTTGTTGATGTCAGAGGTCAGAGGAGAATGGGCAGACTGGTTCGAGATGATAAAAAGGCAACAGTAACTCAAATAACCACTCGTTACAACCAAGGTATGCAGAATACCATCTCTGAATGCACAACATGTTAAACCTTGAAGCAGATGGGCTGCAGCAGCAGATCACCACACCGGTTGCCACTCCTATCAGCTAAGAACAGAAATCTGAGGCTACAATTTGCACAGGCTCCCTTAAATTAGACAATAGAAGACTGGAAAAAACATTGCCTGGTCTGATGATTCTCGATTTCAGAATTTGGTGTAAACAACGTGAAAGTATGGATCCATCCTGACTTGTATCAATGGTTCAGGGTGGTGGTGGTGGTGTAATGGTCTGGGGATATGGTATTGGCACACTTTGGGCCCCTTAGTACCAATTGAACATAGTTAAAATGCCACAGCCTATCTGAGTATTGTTGCTGACCATGTCAATCCCTTTCTGACTACAGTGTACCCATGTTCTGATGTCTACTTCCAGCAGGCTAATGTACCATGTCCCAAAGCTCAAATCATCTGAAACTGGTTTCTTCAACATGACAATGAGTTCACTGTATTCCAATGGCCTCTACATTCACCAGATTTCAATCCAATAGAGCACCTTTAGGATGTGGTGGAACGGGAGATTTGCATCATGGATGTGCAACTGGCAAATATGCAGCACCTGCCTGATGTTATCATGTCAATATGGACCAAAATATCTGAGGAATGTTTCCAACACCTTGTTGAATCTATGCCATGAAGAATTAAGACAGTTTTGAAGGCAAAAGGAGGTCCAACCCAGTACTAGCAAGGTGTACCTAATAAAGTGACCGGTAAGTGTATAAGTGTATATCTATACATGGACACAGATGCAAGTGAGAAAGGTACTTACATAGGCGCAATTCGCACCAAGGAGGGCACAGGTGAAATACGGACCGGCATGAGGAACCAGCATGGTGTGCGGTGATGACGTCATCGTTGTGCGCCTGAAGAAGTCGGAACGGAGACCGGAGACCAGAGCGTGACAAATATTGCATAAATATGATTTTTCATGTTTTCACCTACTTGACTGCAAAGGGCTTCAATGCACTTTTATATATATATATATATATATATATATATATATATATATGTATTTATGTGTTTATACATGTGTATATATGTCTTTAAATACATATATGAACATATAAAAACATAAATACATATATTCATACATTTAAACATATATATGTACATACATATTCATCTTTAGACATGCATATGTATGTATCTCTATGTTAAAAACTATAAATAATAACAATAAAAAGTAGAAAGTTCACTTGGTGTAAAAAAAAACATAAAAAGTGAAAAAAGATAAATACAATATCTATAAGGATATATGTCTTAAGTTCACGTGTAATTTCGTGTTTCTGTGTTTCAAGTGATTTCTAACTTCAAAAATAAAAACAAAAATACATTTTGATCCTGAACTCCTACTATTCTTTATAAGCAACAATATTTTTCTCATCTCATCTCTACTCTTTCCTCTAACCCTAAACGTCTGTTCTCCACGTTCAACACTCTTCTCCGCCCACCCCCACCTCCTAACACAACCTCTCTCTCAGCTCAAGATTTTGCCAGCCACTTTAACAACAAAATTGACTTCATCAGAAGTGAAATCAGCTCTCAATATACTTCCAATCTCCCACCCCCTCAAAAGCTCACGATCACCCAAAACCCAAATATCCAAAAATGCAGCTCTTTTGCCCCTGTTAATGAGGATGAAATTTCTGGCCTTATACTGTCCTCCCACCTCACTACCTGTCCCCTCGACCCCATCCCCTCACAGCTACTCCCCTCCCTCTCTTCTACCCTCACCCCCATACTCACACACATTTTCAACATCTCCCTCAGCACTGGTATATTTCCCTCATCTCTAAAACATTCACTGGTCACACCTATCCTCAAAAAAACTTCCCTCGATCCAACCTCCCCTTCCAATTAGCACCCTATTTCCCTACTCCCTCTTGCTTCAAAACTCCTTGAAAGCTAGTTTACGCACGTCTATCCCATTTCCTTACACTAAACTCTCTTCTTGACCCACTGCAATCTGGATTTCATTCCCATCACTCTACAGAGACAGCAATTGTCAAGGTTACCAATGACCTACTTACAGCAAAATCCAAAGGCCACTTCTCTCTGCTTATCCTCCTTGACCTGTCTGCAGCCTTTGACACTATCGACCACCCTCTTCTGCTCCAAACCCTCCAATCCTTCGGCATCTGTGACACACCTCTCTCGTGGTTCTCTTCCTATTTGACTAACCGTACATTTAGTGTAGCCTTCTCCGGAGCATCCTCTGCCCCGTTACCACTTTCTGTTGGGGTACCTCAAGGCTCTGTCCTTGGTCCCCTTCTCTTTTCAATCTACATGTCGTCACTAGGTTCCTTAATAAAGTCCCATGGGTTTCAATACCATTTGTATGCCGATGACACCCAAATCTACCTCTCTGCACCAGACCTACCTCCTTCCTTACTAACCCGTGTCACTAACTGTCTTTCTCACATCTCATCTTGGATGTCCTCTCACTACCTTAAGCTAAATCTCTCCAAAACTGAACTCCTTATTTTTCCCCCTTCTTCCAATGTCTCCACCCCCAAAATTTCTTTAACTGTTGATAATTCCATCATTACCCCTACCCCGCACGCCCAATGTCTTGGGGTCACACTTGACTCAGATCTTTCCTTCACTCCTCACATTCAGTCCTTGGCTAAAGCCTGCCACTTCCACCTTAAAAACATTGCTAAAATTAGACATTTCCTTACACAAGATACAACCAAGATTTTAATCCACTCTCTCATCCTTTACCGCCTTGACTACTGCAACTCCATCCTCTCTGGTCTACCTAGCTGCCGCATAGCTCCTTTACAATCCATTATGAATATAATGCCTCTGCCAGGCTCATCTTCCTTACTCGTCGCTCTTCATCTGCTGCACCTCTCTGCCGATCCCTTCACTGGCTTCCTCTTGCCTCTAGGATTAAACATAAAATCCTCACCCTGACATATAAAGCTCTCAACTGCACTGCTCCCCCCTACATCTCAGAACTTGTCTCTAGATACTCTCCCTCCTGTCCCCTTCGATCAGCTCAGGATCTCCTCCTCTCCTCCTCTCTTGTTACTTCCTCACAATACCGTTTACAGGACTTCTCCAGACTGGCCCCCATCTTGTGGAATTCCCTGCCTCGCTCCATAAGACTCTCCCCTAGTTGTAACAGCTTCAAGCACCCCTAAAAACTCTACTATTCAGGGATGCATACAACCAACACTAACCTTTCCTAACTCCATTGCTTTTCCCTTGAACCCCTTAGAATGTAAGCCTATGGGCCCAGCTGTTTACAGATCGCTTCATAAGAGACAACTACAACAGTGAAACTCTCGGCAGGGCCCTCTACCCACTTGACCCCTACAAAAGCTATCCTGTACACCGACTATGTTTACAGCGCTGCAGAATCTGTTGGCGCTCTACAAATACCTGATAATAATAATAATAATAATAATAATAATAGTCTTAGTGGTGATATTCACAAAGTGATCCCGCCAAGGGGTTACTCACACTTTTTGGAGCCTAAAAGGAAGTTGACGCACACCTGGTTTTTACTAAGGTACCCAGTGTTTATCCATTCCGAGACTGCTGCTTTAGAAAATAACACTTGTTTATTAAAACAATTTAAAATACATAAAAATCCACAATACAGCACCCTTCGTAAAGTCACTCTGATATCTGTCCACAAATTTATATCAGTGGGCAGTGTATCCCAAAAATCTGTTCCGGATGGATGCGGATAGAATGTAAAACCAGCTAGTTCAATTCCGCTACAAGTAGCAATACCCGCGATACCTGTCCTGGTAACCGTTGTGGGGGGCGTGGCTATGACATTCTGACTTTACGAAAGGTGCTGTATTGTGGCTTTTTATGTATTTTAAATTGTTTTAATAAACAAGTGTTATTTTCTAAAGTCAGAATGTCATAGCCATGCCCCCCACAACAGTTACCAGGACAGGTATTGTGGGTATTGCTAATACCAACTTATAATAGAAACGAAAAACCCGACATGCTCAAACACCTGCAATAAACCCTTTTCGCTTGCATGTAACTATTAGAGCTCCACTCATAATCTAGTCCAATACAAGCAGACAAAAGACTCTTATTTGCAAGAATGAAATCTGTCCAATTAAATGAGGGGTTGTGCGTCCCTTACAAATGTCAATGACCTAAGCTGCCATTTTGGCTTAAATGGAGGGGTGCACTAAAAGAGTCACTATCTCATTTCTGTTTGATTTAAACTGACATGTTAACCCTCATTTAAAAACAGAGAATGCCCTCTTTAAGATGAGAGGCCACCAGAGTCTTTGTTGGAGTGAAGGGAATATTAAAGAGCCCCTATATCCCTTGTCATTTAATAATGTGGATGAGACCTCACATGAAAGAGAAAACTCCCAGTGTGTGACCTTTAATTTGCAGATAATCACATTAAATAGACATTAAATACCTTATAATTACATTTGTCTGAAGTTTTACAATAGATTAACAAATTAGCAGAGATTGAATGCTAATAGAACAGATTAACACATTGCTTGCTGCAATTGTTTATCAATGTTTAAACTCCACCCAACAGTGAATAGCACCCCTTTCAAAGCATAGCTCAAACACATACACACACATACACACACATACACACACATACATACACAAAGGGGCTGATTTATTAAGCTCCATACGGAGCTTGATGCCCCTTGTTTCCGGCGAGCGTTCAGGCTTGACGGAAACAGAAGTTATGAAGCAGCAGCCTAAAGACCACTGCTCCATAACTTGTTCACCTGCTCTGAGGCCACGGATAGAAATCAACCCGATCGAATACGATTGGGTTGATTGACACTCCCTGCTACCGACCAATTGGCTGCGAATCTGCAGGGGTGGCATTGCACCAGCAGTTCTTGCAATGATAAATGCAGACAATGTATGCTGTCGGCATTTATCGATGTGCAGCGGACATAATACGCTACATTGTATCATGTCCGCTCGCACTATAATAAATATACCCTATATTCTCATACACAAACATATACACACACAAACACATATCTAATTAATTATTAATATTGAAGTAGGTACTCCTTATCAGAAAACCTAAAAGAATGGTCTAGCCATACACTATGAAAAGTAAACAATATGCAATGTATTGTGACATACCCACACCAAAAGGTCAAACATATACACCTGTACATAAAAAACAATGTAATAACTTATCTTCAGATAAAGAGATCAAGTTAACGTGCATGCATTAGAGTAATGAACCGTCCGCAGAGATCTGTAACTCCCCGCATCCAAAAGTGTCAAAAACTTGGTAATTGGTGTCACATAAACCCAGGTAAGTGGTCAAATTAGAAGCACAGTCCCAAGGAAATCTAAGATTCAGTTCACAGTTCCAGAAAATCAGTTATTTGATCCACATGTTTCTGAATCCAGAGTATAAATGCTAATGCAGGCCACTGAACAGAATAACAGTCATGACACTAAGATTCCTAGGGTCTTCCAGTCACATATACACAAATGAGGAAAACTACTTGCCGCAACCCAAACCTGGGCAGTTGCGAGTCTATTACATCTCATTGCACGCAATGTGCAAGATACCCAACCTTTATACTACTGTGTCTAATGCGTCACAATGAAAGCCGGTTTACAGTGTATCAATCCCTGGGTACACATCTAGCATTCTGAAGAGCAAAAATTAAGCCTATATATACACAAACACCCATATATACACATATAAACACATATATACCATTATACACACACACACAAACACATACACATATATAAAAATGAACTCAAACATGCACACACACAAACACATACATATGCACACATACATAAACATACACACAAACATATATTCATAGAAAAATAGCTGCTTAAGAACATCCCTTTGAAAATGTGATCATTTAGTGAGCAATATCTACTATTACAAATCATTTAAGGCATCTCCATGTATTACAGATTACAAAACAGCAGCTATAGATGCTAAATGCTATAGAACAACTCAAAGAGAGAGGTTTAAAAAAAACATTGCATGCATTGCCTGTCTGGCCTCACTCACCTCTGTTTGGAAAGATAAGAGCACACAGGAAATAATAATGTAATAGCTGGAATGTGATCTGACTCTTAACCTGCACAAGTGGCACAGTTTAGAAGGACCAGTGGCTGCGGACCCTGCCCAAAAGTTTTTTTTGGGGGGGAGGAGGGGCAAATCTGGACTTCAGTATGATGATGATGTGTCTTTTAACAAAAAATGCAATTTTTGGAGCAGAAATGATAACATTGAAACTGCAAATTAGGGATAGACGTGTCAAGGTTAGTCTTGCCATGTGTTCTTTGTTTTCAGGACTGGAATATTCACATTTTTTCGGACTTAAATTACAGGAAAAGGGGGTAAAATAAATGATTAAAGTATATTCTTTTGCTTTGCATGATTTAGCAAATCACATTTGACATATAATGAGTGTTCATTTCTCCTATGAAAGTATCTAAAAGAACACTTGCAATGAAAGCAACTGACACCTATCACTATTGTGAATTTGTTGTATCTCCTATAGATCAGCAAAAAACATAATAAACCACAGTGACTGTTCATATAAAACACAATAAAAAAGTTTTTATGGTAAAAAAAACATCTCTCTACCAGCCCTCAGTTTACGCCGGGGTTAGGTTCCAGAAGGAATGGTTGTAAATCGAAACCGTTGTAAATTGAAACCCAGTTTATAATGTAAGTCAATGGGAAGTGAGGGAGATAGGTTCCAGGCCCCTCTCAAAATTGTCATAAGTAACACCTAATACATTATTTTTAAAGCTTTCAAATGAAGACTTTAAATGCTAAACAGCATTATAAACCTAATAAAATAATCATACAACACAGAATATATAATTAAACTAAGTTAAATGAACAAAAATATTTGCTAAACAGCATTATAAACCTAATAAAATAATCACACAACACAGACTTCACTTGCATTTTTATGCAAACAGTTCTTTCTATGCATTCCAATCTAGACTGATTTATAGACAGGAAGATCTTGTTCCTTTGAAATCTGCTCGATAACTCAGGTCTGGTTAAACTGATTAATTTCACCTTGCTTGGCTTTGCTGCAACACAAGTGGACAGCTCCACCTATTGGCTATTTTAATAAATGCACTGCTTCTCAAAGCTTTTCAATAGCAGTCACATGACTGGAAAAAAAGGTTGTTATTCTGAAACGGTGTAAATTGAACCGTTGTAAAACGAGGGCCACCTGTATTTGCAACAAAAGAAGGAAAGTATATGTCTTCCCAATTTCAGCTGAGTTTCTTTGCATTCAAATAAAAATTGATAAACACAATAATATTTTGCAAAAACAAATACACAATCACACAGTTTCAGACGTACTCCTTTAGACATTGTTCTTTGTTACTTATTGTGGCTATCATTTTACCTTTATTGGTAGAGAAACACACCGTTTGACTGGCAGATTCAAAGATGAATTTGGTGATCCAAAGAGCTTACAATCTAGCTATCAATATTAATTTGCCTTTATTAGTTATTAAAGGGACAGTATACACTCATTTTCATATAACTGCATGTAATAGACACTACTATAAAGAATAAGATGCACAGATACTGATATAACAATCCAGTATAAAACGGTTTAAAAACTTACTTAGAAGCTGTCAGTTTGGCTCTGTTGAAAAGGTAGCTGGAAAGCCCACTGCAAGTGGGAAATAAGACACTCCCCCCTCCCCCTTCTTTTGCATATGAAAAGACCCTTTACACAAACAGGAGCAAGCTGGAGAAGGTAGCTGACGGTATTCACATAAAACTTTGGGGCTTGGTTAGGAGTCTGAAAATCAGAGCAATGTTATTTAAAAATAAGCAAAACTATACATTTATTTTTTTTAAAAACTTTATGGGCTATATAAATAGATCATCCACAAAACATTTATGCAAAGAAAAAATGAGTGTATAATGTCCCTTTAATCCATATACATCCATAAAAGACTTTTGTGGAAGGGTAAATGTGGGGATCTTCAGAATAGTGGTCTGTGTAGGGTATTAAAAACTACAACACTGAATGATTATAATACAATAAAAGGCAAGTAACAAGCTTCAAAAAACACATTTACTGTCTCTTTAATGAGAAATTTAGCTATACTTCCTGGTTTAAAAATAATGTACAGATGAAAAATGACAGGTTTTCCATAAACTTAAAGAAATCTCCAAGGAAGCATAAAAAGTTTGTATGGGAACATTTATACTCGGTGATAAAATGGAGAACATGAGTAATAAGTTTGTTTCGGCTAATAATGAAACATACAAAACAACTATACAACTGAAGCTAATTAGGGCTAGATACAAGTGGAGCGCTAATATATTGTGCACCCGTAAATGGCAAATTTGCCCATTTACAGGCACGCAATAAATAATCAGCCATTACAAGTGGAAAGGAAACTACATGTTGTAGAAGAACTAACAGAACTAGAGCCAGAATATAGAACCACTGAGATAAGTGATTTATGGGTCACTTATTGCTATACAGCAATGTTTATGCAATTGTGGACACATTCAGTCAGACCAGTGTTAAAGTTGCAACACCAATGTAATTATTGAAGCTATTTGTCGTTGACATGTATGAGTTCGATGCAACAGAGAAACTAATTAAAAAGTCATGAAACAAATTACTTTCTTGGCATAAAACACCTGAATTGGATGGTAATGGGCGCTGCAGGTAAATTACCTGGTCATATAACAGGACAATGACACTTTCATTCAACAGTGAGGCAGGGTCACAGTTAGATTTGTCCTGCAAGGACAGGGTACCATTAATTGTAAATAGAGGTTAATCATTGAGGGGGCTTAAAGGGACACTAAAGTCAAAACTAAACTTTTCATAATTCAGATAGAGCAAGCAGTTTAAACTTTCCAGATGACTTCCATTATGAAATAGCACACAGTCTTTTTATATACACACTTTATGAGGCAAAAGCTCCAACAGAGTATGCGCAAGAAATCACAGTGCATACATATAGGAGTCTGTGAGTGGATGATCCAATCATTTAGAATGTCCTCAGGAAACTCAGCTATTGTGCAGTTTTTCAGGGGCCTCCCAGTGCGTTAATTTCAGTATCACTTTGTATTGAGAGTATTCTAAAGTAGTATTTTACTACAGGGTGTCAATTTGCTGCTTTTCCCATGATTGTTTACTTTTATAATTCAGCATCCTTGACCTCATGAATTTTGTGGTTTGTTTTGAGCAATACTTTTAAGCTATTTTTTTTAAACAATATTAATAATATTTTTTTACACATGCTTCAAAATCCAAAATCAGAAGACAATAAACATAAAAAACAATTTTGTCCTCTTTTATTTTTAAATTAGAGCGTTATATCTTTTTTTCTGCACTGAAGTCAAAAGACTGAAAAAAAGCTATTTCAAACCTATCATCGGCTGTTAGTCTTGTCTATCTTTTAAATGTTTTTATTTTTTTTATTTTAATAAACATGTTTCAACTAGGTTTATTAAAAAAATAAAGATATAGATGAAAAAAGTACAAATTACCAGAAATTCAGGCAAAATAATTAACTGATAGAAATATTGCATTTATTGAGAACGTGATTGAACATTTTATAATAAATTTAATTTTGAACTTTACATTCCTTTAATTAAAATGCTAGGTTTCTTGGATTTCAATTGAAGAAGATATTAGTTATAATGTCTTGAATATCTAAAAAGCCCAAACAGTGAAATTAAATAACAGTGTAACAATGTATAATTCCTGAATAACAAGAGAAAGGTTTACGTTTATGTATGAGATATAAATAACATGAAGCAGCCTAGAAAAAAATAGTTTAAACAGTGACTGCTAAAGAAATTTGGTCATTGACAAATTTTAGAAATCCATATTCGAATAGTTACCCGACATGCACACAGCAGACAACCTATGGGCACTTTAGCTACTCCCCTGAGGCTGTTTCCAAGACTTCTTAGACAAGATTATTTTATGTTAAGAAATTTACAAGGAATTGATGACAGGAAATGAATTATGAGGTTTAGCATGACTTAATTCATGTGATTACCTGTGAGTCTGTGATTACCTGTGTGTCTTGAACCAAAGACAGAATAAAGCATATGGGTAGACATATTAAAACAGATTGTAATTGGACTAAGTGTTTTAATAAACCTGAAATCTCCACTATAATACTTTAAAAACATTACATTACAGACCCTGCGTTAGTGAAATGTATTCATGATATCAGCAAAATAAATATACTATACTGGAGTTCAAAAACTTTTCAAAAAAACAAATTAAACATGCTTAAAACTATAAAAAACAGAGGTTTCACAAGAATTTGGAAATGTATATATGCAGGATTTTCACAGAAAAAAACCAAACAAGTAAAACATGATGGCTAACTGATTCAATACTGATTATGAGTCATGACACAGATACCATATATTTTTTAAAGTCCAGTCCCTAATGGTAGGATTTGCCAGGGGGACACATTACATTAACATTCCTGCTAATGATCGTCCCTCTAAATAAAATCAGATTGTAATCACAGTTTACACAAGGAATTATTTACTATTAAATAATATTACTTTAAAATAGTTTAAAAGGGGGGGGCGGAGCCGGCAGCTCAACTGGCAGGACGTGTGGAGATAGAGCTCTGGCCACAAAAGTGATATTTTAGCCTATATAACCCTCTAAATGCAGCGAAATTGCCCAAAAAACACCTAGGGCAGCTAATACAGTCACCCGGCACTGTTCCTTGCCCGTTTTTACAGAAATTTGCGACCGCAAAAAAGGCCGGTTGGGAGCTCCAGAACATTTTACAGGAAAGGCCACGGTCGCGGCCCACATCGGCACACGCAGTTAAGCTTCCATCGATGAAAACACACCTGACAGCTACAAGACCCTATCCTTGAGCCACCGGACTACCAAGCACTTTGGGAGAGGTGAATATACTTTTTATAGCAATATAGGCACAGTAATCCTAACGGCATCCCACGTGGCAGCTTGTAAGTAGTCAGCAGCTTGTTTTTTTTTTTCATTAAGAGACACTTAATTCAGGCTCATTAGATTTGGCTTTTTGGCCAGTATTCTACCTTCTGTTGAAATATTGTATACAGCTGCTGCCTCATTGTGACTTTATTTGGACAGCCTTACAACTTTGTGAGTGGCAAATAGAAACCATTACTTTACATCTTCACACACTTTATCATTGTTCCTTATAATGTGAAAATCTCTACTTGGAAGTGTGTAGACTGAAATATACCTCATTTATTTTGCTCTCATATTTGGACATTTTGCTCTATATTGACCCTCCATACGCCTAAATTTGATAACGTTAGTTTCTGTGCAGCAAAACCCTTTGATTGACCCTAAGGGGAACTGTGCCCTATTTGCAAATTATTATAAAGCTGTACATTTTTGAAAAGGACCCTCAGCGCCAGAATTGAAGGCGAACACTATTGTAAGGAACTACTGTAACACCAGATTTCATTGATTCCTGGGGCCAGATTTGACACCCTCCTCCCTTTCCCGCTACCCTCAGTGGTGACGGGTCATACCCCATCTCCTTTTTCCTGCTTCGCCCAAAAGGGGGCACTCCCTCAGGAGGGTGCCATACATGATCCCTGATCCTGCATAACAACTACCCCAGTGGAGGTCTGGAAGTCATATATTGCACCAACAGCAACATATATGAAAGATAAGGAACACCTTATGAGAATCAACAACACCCTCCTCTCCTAAAATGTGTTGCTAATTGTATTGCCTAAGGGGAGGGGAGGCTCCCCAGGCTCCGGATCCTACTACATATACACACTACTTTGATTTATTCTGCAACACCAGTTTACAACTTTTTGATCCTCTAACTGTGGCTTGTGCTCTTGATTATCAGTTGTGCCACTTGTAGACCTGAAAATGGCACAATCCAACAAACGGAAACCAAAGCCAGCAGTTGGCCCTAAAAGGACTGTGGTGGACCATTTCAACCCTATGCTACTATCTACGAATAATGATTCACAAGACAGCTCTAATACCTCAACGCCTGGATCAGATCTGGTATCCAATACCCTTCAGGCCCTCCAAGATGCAGCCCCAACAACTGTGACACCTTCGTTTATACTATCATCTTTGCAATCTTTACTTGAGGCACAACACTCCTCTTTTCAGTCCCAAATAACTGCCTCGCTGGCTGAGATGCGGCGAGACCTGACGTCTACTTCAGAAAGAGTGGACACAATTGAGAGGAAACAGGAAGACATGGCAGTTGAACAAGCTAATGTCCTAGCATATGCCCAGAGTTTGGCGGAACAGCTTATTATGCTAGAAAACAAAGTGGCGGATGCTGAAGACCGATCCCGCCGGAATAATCTGCGTCTCAGAGGGATTCCTGAAAGCGTATCCTCTAGTGACTTGGTCACCCACCTTTCTGAATTTTTCAATCTTCTGGCACCACCGGTGAACCCAAATGAGGGACTCATCGATAGGGCACACAGGGCTCTACGCCCTAGAAGTCTAGCAACTGATAAACCAAGAGATGTCATTGTGCGGCTGCACTTCTATACCTACAAAGAGCGGCTAGTAAGAGCTTCTATGTCCAAACCTACTTTACCAGAGCAGTTTCAGGACATCACCATCTTTGCCGATCTCTCTCACCACACCCTTCAGCAGCGAAAGTCTTTTGGAAGTTTCACCAGGTTTCTTAGGACCAACAACATAAAATATAGATGGGGTCATCCGACAAGACTTTTTGTTCTCAAAGATAATCAGCAGTATGTTGTTACCACTCTTGAACAAAGTCAAAACCTTCTGCAAAGATGGAGTTCCACATCTTCATCTCCACCTGACATTCCACTCCAAAGCTCTTTGAACCCTCTGGTCCCACAATGGGGCCCTCTCCCCCAAAGACCATCCAAAGACTTAGCTACAACTAATCAGGTCCGAGCAGATGATGATGACTGCACATGAGGTATAGGGTAGGTGAAGTATCTCCACCTCCTCACTGCTCACTAACCACCTGTAATTATAGCTTGCAAGTGACTTTCCATTACTAAATGTTTTTTCTTCTTAGGTTTTGATATATGCAAAGTCTTTTATTCTAAGTGTATATGTGTCTACTCCTTATTCTACTCACTCCCTTTTCTCTCTTCCCTTCTTTCTCTCTTTCTCTCTTTCTTTCTTTCTTTTTTTTTCTTTTTCTTTCTTCTCTCTCATCTCCCCATGTCTCATCTCCTAATGGGGATATCTTTTCTTATCTACTCTGGGGGCTCGGGAAATACCTGAGTTCTTAGGATCATATCTATACTATGCTATTGTCAGTGTGCTCTGTTTACCTAGAACGTGAAATGGTCACATAATGGAGGTACACCACTGAGTGCACCACTTTGTGGTGGCCCCACTTTCACATGCACTGTTCTCTTAGAGATGTCATTTATTTTCTAGTTAACCTATATTACAGATGGTGTACACTGTGTTATATATGCCACTTGTGCTTCATGGTGCCTCTTTCGGTGACATCCCCCCCCATCTATCTTGCGATGGGTTTGGGCATTGTTTGCCACCTACAACACCGGGAGGTATCGTGCTCTCCAACTGGCATATTGGTTCTTTAGGATTTAACTGTTAGTGTTTTGAGGATGCCTTATACCCACTGCATTGTACAGATTATACGTTATTTTGATCACAGCTGTTATTGTAATGTCTGGGTACTATAAAAGTTTGCCCGGTTGGCGGGGTGGATGCATTCTACCAACTGACGGCCTGATTTACCAATACAGTTGATATTTTCTTACATTGTATTACCTTTTATATGTTACATGGTTATGTTGAGCCGCATCCTGGCGGATATATTCTATACTATCTGGGCCGTCCTGTGCTACATGCTCCCTCCACCATTACCACACTATTAAACCCATCTCTTACTGGATGGGTTGATGAACTGCCTGTGATTTTCAGGGGTGTGGAGGTAGGGTGCTGAACAGGTGGCTGATTTGCCTTTTCAATCTAGATTTTCACTGCTATGTTGTTGTTTAATAATCACTACTATTGCATTAATAGATCTGGTCCAAAATTGATGTTATTTCTTCCCAGTCTCCCCTTTTTTTTTTTTTTTTTTTGCCCCTTCTTTCTACCCCACTTTGATTCTCCCCTCTTACTTTTTACCCACTTTGTCAATCTCTCTTCCCCTGATCTGGAGCCTGTGTGTGTACTTACCCCTCCCTCTCCTCCTCATCTCACACTTTTTCCCTTCTCTCTCTTGTCAAGCTCTCTCAATGATGTTGATTTAATAACTAAATGCCAGCTGACACTGGCTACCACTTCCCCCACTTAAAGTACTCTGGAAACGTATTCTAGAGACTGCATACGCGGTTTACCTTGTTTATATACCGCACCTTGTACTCCTATTTGACTGTTTGTATATTCTATCTTAGATATTATTTATACCAGCATTATTTTCTTTTATTTCTGAGACTGTGTTGAGCTGTATTTACCCTAATCACTCCTTTTTCCCCCTTTTTTTTCTTTTTTTTTTTCCTTTCTTCTCTCCTCCTTTGTCTTACACCCTATTTGTCCTTCCCCTAACCACCCCCCCATTGTCTAGTGCACCCTACCTCCCCTTTTTTTGATAACCCAACCGACCCTAGTCTATAGCAGGAGGAAACCCAATTGTAACCATGCCATTCTGTTGTGTCACTCACAATGTGAGAGGACTCAACTCTCCGACTAAGCGCAGTCTCTGCCTTAGGTCTTTGGCCAAGTCCGGTGCCCACCTGGTTTTCCTCCAGGAGACCCATTGGGTAAAAGGCGCAAAGATACCCATCCAGTCTAAACTGTATCCGATAGTTGAAACTGCTAGTTTCTCTCAGAAATCAAGAGGAACGGCTATTCTCATACATAAAGATGTCTCATATGAGAGTGTCTTTGTTGACTCTGACCCTCAGGGGCGATACCTGATTCTAGTCTGTAAGCTGGGCGGCGCACTGTATACGCTGGCCTCCTACTATGGACCTAATAAGCAGCATATCCGGTTTTTGCGCAAGTTCCTCCAGAAACTGGAGACTTTGCGTCAGGGCCTCTTGCTTCTCGCTGGTGATTTCAATATTATATGGGACCCCAATCTGGATAGACGATCGGACACCCCCCGCAAATTCCCTAAGCCAATGGCTGAATTATCGCACCAATTTCGGAATTTAATCTACCGCTTCAACCTATTTGACATCTGGCGTGCCCTTAACTCGACTGCTCGGGATTATACTTATTTCTCTCCAGTACATTGCTCGTACTCGCGTTTAGATTTTTTCTTTTGTGACCCGGGTCTTCTGGATGGTGTGACCCGTACTTGGATCCCTCAATGCTCATGGTCTGACCATGACCCTGTTTATATTAATTTGCGATCCTCCATGGAACTTCACCGAGCGTCAACATGGCGCTTGCATCCCCACTTGTTCTCAACTCCTGGAACGGAGGCTTCCATTGCTGGAGACATTACTGAGTTTCTAGCTTTAAATGATACCGGTGAAGTTGACGACTTCACTTTGTGGGCTGCAATGAAAGCGTATATCCGAGGGTCATTCATAAAAATAGCAGCAGCCGAGAAAAAACGCAAAGGGGAAACCCTCGCACAGCTTACTATGAGCCTCCGAAAGATTTCTGGGGAACATAAAGCGAACCCCACAGATACGCTGTCCAAACAACTAATGGATCTTAAGGCTCGTATAGTACGCTTGGAGTCTGAGAGGACAGCCGTGAGACTTCTACGGCTTAAAGAAATATACTACCATAAAGGCAATAAAGCCGATAGATTATTGGCTAATAGGTTACGCCAAAAAACGGCGGCAGCACGTATCCCCCTGTTGAAGGTAGATGGACGGTGCGTTATAAAACCCACAGATATTGGTAATGCCTTTGCGGACTATTATGCCGCCCTCTATAATCTGAAACAAGACGACTCAATTTGCCCTCCAACATCTGAGAATGTTGGGACGTTTCTAACTTCGTTGAACCTTCCTTCGGTTCCCCAAGATCGCATTGACTCATTGCAGAATCCCATTTCGCTAATAGAGATTAAAAAAGCTATCAAATCTCTCAAGGCCTTTAAATCACCAGGACCAGACGGCTTCTCTGACCTATTTTATAAAAAGTTTCAAACCCAGCTACTCCTCATTCTAGGGCGTTTTTTTACGCTAGCAAGCGAGCGGGGTACCTTCTCGGCTGAATTTTTACAGGCTACTATCATTACCCTCCCGAAACAAGGAAAGGATCTGACCCTTTGTGGCAGCGATAGGCCGATTTCACTACTGAATCTGGACGTTAAGCTATACGCCAAGATTCTAGCCTCGCGCCTCAATTCCTTACTACCAGAGCTGGTCAGACCAGATCAGGTGGGCTTTGTCTTACATCGGCAAGGCCCAGATAATACAAGACGTCTCCTGAATGTCTACCTTGAGGCCCATGGTTCTCATCTGCCCTGTGTCACCCTGTCGTTGGACGCTGAGAAGGCCTTCGACAGGGTGAACTGGGAATATATGTTTGCTGTGCTGCGGCGCTTTGGTCTCCCGGAGCCCTTCATCACGGCAATCGCGGCTTTATACTCTACTCCGTCGGCAGTAGTCAGGGGTCTGGGGTTTTTTTTTTTATAACAAATGGCACGAGACAAGGGTGTCCAATGTCCCCACTTATTTTTGCCCTCATGATGGAGCCCTTAGCCGAGGCTATCCGGTCTTGCCCCTTAATCCAAGGGGTTCGCATTCATCGAATGGAGCAGAAGACTGCTTTGTTTGCAGATGATCTAACAGTGCTTGTGTCGGATCCTATTGCTTCTCTCCCCCACCTATTTTCCCTACTGAACAAATTCTCCTTAGTCAGTTACTACAAGCTAAATGTTCTCAAGACAGAGGCGTACGCTATTAACATCTCGGAAAAGACTCTTAATGAGCTGAAACACACTTATAAGTTCGTGTGGTCTACGACACACATCAAACATCTCGGGGTTTATCTTTCACATAGTATTCCGAAGATGATTGAATTGAACTTTAATCCCCTGTTATCAACTATTGAAAAATCGACCGACACATGGAATGTTCCGTCATTGTCATGGCTGGGTCGTATAGCGGCCTTCAAAATGAGCCTCCTACCGAAGCTTACCTACCTATTCCGCTCTCTACCCATCCCGATTCCTAGATCTACAATTTACAAATTTCAGCAGCTATGCAACAAATTCATCTGGCGCAATAAGGTTCAGAGACTTGCTACTAATATTCTACAACAGCCTCTACTGGCTGGTGGGGCGGCTGCCCCCAATATTCTAAAATACCATGAGGCAGCCAGACTCTCTCATGTAACCCAATGGAGGCTCCCGTTGGAGAGCCGATGGGCAGAGATTGAACAAGCATCCCTCCCGGCTGGGTTCACCCTACAGGATTTGGTGTGGATCCCCAGACACTCTAGGCCACCAGCCCTTTTGGCTAATCCTATTATAAAATCGAATTTGAAGTTTTGGGATAAGGTTCGCAATCTTTCGTCCGTAGCGCCGCATCCCTCGCCATCGCATTCCCTGAGAGGACTGATACTGTCATTGTCAGACTCCCACCCCAATTTATGGCTTGCTTTGGGTTTGATTAGAATAGCATATTTTTATGCAGGGGATAAGTTACTAACTTATCAGGACTTTCTCCGGAAGTTTAGTCCACCTCCTCGACTGCACTTCGAATTCTGGAGATTACGTAGCCTTCTTCTATCGTGGGGCTTTGGTGCGGGCCCATTGAGGACTAAAACTGCTTGGGAAGTACGCTGGGATTCTATGACATCTCCCGGTAAACTTCTGTCCATCTCGTATCTCACACTCATGAAGCCTCCAGTTTTCTATAAGTCTCCTCCAATACAGCGATGGGAATCTTCCCTGATGGTCTCGCACGAGCCACAACAATGGCGGACTGCAGTCCAATTAACCAGGAAAGCTATACACTGCACAACTCTGTATGAGTTATTCCTCAAGGTTATGCTCCAATGGCATATGACTCCTATCCGTTTGTTTAAAATCTCGGCAGTCAATTCACCCAAATGTTGGAGGGGCTGTGAGGAGTTGGGAACGCCTCATCATATCTGGTGGTCTTGTCGACAGATTCAGCCGCTTTGGCAAAAAACAATCCGATATTGCTCTTTAGGGGGTATTCACTTACCCTTGTCCCCCAGTTCATGTCTGTTTCACATCTTACCCAGAAAATTGACTCTACCTCAGAAACTATTCTGTATTTACCTATTTCTGGCTGTTAAACTAGCTGTAGCTCGTATGTGGCTGCAACGCGTCGCCCCCTCTTGGGAGCAGGTGATCGATATATTGGACTTTGTTAAAAGAATGGAGTCCTATGTCTCCCATGTCCATGGGTCAGCAGACCTTCAGTCCAAAATTTGGGCACTTCGCCCAGAGTAATTCCTCTTGCAGATACTTTGGGGAACTTGGGTTCCTCGGGTTGGTTGTGGCAAATATTGCATATATACTCCTGCCCATTCCCCTTTCCTTTCCCCTATCTGAACCCCTCCCAAATCCCCCCCGCTCATATCCCCTGTCGGTGTGTACCTCTCTTCCTTTTTTTTTTTTTTTTTTGTCCTTTCCCCCCCCCTATTTGATAGCTTGACACAGTTTCTATTCTTTTCTCTATATAACCTGGTTAATATCTCTGATTGTCATGTTCTATGATTAAGTTATAGTTTTGGTATGAACATTTATGATGAAACCTCTACGTGCTATGGAGTTTGCTGATCTATATGGGTTAATAGCAATATGGTTCTCTTCTCACAACAAATGGACTTTAGCACTCTCACCTGGAGAGGTGGGAGTAAGATCGCTGACCAACAGACACTGAATATGGACTAAAACACTCAGCATTCTCTCTTGTATCCCTTATTATATGTGACTGCTTTATATATTATAATTTCTGGTTAATCCTGTTAATCCTGTTTTATGTACTATTGATATGTATGTACATGCTTTTGATGCTCTTATGTTCATTCATCTTTCAAAATAATAAAAATTATTTATAAAAAAAAAAAAAAATAGTTTAAAAGAAATATAGGTTCTAACCTCATTTTTTTTATTTACATTAAAGGGACATGATACCCAAAAGTTAAAGCACTTGAAAGTGATGCAGCATAGCTGTAAAAATCTGACTAGAAAATATCACTTGAATATCTCTGTAAAAAAGGAAGATATTTATCTCAAAATGGCCAAAGTATTCACACCCCACTGTAAAGAGACTTTAAGCAGCCAATCAGAAAGTTAATTCCAGGACTTACAAGGAAGTGTGCATCTGGGATGTGCAGGTACAGTAATGCTATTTTCTTATTTAGTTTAAAGAAGTTTGCTATGAAATCTCATGACATCACAGCAAAGCAATGCATGACCTCAGCACTGTTGATGCTAATTGGGTGTTGTTTTTATTGTCATTTTTATCTTCAATTTGCAGCTGGACAGCAGGTGAAGTATAACTGTTCACAGAGTACTTACTCTGGTGAGCTGAGCTGTTCCAGTGGTAATTTCATACCAGCTTTTTACAGCTATGCTTTATCACTTTCAAGTGATTTAGCATATGAGTATTATGTCCCTTTAACAGTTTTGCACCATTAGAAAAATATTATCTTTGAAAAAATTACATTTCCACTGCTCTCCAATGTGAGGAAGGATATGCACATATGTCACTCTATGGTGAACCTAGTTGTTCATGCACACATTTCACCCCCTATCATCACTGACATCACCAGCAGAAAAAGTTTTGAACCTTAGTGCACATGTACTTATTTTTTAAACTAGTTTCTATAAGATTTCTGAAAGCTGCAACATATGGAGCCCTTTTGTCTGCACCAGTCAAGATTTTAAAACAGAATATTATTATTACTAGTCCTAAAGCCCGTTCACATGGCCATTTTTTGCAGTACAGCGGTCCCACCACTTGCTCTCTCTCTCCCCCTCTCTTTTGTGCTCTCTCCCCCTCTCTTTTGTGCTCTCTCTCGCTCCACCTCTCTTTTGCTCTCTCTCGCTCCACCTCTCTTTTGCTCTCTCTATGCCCCCTCTCTTTTGCTCCCTCTCTCCCCCTCTCTTTTGCTTTCTCTCCCCCCTCTCTTTTGCTCTCTCTCCCCCTCTCTTTTGCGCTCTCTCCCCCCTCTCTTTTGTGTTCTCTCTCTCTCTTTTGCGCTCTCTCTCACCCCCCTATTTTGCGCTCTCCCCCTCTCTTTTGCGTTCTCTCTCTCCCCCTCTCTTTTGCACTCTCTCTCTCCCCCTCTCTTTTGTGCTCTCCCTCTCCCCCTCTCTTTTGCACTCTCTCTTCTCCCTCTCTTTTGCGCTCTCTCTATCCCCTCTCTCTTTTGCTCTGTCTCTCTCTCCTTTTTTTGCTCTCTCTCTCCATCCCTCTCTTTTTCTCTCTCTCTCTACCCCTCTCTTCTGTTTTTTTTTTTAGCCTTAATGCACATGCACTTATTTTTTAAACTAGTTTCTATAAGATTTCTGAAAGCTGCAACATATGGAGCCCTTTTGTCTGCACCAGACAAGATTTTAAAGCAGAATATTATTATTACTAGTCCTAAAGCCCGTTCACACTGCCATTTTTTGCAGTACAGTGGTCCCACCCCTTGCTCTCTCTCCCCCTCTCTTTTGTGCTCTCTCCCCCCTCTTTTGCGCTCTCTCCCCCTCTCTTTTGCGTTCTCTCACCCTCTCTTTTGCGGTCTCTCTCGCTCCACCTCTCTTTTGCTCTCTCTCTCCCCCTCTCTTTTGCTCTCTCTCTCCCCCCTCTCTTTTGCTCTCTCTCTCCCCCTTCTCTTTTGCTCTCTCTCTCCCCCTTCTCTTTTGCTCTCTCTCTCCAACCTCTCTTTTGCTGTTTCTCTCCCCCCTCTCTTTTGCTGTTTCTCTCCCCCCTCTCTTTTGCTCTCTCTCTCCCCCCTCTCTTTTGCTGTTTCTCTCCCCCCTCTCTTTTGCTCTCTCTCTACCCCCTCTCTTTTGCTGTTTCTCTCCCCCCTCTCTTTTGCATTCTCTCTTTTTTGCGCTCTCTAACCCCCCTCTTTTGCGCTCTCTCTCCCTCTACTTTGTGCTCTCTCTCCCCTCTCTTTTGCGCTCTCTCTCTCCCTCTTTTGCACTCTCTCTCCCCCCTCTCTTTTGCGCTCTCTCTCTCCCCCTCTCTTTTGCGCTCTCTCTCACCCCCCTCTTTTGCTCTCTCTCTCTCCCCCTCTCTTTTGTGCTCTCTCTCTCTCCCCCTATCTTTTGCGCTCTCTCTCTCCCCCTCTCTTTTGCGCTCTCTCTCTCCCCCCTCTATTTTGTGCTCTCTCTTCTCCCTCTCTTTTGCGCTCTCTCTCCCCCCCTCTCTTTTGCTCTGTCTCTCTCTCCTTATTTTTGCTCTCTCTCCATCCCTCTCTTTTGCTCTCTCTCTCCCCCTCTCTATTGCTCTCTATCCCCCCTCTCTTTTCCTCTCTCTCCCCGTCTCTTTTGCTCTCTTTTCCCCTCTATTCTGCTCTTTCCCCTCTCTTATGCTCTCTCTCCCCCCTCTCTTCTGCACTTCCCCCTCTTTAGCTCTTTCCTATCTATTTTTGTCTCTCCCCCTCTCTTTCTATTTCTCTCCCCTCTCTGTCACGCCGATCCCGCCCAGCCACTTCCACGCTCCCATCCGGCCATGCCCACACTCCTGCCTGACCATGCCCCCTCTCTTTTGCGCTCTCTCCCCTCTCTTTTGCACTCTCTCCCCCCTCTCTTTTGCACTCTTTCTCTCCCCCTCTCTTTTGCGCTCTCTCTCACCCCCCTCTTTTGCGCTCTCTCTCCCCCTCTCTTTTGCGCTCTCTCTCTCTCCCCCTCTCTTTTGCGCTCTCTCTCTCCCCTCTCTTTTGCGCTCTCTCTCTCCCCCCTCTCTTTTGTGCTCTCTCTTCTCCCTCTCTTTTGCACTCTCTCCCCCCTCTCTTTTGCTATGTCTCTCTCTCCTTTTTTTTGCTCTCTCTCTCCATCCCTCTCTTTTGCTCTTTCTCTCCATCCTTCTCTTTTGCGCTCTCTCCCCCTCTCTTGTGCGCTCTCTCTCGCTCCACCTCTCTTTTGCTCTCTCTCTCCCCCTCTCTTTTGCTCTCTCCCCCCTCTCTTTTGCTGTCTCTTTCCTCCCTCTCTTTTGCTCTCTTTCCCCCTCTCTTTTGCGCTCTCTCCCCCTCTCTTTTGCTCTCTCTTCCCCTCTCTTTTGTGCTCTCTCTGGCTCCACCTCTCCTTTGCTCTCTCTCTCCCCCTCTCTTTTGCTCCCTCTCTCTCCCTCTCTTTTGCGCTCTCCCCCCTCTCTTTTATGCTCTCTCTCTCCCCCCTCTTTTGCACTCTCTAAGCCCCCTCTTTTGCGCTCTCTCTCTCCCCCTCTCTTTTGCACTCTCTCTCTCTCCCCCTCTATTTTGCGCTCTCTCTCTCCCCCTCTCTTTTGCGCTCTCTCTCTACCCCTCTCTTTTGCGCTCTCTCTCTCCCCCTCTCTTTTGCGCTCTCTCTTCCCCCTCTCTTTTGCGCTCTTTCTTTCCCCCCTCTCTTTTGCTCTGTCTCTCTCTCCTTTTTTATGCTCTCTCCATCCCTCTCTTTTGCTCTCTCTCTCCCCCTCTCGCCCCTCTCTTTTGCTCTGTTTCTCTCCCCTCTCTTTTGCTCTCTCTCTACATCCCTCTCTTTTGTTCTCTCTCTCCCCCTCTCTATTGCTCTCTTCCCCCCTCTCTTTTGCTCTCTCTCCCCCTCTCTTTTTCTCTCTCTCCCCCTCTCTATTGCTCTCTCTCCCCCCTCTCTTTTGCTCTCTCTCCCCCTCTCTTTTGCTCTCTCTCTCCATCCCTCTCTTTTGCTCTCTCTCCCCCTCTCTATTGCTCTCTACCCCCTCTCTTTTCCTCTCTGTCCCCCTCTCTGTTTCTCTCTCTCCCCCTCTCTATTGCTCTCTCTCCCCCTCTCTTTTGCTCTCTCTCCCCCTCTCTTTTGCTCTCTCTCTCCCTCTCTTTTGATCTCTCTTCCCTTTATTCTGCTCTTTCCCCTCTCTTTTGCTCTCTCTCCCCCTCTCTTCTGCACTTCCCCCTCTTTAGCTCTTTCCTATCTATTTTTGTCTCTCCCCCTCTCTTTCTATTTCTCTCCCCTCTCTGTCGTGCCGATCCCGCCTGGGCACGTCCACGCTCCCGCCCAGCCATGCCCACACTCCTGCTTGACTATGCCCACTTTCGCAGCAAACACCAGCATGGATTGTCAAGTAAGGCCAGGTGTGTTTGTCCTTATACTGTCTCTAGTGCGCGTGACAGCTTCGGACAAACACACTTGGCCTTTTATATAGGATTATTATTTCTTTGCAGAGCACCAACATATTCTGCTGTACTAAAAACATATATATAGCCATTAATATGGAGACAAGGGGCAGAGAAAATGAGACAAGGGGCAGAAAAGAATGTGTCAGAGGGACATTAAAGGGGCAGATAATGTTCCAGAGAAGGATAGACTACAGGTATAGTTAGATGGATATGAGAAGAAGCACGAAAGGGCTGTGTCAAAAACGCCAAAGGATTGGAAAGTTTTGAGCAAGAGAGAGTGGCCAACAGTATCAAAGCTTGAAGACAAACCAAGGATTAGCAAAAACAAATGGGATTAAAATTTTGCTGTAGGTCATTAATAACCTTAAAGGGACATTATACACTACATTTTTCTTTGCATAAATGTTTTGCAAATTATCAATTTATACAGCCCACCTGGGTGTGTTTTTGTAAAAAAATGTAAAGTTTAGCTTATTTTTAAATAACATTGTGCCAATTTTCAGACTCCTAACCAAGCCTGAAAGTTTTAGATTAATACTGATGTATACAGACTTCAGACTTCTTCTGCTTGTATAATGGATCTTTAATATGCAGGTGTGGGGGGTCTGCTCTCACCCGTGTCCCAAGCTAATCTCATCAACAGTGCTAAATTGGGAGCTTCTAAGTAAGTTTTTAAAAGGTTTTATACTGGATTTTTATATCAGTATCTGTGCATTTACTTTATAGTAGTGTCTATTACATGCAGTTAAATGAAAATTACAAGACAAATCACAAGGACTCCATTTGTTAAATGAATGCTCTCAAACTGATTTAGAAAGTATGTGGCTGGATATTGGCTGTTTGTAGCGGTATTTTAGAGAAATTACAATAGCTATAATTTAGCAATAAAGCATTATTTAAAAAAAATCTTTCTTTTAAAAAAGTGATATTGATTTATAGAACAGTTGGGCACATAGAATATTATTGAGTATGATTTGTATGACTCTTTAATTTACCTGCATATACTATACAAATTTATAAAACTAGTTACGTTGATTGGAGTAGCCGTGTTAGTCCAGAGATATAGATATCAAAATAACAAGAGTATTGCATTGAGCAATGATACTTTTTTTATTGGACTAACTATACATTTATAAGTTGACAAGCTTTTGGAAGAGTTCCTTCCTTTATCAAGTCTGAAGCAATACTGACCAATTCAATGGAATGTATAGATTATATCTTAAAACACAGAATAGCTAAAAAGACAGAAAGTGCACGGAGAGGAGGAGGTGTCGTAAAAATCATGAGGGGGGTTTAGGTAACAGGCAGACAGTGCTATTCTGTGTTTTAAGATATAATCTGTAAATTCCATTGTATTGGTCAGTATTGCTTCAAACTTGATAAAGGAAGGAACTCTTCTGAAAGATTGTCAACTTATAAATGTATAGTTAGACCAATAAAAAAGTATCATTGCTCAATGCAATACTCTTGCTATTTTGATATCTAAAACTAGTTACAAATACAAATGATTTTCACAATTGCACAATTCAGTATTGTAGTAACTAAGGCAATTACCCAGGTTTTGAATGATTAAACTTAAAGGTCAATTCAAAATTAAACTTTCAAGATTCAGATAGGGCATGCAATTTTAAACAACTTTCCAGTTTACTTTTATCATCAAATTTGTTTTGTTTTCTTTGCTGGAAGCTAAACCTGGGGAGGCTCCTATTCTAATGTATAAGCCCTTGAAGGCCACCTCATATCTCACTGCGTTTTGGCAGCTTTTCACAGTTAGACACTGCTAGTTCATGAATGGCATATAGATAAACATTGTGCTCACTCCTGTGGAGTTATTTATGAGTCAGCACTGATTAGCTAAAATGCAAGTTTGTCAAAAGAACTTAGATAAGGGGGCAGTCTGCAGAAGCTTAGATACAAGGTGATCACAGAGGTAAAAAGTGTATTGGAATATTACATGTACAGATTTCCTATAACATTGAATTTTATAGAATACCCATCTCAGTCCACTGGATTAACATTTTTTTTGTCTGGATTTCAAATTAGTCAAGACCTGTCAGATGCTTATTATAAAGACCATTCACAAACCATATTCAACTCTTCCAATTTTTTGGCAAACGATTTCTAAAATAAGTTTTAAGTGTATATTAGCAATGAGAAAATTGCAAATATCTCCAATAAAATATAATTATTCTAGAAACATTTTAACAGTAATTTTGCTACCAATTATTGCAGGATTATGATCTAGAGAATTTAAGGGATGTACCAGCTGAAAAGCAATTACCTTGTGAGTGTGTTTATCTTATATTCCTTGCTTTATCTGCAGATGTATAATAATGATAAGTAGTGATGTCAAAGCAAGTAATGGCCCCTTAACAATATAATTTCCAATTGTAATTATAATGAATAGTGTTAATAAACTGTTAGTACAAAAATGACTTAAATTTAAGTATGTAGGGGGGTGCTGACTGTCGAGTACATAGAGGAATAAACAAGAAAAAAATCATGAAAGAAAAATGTTGGGTTTCATGTTCCTTTAACCCCTTGAGTGCTAACGACGGCTCTGAGTCGTCGCAGAGTTTCCCACTCTGGTGCTAACAACGGCTAAGAGCCGTCGCTAGCACTCTTCCACTTTGAGGGAGATCTGGGGGCTCCCAACTGCATGTATCTCAGGCATCTAAGCAGCTACAAACCCCCAAGACCCATCGCCTAAGCTTTCCAACAGTATAAGTCTTGGGGATCTGAAAAAAAAAAAGTAAAAAAAAGTAAAAAAAAAAAAAAAGCTGAGCACCCAGGTGGGAAAGTGCTTAGCACTCAAAGGGTTACATCTTGCCATCTGCAGATAAAGGAATAAACAAGAAAAAAGTTGACAGTACCTCAGCACTCAATATGTTACTATTATCACAGAAGTGAAAGTGTCAGGGCAGTGATTGATGCCAGACAATGGACTATTTTAAAACATAACTTTTACTAGTTTCCTTCTAAAAAGTAAGCAAAATGTGGCACAAACAGTGTGTGTAGTGAAACAAACATTTAAAACTTAGGTTAAAAGACTATATACACTAAGTGTGAGACCTCAAAAAATCAATAAAGGAAAGGGATTTATTGATTTTTTGAGGTCTCAAACTTAGTGTATATAGTCTTTTAACCTAAGTTTTAAATGTTTGTTTCACTACACACACTGTTCACTACACACACATCCCTAAAATATTTTAAAGTGCAACTTTATAAATGAATGACAGTAATGATACTGCCAATAACTATCTATAGTGAGGAAAAAAAATATTTGATCCGCTGTTGATTTTGTACATTTGACCACTGACAAGGAAATGATCAGTCTATAATTGTAATGGTAGGTTTATTTAAACAGTAGGAGACAGAATAATAACAACAACAAAATCCAGAAAAACAAATTTCAAAAAAGTTATAAATTGATTTGCATTTTTATGAGTCAAATAAGTATTTGATCCCCTATCAATCAGCAAGATTTCTGGCTCCCAGGTGTCTTTTATATAGGTAACGAGCTGAGATTAGGAGTACTATCTTAAAGAGAGTGCTCCTAATGTGAGCTTGTTACCTGTATAAAAGACACCTGTCCACAGAAGCAATCAAACAATCAATCAGATTCCAAACTCTCCACCATAGCCAAGACCAAAGAGCTGTCCAAGGATGTCAGGGACAAGATTGTAGATATAAACAAGGCTGGAATGGGCTACAAGACCATCGCCAAGCAGCTTGGTGAGAAGGTGACAACAGTTGGTGTGATTATTCGCAAATGGAAGAAACACAAAATAACTGTCAATCTCCCTCGGTCTGGGGCTCCATGCAAGATCTCACCTCATGGAGTATCAATGACCATGAGAACGGTGAGGAATCAGCCCAGAACAACATGCGAGGATCTTGTCAATGATCTTAAGGCAGCTGAGACCATAGTCACCAAGAAAACAATTGGTAACACACTACATCGTAAATAACTGAAATCCTGTAGCACCCACAAGGTCCCCCTGCTCAAGAAAGCACATGTACAGGCCCGTCTGAAGCTTGCCAATGAACATCTGAATGATTTAAAGGAGAACTGGGAGAAAGTGTTGTGGTCAGATGAGACCACATCAACTCAACTCGCTGTATTTGAAGGAGGAGGAATGCAGCCTATAACCCCAAGAACACCATCCCCACTGTCAAACATGGAGGATGAAACATTATGCTTTGGGGTGTTTTTCTGCTAAGAGGACAGGACAGCTTCACCACATCAAAAGGACGATGGACTGGGACATGTACCCTCAAATCTTGGGTGAGAATCTCCTTCCCTCAGCCAGAGCATTGAAAATGGGTTGTGGATGGATATTACAGCATGACAATGACCCAAAACACATGGCCAAGGCAATAAAGGAGTGGCTCAAGAAGAAGAGCATCCTGGTGTGGCCTAGCCAGTCTCCAGACCTTAATCTCATTGAAAATCTGTGGAGAGAGCTGAAGGTTTGAGTTGCCAAAAGTCAGCCTCAAAACCTTAATGACTTGGAGAGGATCTGCAAAGAGGAGTGGGACAAAATCTCTCCTGAGATGTGTGCAAACCTGGTGGCCAACTACAATAAACATCTGACCTCTGTGATTGCCAACAAGGGTTTTGCCACCAAGTACTAAGTCATGTTTTGCAAAGGGGTCAAATACTTATTTTACTCATTAAAATGCAAATCAATTTATACCTTTTTTGAAATGCGTTTTTCTGGATTTTTTGTTGTTATTCTGTCTCTCACTGTTCAAATAAACTTACCATTAAAATTATAGACTGATCATTTCTTTGTCAGTGGGAAAAACGTACAAAATCAGCAGAAGGATCAATATTTTTTCCCCTCACTGTAGCTACATATAATAATACCTTACTTAAAGTAATGGAAAATTCACCCCTTTATAACAACAAATCATCAATGTTAGTGATTTTTTAGATGGATTTAAATTAATCAGTTGTAATGAAGTTGCCTTATAACTTACTTTTTAATATAGATATGAAATTCAAATACCCCAGGCTGTACCGCCCACTTTAAAAGTAGATAACGGTCTAAATTGGTCTAACTAAAACAAAAGTGCCATAAGAGGAGAGTGCTGATTGGACAACAACTCAAACCATTAGCTAACAGAAGACTTTTGAAGTGGGCGGCAGAGCGTGGGGGATTTGAATTTCATATCTATAATAAAAAGTAAGTTATAGCGCATCTTCATTACAACTGATGAATTAAAGTCCATCTAAAATATCACTAACATTCACAATCTGTTTTTATAAAGGGGAGAGTTTGCCATCACTTTGAAGGGGCATAAAACACTGCCCTTACTAGTTTGTTTAATGGACTGTAAGTAATAAGATAAAAACCCCTGGGCTCATTTGCCATCTGTAAAATGATACAGGTGTATCAGCCAGTTAGCATATGCAGTGGGAACAGGGAGCATATAAAAATGAAAAAAAAAAATGGATCCAGCAATATAAAGCAATCTATCGGCTAGATTACGAGTTTTGCGCTAGAGGCTATGTGGTACTAACGAGCAGTTTATGCTCACCGCTCACTTACCTACAGCGCTGGTATTACGGGTTTTTACAAACCCGGCGTAAAAAGACAAGAAGTGAGAGTTGAGCAAAATTTTGCTCCACATCTCACTCCAATACCAGTGCTGCTTACGTTAGCAGTGAGTTGGTGTAACGTGCTCGTGCATGATTTCCCCATAGGAATCAACGGGGAGAGCCGGCTGAAAAAAAGTCTAACACCTGCAAAAAAGCAGCGTATAACTCACTAACGCAGCCCCATTGATTCCTATGGGGAAATAAAATTTATGTCTGCACCTAACACCCTAACATGAACCCTGAGTCTAAACACCCCTAATCTTACACTTATTAACCCCTAATCTGCCGCCCCCGACATCTCCGACACCTACATTATATTATTAACCCCTAATCTGCCACTCTGGACACCGCCGCCACCTACATTATACTTAAGAACCCCTAATCTGCTGCCCCCAACATCGCCGACACCTACATTATATTTATTAACCCCTAATCTGCCACCCCCAATGTTGCCGCCACTATAATAAACATATTAACCCCTAAACCTAAGTCTAACCCTAACCCCCCCTAACAAATATAATTTAAATAAATCTAAATAAAATTACTATAATCAACTAAATTATTCATATTTAAAACTAAATACTTACCTGTAAAATAAACCCTAAGCTAGCTACAATATAACTAATAGTTACATTGTATCTAGCTTAGGGTTTATTTTTATTTTACAGGCAAGTTTGTATTTATTTTAACTTGGTAGAATAGTTATTAAATAGGTATTAACTATTTAATAAACTACCTAGCTAAAATATATACAAAAGTACTTGTAAAATAAAACCTAACCTAAGTTACACTAACACCTAACACTACACTATAATTAAATTAATTCCCTAAATTAAATACAATTAAATACAATGAAATAAAATTAGCTAAAGTACAAAAAAAACCCCCACTAAATTGCAGAAAATAATAAACAAATTACAAGACTTTTAAACTAATTACACCTAATCTAATCCTACTAACAAAATAAAAAAGACAGGGACAGAAGTGGTCCTCCAGACGGGCAGAAGTCTTCATCCAAACCAGGCAGAAGTGGTCCTCCAGACGGGCAGAAGTCTTCATCCAGACGGCATCTTCTATCTTCATCCATCTGGCGCGGAGCGGGTCCATCTTCAAGACATCCGACGCGGAGCATCCTCTTCTTTCCACGGCGACTGAAGAATGAAGGTTCCTTTAAGTGACATCATCCAAGATGGCGTCCCTTCAATTCTGATTGGCTGATAGAATTCTATCAGCCAATCGGAATTAAGGTAGTTCAATCCTATTGGCTGATCTAATCAGCCAATAGGATTGAGCTGGCATTCTATTGGTTGTTCCAATCAGCCAATAGAATGCCAGCTCAATCCTATTGGCCGATTGCATCAGCCAATAGGATTTTTTCTACCTTAATTCTGATTGGCTGATAGAATTCTATCAGCCAATCAGAATTGAAGGGACGCCATCTTGGATGACATCACTTAAAGGTACCTTCATTCTTCAGTCACTGTGGAAAGAAGAAGATGCTCCGCGTCGGATGTCTTGAAGATGGACCCGCTCTGGATGGATGAAGATAGAAGATGCCGTCTGGATGAAGACTTCTGCCCGTCTGGAGGACCACTTCTGCCCGTCTGGAGGACCACTTCTGCTGGATTCGTTGAGGACTTCGGCACGGTTGGATGAAGACTTCTCCCGGTAAGGTGATCTTCAAGGGGTTAGTGTTAGGTTTTTTTAAGGGGGTATTGGGTGGGTTTTAGAGTAGGGTTGGTTGTGTGGGTGGTGGGTTTTAATGTTGGGGGGATTTGTAATTTTTTTTACAGGTAAAAGAGCTGATTACTTTGGGGCAATGCCCCGCAAAAGGCCCTTTTAAGGGCTATTTGTAATTTAGTGTAGGGTAGGGCTTTTTTATTTTGGGGGGGCTTTTTTATTTTGTTAGGGGGATTAGATTAGGTGTAATTAGTTTAAAAATCTTGTAATTTGTTTATTATTTTCTGTAATTTCGTGTTTGTTTTTTTGTACTTTAGCCAATTTTATTTAATTGTATTTAATTTAGGGAATTAATTTAATTATAGTGTAGTGTTAGGTGTTACTGTAACTTAGGTTAGGTTTTATTTTACAGGTACTTTTGTATTTATTTTAGCTAGGTAGTTTATTAAATAGTTAATAACTATTAACTATTCTACCTAGTTAAAATAAATACAAACTTACCTGTAAAATAAAAATAAACCCTAAGCTAGATACAATGTAACTATTAGTTATATTGTAGCTAGCTTAGGGCTTATTTTATAGGTAAGTATTTAGTTTTAAATAGGAATAATTTAGTTAATTATAGTAATTTTATTTAGATTTATTTAAATTATATTTAAGTTAGGAGGGTTAGGGTTAGACTTAGATTTAGGGGTTAATAACTTTAGTATAGTGGCGGCGACTTTGGGGGCGGCAGATTAGGGGTTAATAAATGTAGGTAGGTGTCGGCGATGTTAGGTACGGCAGATTAGGGGTTAAAAATATTTAACTAATGTTTGCAAGGCGGGAGTGCAGCAGTTTAGGGGTTAATATATTTATTATAGTGGCGGCGATGTCTGGTTCGGCAGATTAGGAGTTAAAATATTTCTGTTAGTGTTTGCGATGTGGGAGGGCCTCGGTTTAGGGGTTAATAGGTAGTTTATGGGTGTTAGTGTACTTTTTAGCACTTTAATTAAGAGTTTTATGCTACGACATTGTAGTGTAAAACTCTTAACTACTGACTTTAAAATGCGGTACCAGTCTTTCCAGGAGAGGGTCTACCGCTCACGTTTTGGCAGACTCGTAATACCGACGCTATGCAAGTCCTATTGAAAAAAGAGGATACGCAATTTACATAAGTGGATTTGCGGTATTTCCAAGTCTGGCCAAAAAAGTTGGCGGTACACCTGTACCTGCAAGACTCATAATACCAGCGGGCGTTAAAAAGCAGCGTTGGGACCGGCCAACGCTGCTTTTTAAGCCTAACGCAAAACTCGTAATCTAGCCGGATGTTTTTACCTTTATATCCTTTTAAATACAGCGATCCATAAGGAACTTACAAAATGGTATTATTTGGCATATGACAAAAGTTACCGGATAGCTATTCTTTAAATAGGTTGATATAAGCAGTGCTGAACACAGTGCTGTTTTGAGCAAATACTCTTTCAGGTGAATGTTCTATGAACCTAATGTCCTTGCACATATAATTCAATATACTATGTAAACTATTTACTTTAATCATACATCAAAACCTTTGAAAAGAGTGACAGCTTAACTAAAAAACAAACTTCAGTAAGCACATACGTGGCGTATTGTACGCATTCCCACAGCGTAAATCTGTCCATTTAAATTGCCACTTATTAGGCTACAATAGCTCGGTCTGAAGGTTGATCAAGTCACAGCTTGCTTTTGCTTTGTTTTATGTTGCAGTTATCCGAAGAAAACATACATCAAATATTGTTATAGCTGGATAAAATGGCATCCTTTTGGTTTTGCTACTAAGCCAACATTCATAACAAAAACAAATCCATTTACCTTTGGAAAAATAATCTAATTCATTAGAAAGAAAAAACCCAGAACAATTTGTTCCTATTGTTGTTTGCAATATCTTTAATGCTTGCTAAAATCATATGCTATTTGCATACATTGTTTTAAAAAGTTTACAATTAAGTTTTATTTCCTTATTTTTAGGGACTTCTTTAAGCAAAATGACACAATGAAACTAAAATTGGGTTTGAATAGTATTGAGCACAACCACTACACCAGGGGTTTTCAAAGTCTTAAAGGGACAGTAAACCTCAAAATTAATGTTATATAATTCTGCCCGACCGCGCCATAAGACTAAGTGCAGCTCGCTCCTGCTGTCAGACAGAGAGGGAGCGAGCTGCACTTAGTCTTATGGCGCGGTCGGCCGGGCTGTGACTATACAGCTGGCCCGATGCGCTGAGGAAAAAAAACAGACCCCGCTCAGCAGAGCCCAGAGAGCGGGTCTGTAAAACAGCGTTTTTTGCTAAAAATAAAAAGGCAATATTATGTTAAATAATGGTTGGCTAATATAATGTTATATAATTCTGCACTATTAATTTTAAGGTTTACTGACCCTTTAAGTTGGGGTCTCCCCTCTGACAAAATTTACAAGAGAGTGCCCCCCCCCCATAATAGATTTTACTTTATTATTTCGTTTTAAAGAAAATTGTAGTATTTATTTTTAATTTGGGCAATTTACTTCTGATCCAGGGTTCACACACAGCTTTAAAGAGCTGGTCCAGCTCAAACAAAAGAGAACTTTACTCACATTTCAATTTGCACTTACTTTTTTTTTTTTTTTGCACTTACTTTTTTACTCTTGTGTTAAACGCAAGTTACTGATCAAGACAACAAATGCAATGCAGTGTCAGCGATTTTAACCTCAGTTCCTTTCTTCCACCTACATCCTGCCCTTTGCCTTATTGCACCGCTACACGGCAAGAGTCATTATTGGATCTAAAAAAAAACATTTTATATTTTGCCAAAGTCAGTGAGCAGTATCAGTGGCAGTGCTCCTGCTCCTCCCCGTGCTCTAGCGCCCCTTGGGGCGGCCCATTTCACATTTTGAAAACCACTGCACAACACCAATAAGGAGCTACATATTTGTGTAGTAGCCAATCATCAGACATGTTTAGCTGATAATAAGCAGTGTATATTTGCTCCAGAGATGAATTTATCCGTGTTTAACCATTCTGTGGGGATTACATACAAACAGCAATTTTATTGCAATATTGCTTGCCTATACGTAACACACAAGAACATTTTCTAATTATAGATTCTTACAATCCTTCAAAAAGAATTATCTCTACCGTGTTTACTTGAAAATGTTTATTGTTTATCATTGAAGAGATAGATTATCCCTTTATTACACAATTCCCCAGTTTTGCATAACCAACACTTATATTAATATACTTTTTACCTCTGTGATTACCTTGTATAAATGCCTCTGTAGACTGCCCCCTTATCTCAGTGCTTTTTACAAACTTGCATTTCAGCCAATTAGTGCTGAATCATGCATAACTCCACGGGAATGAACAGAATGTTATCTTATATTGCACACATGAACTAGCACTGTCTAGCTGTGAAAAGCTAATAAAATGTACTGAGATGAGAGGTGGTCTTCAAGTACTTAGAAATCAGCCTATGGGGTCAATTTCTTAATGTGCAAGCGGACATGATACAATGTAGCTTATCATGTCTGCTGCACATCGATAAATGCAGACAGCATATGCTGTCGGCATTTACCAGTGCACCAGCAGTTCTTGTGAACTGCTGGTGCAATACCACCCCCGCAATACCGCCCCCGCTAGTGTCAATCAAAGCCGATCGTATTCGATCAGGTTGATTTCTGTCCGCCACCTCAGAGCAGGCAGACAGGTTATGGAGCAGCAGTCTTTAGACCCCTGCTTCATAACTTCTGTTTCCGGCGAGCCTGAAACACGAGGCATCAAGCTTCGTACAGAATTTGATAAATTGACCCCTATGAGTCTACCTAGGTTTAGTCTTCAACAAAAATCACCAAAAGAACAAAGCAAATTTGATGATAAAATTAAATTGGAAAGCTGCTTGTCTCCACAAAGTTCATAGAATGCCTATTACGTATAGGTTCTAGTTTTGCCAATGCAAATATAGGAAATACAAACATTCTAGTATTATCAGTCACATACAGTACGTGGGAAAAGAGTGGAATATTCTCCTCAATCTGAGAATTTATGTTATGTTTTACTTTCCATAATGAATCTTTAGTGTATCTTATATTGCTCATTTTCATGAAGCAAATGCAAAGATATTTTGTTTTGTTGGCTTGAAAATTGTATAAAAATGTATATTTGCTTCTTTTTCCAGCCACATAAATACATTATGGGGCCTATTTATCAAGCTCCGTATGGAACTTGAAGCCCCGTGTTTCTGGCGAGCCTTCAGACCGCTGCTCCATAACCTGTCCGCCTGCTCTGAGGAGGCAGACAGCAATCGCCAGAAATCAACCCGATTGAATACGATCAGGTTGATTGACAAAACTCAAGAAGCAGTGGGTTATACTTAATAGAAATCATTGCAATATGTGTTATTTTAAAATTGTTTTACCTTTTATTTATTTTTTTAGCTTCATTTGTGCAGGGTTCATTACTTCTTATCACAGTTGACAAGAGAAAAGGGGTCTCTTCAAGAAGGCATATATAGCTTGCTGTCATACATCTTCTAGAGGAACTTGAGCTGTTTATTGTTCAGTGAATGCTGGAGAAACAGGAAGTCAGTTACCTATAATATCACTTAATTAGATTAAGCAACCCAAAAAATGCGCTCAGAATTTTTTTCACTGCGGAAATTCAAAAACTTATGAAACTTCTAGAATAGGCTGGGGCAGTGATATAATACACAATACAATCTGATTAATATTAAATGTCTCACGTTTTATGCACTGTTTATAATTATTTTTTTTTAAGGCTAATACTTTAAGTGTCAAGCTATGCTCTGTAATATAACAAATATGAGCTATTTATCATTACACATTGAGGTTTTGGAAGTGAGTTTATTTATGCAAAATTATTTGAAAATACCATCATTACTGATAATGTTTTTCTTGAATGTATATGTTATAAAATGGAGCTTTTGAAAAGTATAATATACCAAGGAATTAAGTAAACGAGTTCGGGACTTTGATATATATACATCAGTTGGAAATTGAATATACCATCTTAAAAGTGACATAATTCAGTTTTGACCAATCAGAACCAGAACATTGGTATAAATAAACGGCATAATGAACATAGCTTTAGATCTTGATGAAGCCTTTAAAGGCAAAACGCGTTGATTGATTTCAAACTGTGTGTTACAAAGTAATCTACAAATATCTGAGAAAACTTGTGTTTAAAATCCAGCCGGCTGGTACTATATTCGGAATCCACCAATCAGACCGCAGGAAGGACGTCACATGATTGGCTCTGTTGATGCTTGAAGTACGCTTGGGATAACTACCCCCAGGAGTGAACTAGCTGGTTGTGGAGAACGGTTAGCTGTGTTCCTAAACCAGGGTGAAGGGAATTATCCAGGAGCAGAGAAGTGGTTAGCATAGCTACAAGTGTTTTTTTTTCTTCATTTCTGGATCCAATTCTGATTGCATATTCAATGCTGTAAATACTTGTAATTGTCAATATATTTAGATAATTTTTTTGAACTCTGAATGTGAACATTAGAAGTTTAGCAAACACGTATATATGAATGTTATGACACATTCTTAGTTGTCTTTTAATATCTTTTAAGCTTTTTAGGTTGTTTTGATATCAGTTGCAGCTGATTTGGGAGACGTCCCATGTTTGTATTTATTGTTTAAGTCCTATTGTAATAAACTTATATTGTGATATATTTATTGATACTGCCAGGTATTGAGAGATTGTTGGCACTTATAATAGGGGATTAGCTGGCAGCGCCCTCCTTTTACTATTTTTTGCCTCAATGTATATTCCTGGATCCATTAGGGAGGTTTCAGTTTCAGGAGTGGCATTCCCCGCTTTCCTTAAGCGCATCCTATTTCTTTTTATCACGTATGCAGTGATAAACTAAGCCTTAATGGTACAGCAATAAGCAATATATATCAATGTTGTTGCCATGCAATTACTACCATCACTTTTTATAAGCTCAGGTGCTAAATCCAGGAATAATGTAAATATAGAAAGTCACTTGAGGGCACTCACAGGTCCTAAAAAATATTTTTATTCACTTTTCATTAAAATATTTTCACACATCTAATAAAGATTTCTGTTTTAGCTGTCACAGTTTCAACACGCCATATTTGTATCTCTATTATCTTAGATGTTGTGAAAAAAGCTTTACAATAAGCCAAAATCTCGACTTTGCAGATGGTTGTGTGAAAATATTAATAGGAGATTACTTTTTGTTCCACTTTTTAATAGTGGAAAAATGATTAAATATGAGCAGTAAAACAATGACAATAACCTCCTGAACATGGCGGGCACTACCTCACCAATAAAAAGGAAAGCAATTATTAAACATCTGAAGAAACTAAATTCTGAAATTGAAACAAAAAAAGAAAGGGCGCCTCCTAGTGTAGCCAATTTTTGTAAGTAGATAATATATATTCGCAGATTTTGTACTCACATGTAGTGAAGGCAACGATAATGCCTAGGTAGATGGTCTGGAAACTTATCAGTGTCCCAGTTGACTGTGCACCATGAGAAGGGCTGCTCCTCTTGAATGGAAAAGATCTGGAAAAATGGAAAAATATACAGAGGGCGACTCCTAGTGCAAATCAGTTGATACAGTTGTAAGCCCCAAATGATCCCTTTAGAGAGATACTCACATATTATGGAGCACACTATAGTGCTAATGAGGCAAGCTGGGTATATTATGGTGGCCCAGCGCACATAACACTCTGGCAAGCAGTGGATCAATGTAGCAAATAAAAGATAGGAGACTCCAGAAGTATATCAAAAATGAGTTTTATAAATATAAATAAATGAACATAAAAACAATCAGTAAAACACGCTACGCGTTTCTCAGAGCTCACCACTCTGTTTCCTCAGGCAAGTTCTACTGAAATATGACTGAAGTCTCCTATTTAAACCCAAAAAAACTAATTGGGATGTCGGTTACACCCTTTACACACCCTTTTAATTAGCTCTTGCTACTATTACCATAGCAACTCTGCTGACTCCACCTAACATTCCTTAAATGGCATATACAACATGTTTTATATATTTACTACAGAGATCTGATAAAGATAACTTCGTATGTTATTCAACATTGGTTAAATTCTTAACCAATGTTGAATAACATACGAAGTTATCTTTATCAGATCTCTGTAGTAAATATATAAAACATGTTGTATATGCCATTTAAGGAATGTTAGGTGGAGTCAGCAGAGTTGCTATGGTAATAGTAGCAAGAGCTAATTAAAAGGGTGTGTAAAGGGTGTAACCGACATCCCAATTAGTTTTTTTGGGTTTAAATAGGAGACTTCAGTCATATTTCAGTAGAACTTGCCTGAGGAAACAGAGTGGTGAGCTCTGAGAAACGCGTAGCGTGTTTTACTGATTGTTTTTATGTTCATTTATTTATATTTATAAAACTCATTTTTGATATACTTCTGGAGTCTCCTATCTTTTATTTGCTACATTGATCCACTGCTTGCCAGAGTGTTATGTGCGCTGGGCCACCATAATATACCCAGCTTGCCTCATTAGCACTATAGTGTGCTCCATAATATGTGAGTATCTCTCTAAAGGGATCATTTGGGGCTTACAACTGTATCAACTGATTTGCACTAGGAGTCGCCCTCTGTATATTTTTCCATAAATTCTGAAATTGCATTATTACAGGAAGTAAGATTAAAGAATAATGAAATTTGCCACACCATGTGGCACCATGCTCCAATAGGAAAAAAGGGGTAGCCATATTAATTAATAAGAAATTAGATTATAAAGTACTGGATTGTGTGCTGGATTCAAATTCCTGCTACATTATTTTATAATTAGAGTTAAAGGACCAGTCAACACTGAGGTTTTGCATAATCAACAAATGCATTATAAGAAGACAATGCAATAGCACTTAATCTGAACTTCAAATGAGAAGTAGATTTTTTTTAAATAAATTGCAAAGTTATATCTATTTCCACTTCCCCTGTATCATGTGACAGCAATAAGCCAATCACAAATGCATAAACGTATATGCTGTGAATTCTTGCACATGCTCAGTAGGAGTTGGTGACTCAAAAAGTGTACATATAAAAAGACTGTGCACATTTTGTTAATGGAAGTATATTGGAAAGTTGTTTAAAATTGCATGCTGTATTTGAATCATTAAGTTTAATTTTGACTTGAGTGTCCCTTTAAATGGTCTTTTATTGACAATATGTAATGTATATGGGCCAAACTAGCTAGATTAAGCATTTCTGGCTTAAACTCCAGGCAAGTTTAACAGACTACATAGACCATCATTTAGTTGGGGTTGGTGATTTTAACTTAACTCCACAATATTCTATAGACTGACATGTCTCTCATAGGTGATGTCTCTCATGGGCAAAGAGCTTATTGCAGATATTAAGAAATTCACTATATCAGATCATGCACCGATTACTTTAAAACTAATTTCTACAGCCCTGGGAAATAAGTTTGAAAGAAATAACTTTTTCTTCACTAAATACATCAAAGATAACAACTCCTTTATAGCATAGTTAAAAATAAAATGGAATGAGTTTATAAGCTTTAATAAAGAATACACAATGAAGGATGAGATTTTCCGGGAATCAACAAAGGCTGTATTTAGGGGAAAAATAAGTTACATGATAAGGTTTAAGAAAAAAAAAATGTAAATATAGACAGATACAACTTACCAATCAATTAATAAACATGTAAATAAGTATCTCAAAGAAACATCCAAGAATATTTGGCTAAAATATGTTAAAGCTAAGCTGGAAAGAGACACGTTTTTGCTACAATATAGAAATGATTTGAAAGCTATAACAAATTTTATGAAGTTTGGGGATAAAACATACAAGCATTTAGCCAAAATTTACAAGACGTTGAGAAAGTCAAATATGATTGAAGATATAAAAAGGGAAGAAACTAAAATGACTAATATTAAAGATATATGTGACATTTTTTATAATGTGTTTCAAAAGTTTTATAACGTTGGTGAAATTATTAGTGATAATAAAAAAGAATTCTGGAAAAATATAACTTTAACTAATTTTTGCAATCTCAGAGAAGTAGAAATAGCAATTAAGAATGCAGCCTATAATAAAGCGCCAGGACCAGATCAATTGCCATCAGAATTCTATGACATTCTATATAAAGAAATTACACCTACTTTCATTTATTCTAGATATATATGCAATGCAATATTGAGAGGGGATTTCCCCCAACTTGACTAGGAAGGAGAAGAGAGAGAGAGAGAGAGAGAGAGAGATGTTTTTTTTCCTTTATAGGGGAAAAAAACCTCCAATAATTTGGGTTAAGTTTAATGAGTATTGGGTTTGAACATATGTGAAGAAGAGCTTTACTTCATTTAATCTACTGTAAATGCAAAAATGGTAATGAAGTCGTTTGTCAGCTATGAATTGTGATGGAGCAATGTTAATCTGTTTTCTGCTCTGCATGGTGATTGGTCTTTTATTATGATATAATCTTCCTTCTTCATGTAATGCTTTTTTCTTTTTTTTCTTCTGTGTTGGAAGCAAAATAATCTTATAAAAAGCAAAAAAAAAAAGCAAATAAAAAGAATTTTTAAGGACCTGTGAGTGCCCTCAAGTCACTTTCTATATATATATATATATATATACCTATATATATACTTTACACAAATATATTGTTAGTTTTAGTCTGCACAGGAAATCAGGTACCACATACATGCTTATTAATGTTATTAAAATAATAAAAGGTATGGTTGAATGGATTTAAACCTAGAGGAACCATACACAATAATACATAAAATGGCTTTGATTCTCATATATATATATTAGGCCTTTCCAGTCAAACACTCTGCCATATACCATATCCCTTTTAATCCCTTTTAAACCATTTTTTTTATTATATTAAAATATTTTTTAATTAAAAAAGTGTAAGAGTTTTTTATATATATAATTTTGATGTGTCTTGTTAGCATTTTTTTTTTACTCTTACACTTCAGTTTACGTCTGAAGTTGTGTTAAATATTCTTGCTCAGTTTCGACTTTTACTAGAGCACAATCTTTAAAGTTCAACCTGCAATATTAGCGCTATTTAGTGTGGCCGTAATATTCATTAAAAGTATAGGAGCAATGTTGGTTGCAAAAACCCTTCTTTGGTAAACAAAATTAACCACTCTATCATTAGTGCACCATTTGTAATCTAGCACAAAATGTTTTAGAATTTGCAAAAATAATTAAATGTGTATAATTTTGTGTATGTTTCAACTAAAGGTTTAAAAATGTATGTGTAGATGTTTGTCTTTGTAATATTGTATTGTGGAAAATGTGGGGGCAGTTGAGTAATAATAAAGGTCATTTTTGTACGGTAAGCAACATTAAGCAGGCCAAAATATGCACTTTACACAATTTATTTGCAGTGTTGAATCCAAAACTCATAAATCTTCTAGAATGGGCTTGGGTAGTGATAAACCTGTGCAAAGTTTTGAGACCATTGATGTTTAGGCATGTTTGGCTTATTAAGTGCATTTTTACATTAAGCAGATTATATTAAACATTTTAGAATTGGCAAAAATAGTTAAATGTATATAATGGCTTTGATTCTCATATATATATATTAGGCCTTTCCAGTCAAACACTCTGCCATATACCATATCCCTTTTAATCCCTTTTAAACCATTTTTTTTATTATATTAAAATATTTTTTAATTAAAAAAGTGTAAGAGTTTTTTATATATATAATTTTGATGTGTCTTGTTAGCATTTTTTTTTTACTCTTACACTTCAGTTTACGTCTGAAGTTGTGTTAAATATTCTTGCTCAGTTTCGACTTTTACTAGAGCACAATCTTTAAAGTTCAACCTGCAATATTAGCGCTATTTAGTGTGGCCGTAATATTCATTAAAAGTATAGGAGCAATGTTGGTTGCAAAAACCCTTCTTTGGTAAACAAAATTAACCACTCTATCATTAGTGCACCATTTGTAATCTAGCACAAAATGTTTTAGAATTTGCAAAAATAATTAAATGTGTATAATTTTGTGTATGTTTCAACTAAAGGTTTAAAAATGTATGTGTAGATGTTTGTCTTTGTAATATTGTATTGTGGAAAATGTGGGGGCAGTTGAGTAATAATAAAGGTCATTTTTGTACGGTAAGCAACATTAAGCAGGCCAAAATATGCACTTTACACAATTTATTTGCAGTGTTGAATCCAAAACTCATAAATCTTCTAGAATGGGCTTGGGTAGTGATAAACCTGTGCAAAGTTTTGAGACCATTGATGTTTAGGCATGTTTGGCTTATTAAGTGCATTTTTACATTAAGCAGATTATATTAAACATTTTAGAATTGGCAAAAATAGTTAAATGTATATAATTTGTAGTATGTTTCACCCAAAGAGCTGAAATTTTCAGTGTATATGTGTGTTGTTGGAATATTGTATTGTGGAAAATTTAGTAGTAAATGAGTTATATAAAAAGTCATTTTTGAAAGTTAAATAACATTAAGGGCAGTATTTAATACTCCCACTTGAGTACTAACTCCACTAGAAGTAAGTTTTCTGCGCGCATCGGGTAGCGCTCATTTTACAAGTTAAAAGTAAAATGTTTTCACTTGTGCGCTTAACTGAAATGCGTAAAATGCCAAACTTAGAATATCAATTGTCCGATAACGTATTCCTCCATAGAAGTCAATGGAGCAAACCCGATTGCATATTCTCAAGTGCGCCAACTCGACATGAAAATATGAATAGTTCACATTCTAATGTTTTTCACATAGAAGAATATGTTCTATTTATTCATAAATATATATATATATATATATATACCTAGCGACAAAGGGCGCACTCGCACTTAACTGACAACAACCAGGGTGCAGGCAAAAACTTAAGATAAAGGCAAAAAGACTTGCACTCACTGGATTTGTGAAAAAAATGGTGCTTTTATTTGCACATCAAAAAAATCAGTGATGTTTCGGGGATCATTCACCCCTTCATCAGACCAAGTGAACAGTGAACAAATCAAGTGTTTAAATCAGGTGTAAACCCCTCCCACCAATCAGAACAGGACAGCCCCCTGTTACATCATGTGATACAAACAATTCATCAAATTATTAACATCTCACAACTTCTGTGAATCTAATCATGTAATAACAGTGACATACCACCATGCATTTCAATCTCCATTCATTCTAAGGAGTTTTAATTAAGCAAAACATTTGAAATATCTAGATATTATCCTCAAATGAGTTAAGGTTAAATAAACTAAATGCTTGCAAACACTGTGATATATACAACCATGATGAGTGATTACATGAGGTCTGAAAAAGTGCACAAACCTGTGAACTGTGATTCAGATAATGGCCTCTATTTATCAAAGTCTGGCGGACCTGATCCGACAGTGCGGATCAGGTCCGCCAGACCTCACTGAATACGGAGAGCAATACACTCTCCGTATTCAGCATTGCACCAGCAGCTCACAAGAGCTGCTGGTGCAACGCCGCCCCCTGCAGAATCTCGGCCAATTGTCCGCCAGCAGGGGGGTGTCAATCAACCCGATCGTACTCGATCGGGTTGAATTGCGGCGATGTCTGTCCTATCTGGTGTTGTTTTCTGGCGAGCCAAAAAATATCAGAAGAATAAAGGAGTCTAATAATGGATGGCTGTGCGTTGTAGCTTATGGCAGCCACACAGGGCCAATGTGCACGCTTGCTGTTACAGAGCAAATAATAACTAAACAACTTGGTAAATTATATTAATCGAATAGTGACTAGCTGTAAGCCACAGCTACTCAAAGACACAACAGCCTTAATCTGAAACTTAGAATTACTTACAGGACAGAAAGGAAACATATCTTAGTCGCTGCGTATCACCAACCCACCATGTGTGTGTGTTGTGGGCGTGGTCTAAAATGGACCCAACCGATTGCACAACTGACCTCCTCTTGGAGGGGTGGTAACAGATCCGGAAACATTGTTAACAGATCCGAAACATTGTTATCAGAAGAATTGGCTGTGAAGTAAGAAGAAGGACTGTTACAGATGCTCAGGGTGCACCACTTGCAACTCAATGATCCAGGGATCTCACTTTAGACACCCCCACACAAATCAACGTTTCAATATAAAATTATATCTCACATGCACCACAACTCATGTGGTATATTTGTTGAACTGTATTTGTGGTCGTTTTTATGTGGGGAAGACAAGTGATAACATCCGCACTAGGATGGCGAATCACAGACACTCTATCCATGAGGCTATCCACAAACAGTCTTCCGATCAACCGGTGGTGAAACACTTCATGCAGTTGAAGCACACAGTCAGTGATTTAAGGTTTATATTAATTGATCACGTACCGCCCCTCAAGAGAGAGGGTGACAGAAATCAACGTCTACTCCAGGTGGAATCCAAATGGATTTATAAATTAAGAACCTAATATCCACAAGGCTTGAACCATCAGCTTGACTGGCAGTGTTTCCTGTGACCTGTATCAGCTCGATTAGCTGGGTTATCTGTAATATATTATATCTGTATCGTTCCAATCTAGTAGTAGTGGGGGTGGACTATAGCTACTGGGGTACCCCCACGTGACATAGTTAGGCAGACATTGATTGCTTATCCAGCTAGTTATAGCCTTACTATCCCTCTTGTTCTATGTCAGGATCCACTGAATGATCTTTTAGTCCGTATGGTGTCATGGATAGTAGTGAGGTATTTCTACCTATGCTCCCTGACAACCTAAAGGGACAGAGGTGAGAGTGGTGAACATCTATTTTATACATACTTGTGCTATCAAGTTTTATTTCTTTTTTCTATTTAACATTCTTACCCACACTAGAGATTTTCTATATTCTAGTACCGAGGCTATGTGCACTCTCTTAGTGATTCTGAGTAGTCAATATATAACATGCCTAGCAGGGGATTTCTTCCACCTTGGGGATGTATTTCTGCATACGAGTGTTATATTTGCAAACTATGTAACAATAGGTGTTGTCTTCTATTGTTCTCTAGGATACACCGGTCCGCTAACCTAATATTCCTTTCTTGCCATCAAGCGAGGACCTGCATATTAGCACTGACAGATTGACAAGCTCCTGCATACAGATGATATACGTTATTTATGTAAACAATCCTTGTGATTGCCTATACCATCAATGTGAAAAAAATGTGTATCTTGCAGCGCCGTTGAAGACAACCATACAAGCTATACCTAAAAGGCAGAATCTCCCAACCAGATTCCAATGAGTCAGTAGAATAAAATGCCAGAGGGTACAGCGCTACAACGCCCTGGATGAGGGGTATGCGGCTAAAGATGGTGTCCATGATTGGTTGTGTATATATAGAGATATACTAGTTATCTCTATTTATACACAACCAATTGTGGACACCATCTTTAGCCGCATACCCCTCATCCAGGGCGTTGTAGCGCTGTACCCACTGGAATTTTATTCTACTATACCATCAATGTGGCCTACTGCAATGTGACTGAGGCCACTCCCACCTGAGTTACGAGATCACGATCAAGACTGTTCTATTTTATTACTTGCAGGATGAATATGTGTCATGTACTACTTGGTCCTTGCTGTATTAATGTTTTTATCTTTTTCTTTCCTTTTTCCTTATTTCATAGGATCGTTCTCTTGCATATACTAATCCTCTATGGTATGGCTGTAGGCTGAGTACCACCCCTCCAAGAGGAGGTACGTTGTGTGATCAGTTGGGTCAGTTTTCAGACCATGCCCACAACACACACACATGGTGGGTTGTTGATACGCAACGGCTAAGATATGTTTCCCTTCGGTCCTGTAAGTAATTCTAAGTTTCAGATTAAGGCTGTTGTGTCTTTGAGTAGCTGTGGTTTACAGCTGGTCCCTATTCAATTAATATAATTTACCAAGTTGTTTAGTTATTATTTGCTCTGTAACAGCAAGTATTGCACATTGGCCCTGTGTGACTGCCATAAGCTACAATGCACAGCCATCCATTATTAGACTACTTTATTCTTCTGATATTTTTTGGCACCAGTTTCTCCCTAAATGTCCAATATTAACACATTATCTGTATCACAGTTCACAGGTTTGTGCACTTTTTCAGCTCTCATGTAATCACTCATCATGGTTTTATATATCACAGTGTTTGCAAGCATTTAGTTTATTTAGCCTTAACTCATGTGAGGATAATAATATTTTATTTAATTGTATTTAATTTAGGGAATTAATTTAATTATAGTGTAGTGTAATTGTAACTTAGGTTAGGTTTTATTTTACAGGTAACTTTGTATTTATTTTAGCTTGGTTGTTATTAAATAGTTACAATGTAACTATTAGTTATATTGTAGCTAGCTTAGGGTTTATTTGATAGGTAAGTATTTAGTTTTAAATAGGAATTATTTAGTTAATGATAGGAATTTTTATTTAGATTTCTTTTAATTATATTTAAGTTAGTGGGTGTTAGGGTTAGACTTAGGGTTAGGTTTAGGGGTGAATAACTTTAATATATTGGCGGCGACATTGGGGGCGGCAGATTAGGGGTTAATAAATGTAGGAAGGTGTTGGCGATGTTAGGGACGGCAGATTAGGGGTTAATAAGATTTAACTAATGTTTGCGAGGCGGGAGTGTGTCGGTTTAGGGATTAATATGTTTATTATATGTTTATTATAGTTGCAGCGACGTTGGGGGTGGCAGATTATGGGTTAATAAGTGTAGGTAGGTGGCGGCGACATTGGGGACGGCAGAGTAGGGGTTAATAAATATAATGTAGGGTTCGGTGATGTTGGGGACAGCAGATTAGGGGTTCATAAGTATAATGTAGGTGGCGGCGGTGTCCAGAGCGGCAGATTAGGGGTTAATAATTATAATGTAGGTGTCGGCGATGTCGGAGGCGGCAGATTTGGGGTTAATAAGTGTAAGATTAGGGGTGTTTAGACTAGGGTGTAAGGTGTAGACATAAAATGTATTTCCCCATAGGAATCAATGGGGCTGTGTTAAGGAGTTTTACACTGCTTTTTTTTTTTAACGTAAGCAGCGCTGGTATTGGAGTGCGGTAATGAGCAAAATTTTGCTCAACGCTCACTTCTTGTCTGGTTTGTAAAAACCTGTAATACCAGCGCTGTCTGTAAGTGAGCGGTGAGCATAAACTGCTCGTTAGCACTGCACAGCCTCTAACCCAAAACTCGTAATCTAGCCGTTGGTGATTTGTGGGAGGGGTTTACACCTGATTTAAACACTTGCGGCTAGATTATGAGTTGTGCGTTAGGTTTAAAAAGCAGTGTTAAGAGGTCCTAATGCTGCTTTTTAACGCCCGCTGGTATTACGAGTCTTGCAGGTACAGGTGTACCGCTACTTGGAAATACCGCAAATCCACTTACGTAAATTGCGTATCCTCTTTTTTCAATGGGACTTGCATAGCACCGGTATTATGAGTCTGCCAAAAAGTGAGCGGTAGACCCTCTCCTGTCAACACTGGTACCGCATTTTAAAGTCAGTAGTTAAGAGTTTTACACTACAATGCCGTAGCATAAAACTCTTAACTAAAGTGCTAAAAAGTACACTAACAGCAATAAAAACTGCTTATTAACCCCTAAACCGATGCCCTCCCACATCGCAAACACTAAAATAAAAATTTTAACCCCTAATCTGCCGATGCAATCAGCCAGTAGGATTGAAGTTCAATCCTATTGGCTGATGCAATCAGCCAATAGGATTGAGCTGGCATTCTATTGGCTGTTCCAATCAGCCAATAGAATGCAAGCTCAATCCTATTGGCTGAGTTCATCAGCCAATAGGATTTTTTCTACCTTAATTCCGATTGGCTGATAGAATTCTATCAGCCAATCAGAATTGAAAGGACGCCATCTTGGATTATGTCATTTAAAGGAACCTTCATTCAGTCTTAGAGGTCGGATGAAGAGGATGCTCCGCGTCGGATGTCTTGAAGATGGACCCGCTCCACGCCGGATGGGTGAAGATAGAAGATGCCGTCTGGATGAAGACTTCTGCCCGTCTGGAGGACCACTTCACCTGGCTTGGATGAAGACTTCTCCCGGTAAGGTGATATTCAAGGGTTTTAGAGTAGGGTTGGTTGTGTGTGTGGTGGGTTTTACTGTTGGGGGGGATTTGTATTTTTTTTCATTACAGGTAAAAGAGCAGATTACTTTGGGGCAATGCCTTGCAAAAAGCCCTTTAAGGGCTATTTGTAATTTAGTGTAGTGTAGGGATTTTTTTTATTTTGGGGGGCTTTTTTTTTTGTTAGGGGGATTAGATTAGGTGTTATTAGTTTAAAAATCTTGTAATTTGTTTATTATTTTCTGTAATTTAGTGTTTTTTTTTTTTTGTACTTTAGATAATTTTATTTAATTGTATTTAATTGTATTTAATTTAGGGAATTAATTTAATTATAGTGTAGTGTTAGGTGTAATTGTAACTTAGGTTAGGTTTTATTTTACAGGTAACTTTGTATTTATTTTAGCTAGGTAGTTATTAAATAGTTATAATGTAACTATTAGTTATATTGTAGCTAGCTTAGGGTTTATTTGATAGGTAAGTATTTAGTTTTAAATAGGAATTATTTAGTTAATGATAGGAATTTTTATTTAGATTTCATTTAATTATATTTAAGTTAGTGGGTGTTAGGGTTAGACTTAGGGTTAGGTTTAGGGGTGAACAACTTTAATATAGTGGCGGCGACGATGGGGGTGGCAGATTAAGCGTTAAAAAGTGTAGGTAGGTGGTGACGACATTGTGGAAGGCAGAGTAGGGGTTAATAAATATAATGTAGGGTTCGGTTATGTTGGGGGCAGCAGATTAGGGGTTCATAAGTATAATGTAGGTGGCGACGATGTCCAGAGCGGCCGATTAGGGATTAATAATTATAATGTAGGTGTCGGCGATGTCGGGGGCGGCAGATTAGGGGTAAATAAGTGTAAGATTAGAGTTGTTTAGACTCTGGGTTCATGTTAGGGTGTTAGGTGTAGACATAAAATGTATTTCCGAATAGGAATCAATGGGGCTGCGTTAAGGAGTTTTACGCTGCTTTTTTGCAGGTGTTAGACTTTTTTTTCAGCCAGCTCTCCCCGTTGATTCCTATGGGGAAATCGTGCACGAGCACGTTACACCAGCTCACCGCTAACGTAAGCAGCGCTGGTATTGAAGTGCGGTAATGAGCAAAATTTTGCTCAACGCTCACTTCTTGTCTGGTTTGTAAAAACTTGTAATACCAGCGCTGTCTGTAAGTGAGCGGTGAGCATCAACTGCTCGTTAGCAGCGCACCGCCTCTAACGCAAAACTCGTAATCTAGCCGTTGGTTTGTTCACTGTTCACTTGGTTTGATGAAGTGGCGACTGATCCCGGAAATGTCAGTGATTTTTTGATTCGCAAATAAAAGCACCATTTTTTCACAAATCCAGTGAGTGCAAGCCTTTATTTATATATATATATATATATATATATATATATATATATATATATATAGTCCATATATGCAAAGTGTAACAGCACCACAGCACAGTCTTACTTCTTAGAGGTGAAAAATTCTTTTATTGAGGTACAACAACCATAAAAAGGCGACGTTTCGGACCTACATGGTCCTTATTCATGCATGAATAAGGACCATGTAGGTCCGAAACGTCGCCTTTTTATGGTTGTTGTACCTCAATAAAAGAATTTTTCACCTCTAAGAAGTAAGACTGTGCTGTGGTGCTGTTACACTTTGCATATATGGACTGTATCTCTTGGAGTGTGGCTGATACTCCACAGTAACGAGCACACAAGCTGGAAGCCAGTATTGAAACTTATGGTGCTGGGCTCTAACTATCTATTGTTTATATATATATATATATATATATATATGTAGAGAATGAAGGTAGCACACGTTTTCAAAGGCAGAACCTTTTATTAGAGCAACATTTTGGGGCTCCTGCCCCTTTCTCAAGCTAATTTACAACTCCCGATCAGCCCCATAGGAAGCCCCATAGGAATCCCCATAGGGATCAGCCAATCGGATTGAACTTGATTCTGATTGGCTGATTCCATCAGCCAATCAGAATATTCCTACCTTAATTCCGATTGGCTGATAGAATCCTATCAGCCAATCGGAATTTGAGGGACGCCATCTTGGATGACGTCCCTTAAAGGAACCGTCATTCTTCAGTTGGACGTCGCCGGATGAAGATGGGTCCGCGGTGGAGGTCTTCAGGATGGAGCCGGTCCTCATCGGATGAAGATAGAAGATGCCGCTTGGAAGATGATGGTTGCCGGTCCAGATCTACTCTTCTTCCCGGATAGGATGAAGACTTTGGAGCCTCTTCTGGACCTCTTCAGCCGCCGGATGATGGATCGTCAGCCCCCGCTTGGGTTGGATGAAGATTTTGGAGCCAGGACTGATCGGTGAACCTGGTATGGTGAAGACAAGGTAGGATGATCTTCAGGGGCTTAGTGTTAGGTTTATTTAAGGGGGGTTTGGGTTAGATTAGGAGTATGTGGGTGGTGGGTTGTAATGTTGGGGGGGGTATTGTATGTTTTTTTTACAGGAAAAAGAGCTGAATTCTTTGGGGCATGCCCCGCAAAGGGCCCTGTTCAGGGCTGGTAAGGTAAAAGAGCTTTGAACTTTAGTAATTTAGAATAGGGTAGGGCATTTTTTATTTTGGGGGGCTTTGTTATTTTATTAGGGGGCTTAGAGTAGGTGTAATTAGTTTAAAATTGTTGAAAGATTTTCCTTATGTTTGTAAATATTTTTTTATTTTTTGTAACTTAGTTCTTTTTTATTTTTTGTACTTTAGTTAGTTTATTTCATTGTAGTTATTTGTAGATATTGTATTTAATTAATGTATTGATAGTGTAGTGTTAGGTTTAATTGTAGGTAATTGTAGATATTTTATTTAATTAATTTAATGATAGTGTAGTGTTAGGTTTAATTGTAACTTAGGTTAGGATTTATTTTACAGGTACTTTTGTTATTATTTTAACTAGGTAACTATTAAATAGTTATTAACTATTTAATAGCTATTGTACCTGGTTAAAATAAATACAAAGTTGCCTGTAAAATAAATATTAATCCTAAAATAGCTATAATATAATTATAATTTATAGTGTAGCTATATTAGGATTTATTTTACAGGTAAGTATTTAGCTTTAAATATGAATAATTTATTTAATAAGAGATAATTAATTTCGTTAGATTAAAATTATATTTAATTTAGGGGGGTGTTAGTGTTAGGGTTAGACTTAGCTTTAGGGGTTAATACATTTATTAGAATAGCGGTGAGCTCCAGTCGGCAGATTAGGGGTTAATAATTGAAGTTAGGTGTCGGCGATGTTAGGGAGGGCAGATTAGGGGTTAATACTATTTATTATAGGGTTAGTGAGGCGGATTAGGGGTTAATAACTTTATTATAGTAGCGCTCAGGTCTGGTCGGCAGATTAGGGGTTAATAAGTGTAGTTAGGTGGAGGCGACGTTGTTGGGGGGCAGATTAGGGGTTAATTAATATAATATAGGGGTCGGCGGTGTTAGGGGCAGCAGATTAGGGGTACATAGGGATAATGTAAGTAGCGGCAGTTTACGGAGCGGCAGATTAGGGGTTAAAAATAATATACAGGGGTCAGCGATAGCGGGGGCGGCAGAATAGGGGTTAATAAGTGTAAGGTTAGGGGTGTTTAGACTCGGGGTACATGTTAGAGTGTTAGGTGCAGACGTAGGAAGTGTTTCCCCATAGCAAACAATGGGGCTGCGTTAGGAGCTGAACGCGGCTTTTTTGCAGGTGTTAGGTTTTTTTTCAGCTCAAACAGCCCCATTGTTTCCTATGGGGGAATCGTGCACGAGCACGTTTTTGAGGCTGGCCGCGTCCGTAAGCAACTCTGGTATCGAGAGTTGAAGCTGCGTTAAATATGCTCTACGCTCCTTTTTGGAGCCTAATGCTGACATTATATGGACTCTCAATACCAGAGTTATTTTAAAGGAGCGGCCAGAAAAAAGCCAGCGTTAGCTACGTGGGTCGTTACCGACAAAACTCTAAATCTAGCCGTGAGAGAATACTTTGAACTGACGGATGAAGGGTGAGTGGCAACTTTTGAGCTGGAAACAGAGAGGCAGAAAGTAGGGAAAAAATAATTATGTTTAAAAGGACCTGGCAGCCCGATTGTGGCAAGTACAAATTAAATTTTGACAAATGTTTCTATATATTTGGATATGGTACTTAGACCACTAGCCAAGCAGACAATGTCCTATCTTAAAGATACGGGAGACTTTTTGATTAAATTGGAGGAATTGGGGATGGAGAGTGATAAGTTTATTTTGTATACCCTTGATGTAAACAGCCTATATACGTTGATCACTCATGTGAGTGGCCTAGGTGCCATTAAGCACGCTGTTTACACCAATGGTATATTATCTGCCACTCAATGTGAATTTATCTTGGAATTACTTCAATTGATCCTCTACTGTAATTTTTTTCTTTTTCAAAACCAATATTACATACAGTGTCAGGGTACTGCTATGAGGTCGAATGTTGCCCCCACATATGCCAACATCTTTATGAGTGTATATGAAGAGAAGTTTGTATACAATAATAGACTATTTTTACAGTATGGATTATGCTGGTACAGGTACATAGATTATGTATTTCGCATATGGGGGGGGGGGCGACATCGACTCCCTACAGGAATTTATAGCTGACCTTAATGTGTCTACAAGACATATTTAATTTAAACTCACATACAGTGAGAAATCAGTGGCATTCCTTGACACTACTGTAATAAAGAATGGGAGGACACTGAAAGTTGATATCTATAGAAAGGAGAGTGATAGAAATAGCCTTTTAAGATTTGAGAGTGCACATCCATCGCCCCTAATTAAAAGTATCCCTAAGAGCCAATTACTTAGAGTCAGGAAGATAGTCTCTGATGAGGATGTGATACAGACTAGACTGACTGAAATGGGTAATCTGTTTATTGAGAGAGGTTTACCTAAACAATTTATACAGAAACAAATTGAAGAAGTTAGGAAAATCCCCAGACATTCTACCCTAAGAGGTACTAAGGTAAAGAATAAACAGGATGGGAAACGTATGGTCTTTGTCTCACAGTATAATCCATTGAATACAGATATACATAAAGTGATCAAGAGGCATTGGCCTATTATTAAAAATCTAAATCCCCATATTAAGGAATTTAAGGAGCCCCCGATGCCTGCATATAAGAGGTGCAGAAACTTAAAGGATGTCCTTGTAAGAGCAGATATAGGTACAGTTAATAGACAGATTCAGACATATTTCTACTCCTAAATTAGGATGTTTCCCCTGTTTAGGGTGCTGCAATTGCAGGAACATCATTAAAGGGAATTCCTTTTCCCATCCACTGACTGGTAAGAAGTACAAAATCCCAGGGTATTTCACCTGTAATACAGAATATGTAATCTACTTAGTTAAGTGTCCTTGTTCGAAAATATACATAGGTGAATCAACTAGGAGGATAAGGGATAGAATTGTGGAACATAAATCTAATATAAGCTGCAATAACAGGGATGCTCCAGTTTCAAATCATTTTTTACAGGCAGGACATACCATCTCCCAGCTAAGATATCAGGTCATTGAACAGATAAAGAGACCTAGGAGGGGAGGGGACAGACAACAGATCCTCAAATCCAGAGAAACATACTGGATCTATACCTTACAAACACTAATACCTCTGGGAATGAATAGGGAGATAGATTGGCAAGTTACCCTGAATTAGTTGTGTCAAAGTATGAGCATATGAAATATCCTTTTGTGAAATTAATAATTAGTAGTATCTATTAGAGGAATGCTGTTATGAATTGTAGTTTCTTGAACCTACCTATTTTTTGTAAAATGAAATTTTTGTAAATTAAATTTTTGTAAATGTAATTTTTAATGACTATATCAACACTGATGTACATGTAAACATACATATATATATTGTGTTTTCCAGGTTATTGTAGATTAATAAGATGAAAAATGTCTAACCACTAGAGGGAGTATGAAGAAATTTTTCCCGGTCTGTATATGCAGAGGTTTAATAAATAGTCCAACACCTGTACAGGTAGTAACTCCGCCCATTATGGCCAAATAAGGAGTGATTTATGGCATTTGTATATAAAACATGATTAAGGTCAGGTGCTGACCGAAACGTCGTTTGTTTTTATGTCTCTGATGAATAAAAGGATTTAAGAATACTCCTATTTGGTGCTGCTTCAACTCTCTTTTACAATGCTTTATTGGGGTTAGTGCAGGAACCCCGTAGCGTGCACCAGTTGTCTGGTAGGTGAGTGCTGGGCTTACCTTTTTTTTTATATGTTTAAAAGGACCACAAGACTTCCAAGTTGCCTCACCAGTTAGGAATTATTCAAAACTACTTATGATCATGGACAGACATTGGAGTCATAAATTAAGTTTATTTCAGAAAGCTCTCAATATGGATATTAGCTAACCACGGCTGATGTTACTGGCAATTACTATAATACAGGTGAGATATGGCTGATCTGCTGGATGGCAATTACTGGAATTCGGGTGGAATGGCTTTGCGCACAGGAAAATAATTAGAATGAAAAATAATTAATAATTAATTTTTAAAGAAAAGAAAATAGAGGGGAGGAAGACAAACAGGGATGTAAGTCCATCTGAAGGAATTAGGAAAACTACTACAAAGAGACAGGTAAAGGGAAGAAAATACATTAAATATAAGAGAGATTTTTTTCTTTTTTTATATACTTTAATTCCACTATTCCAAGCCAAGACTATACCAACCTCTGCTGGCTTTAGAATGGAAGCATATTTCTCTGAGCAGCGCGCCGGGCAGGAGGAGTTAAAAATACAATCTAGCTGAGCAGTACTACGCAATGTGGGTAGGGATATTGAAATTGAACTTCTCTTCCGTCAGTTTTCACTGATGTCCAACCAGGCACTGTAGGGAGTTGCGGCGTGACGGGGGTGACACCATCAGAGGAGATTAATTCCTGCTTGACGGTGTCAAGGACCACCAACATATTCTCGTGGACCACCAGTGGTCCATGGACCACTGGTTGGCGACCGCTGTGCTAGGAGACACGGGTATAGCAATCTATTCAAATAGTATACAAAAAAATGCTATACATAAAAACTTATCAGTATGTATAAACAGATAAAGTGTATACAACGCCACTGATCCAGAATAAATACTTAAATAAACGGATAGTCCACAGTACTAAAATGTCTATTAAAGTCCACAGGACAGGTTCCAATGTGCCTAAGCTCTCTGCAGTTTCGTCCGATACTGAGTATTCTCCTCTAGGTGAGGATCCTCCACAAAGGTTCTGAAAGAGTACAAGGGTGGACAAATGCACAAGAAGGCTCTAGACATTGCGAGGCCTTAGGCGAAACTTGAACATGAGGCCCCTACTGACACCCATAGTAAAAAATAAATTTAAAAGAATGCAATAATAAGAATTAACTGTATGCTTTATATTTTAAACCTTAATCAATCCCAGAAATTAGGAATGGCCTGCTCATTGAATTTTATTTTCTCACCTAACAAATTATTCTAAACATTTCTATGCACAACCACTGGCCTTGGTATAAGTAAAAAGTGTGTGACAATGACTCAATATTATTGTTGCTCTCTCCTTAATGTGAAATATATTTGTCAACATTGTTTTATTGATAAAACAATCATCTTACAACACTTTCTTGAACATCACGTTTTAAATGCCACAAGCTTTTTTTTGGATGAACATGTAAAAAGTAAAAACAGAACCAAAATGTAACATACCATTGTTCCTCAATAGTGCATGGAAGTTTGGAACAAAGTACAAACTGCAATATTATAAATACAAAAATATAAATAACAAATACAAAACAAAGAAACCTGAGATTCAATATACCCAATAACACAAAACAATTAACAACAAATAGATTAAATAACAAAGGAAAAAAACACTGAACTGTAATAACATTCAAAATAAAATAATATATGTACTAATTATAGTTGAGGCTCATACACAAATCTTTCTCTGCAGATTTTAAGATGACTAAATGTAGGCTTACGTAGAGCTTTTTATAGTACCACATGTTTTTCACTAAAAGTTGAGTTTTAAAACATCCTTCTACATTTTGCAGCTGTAAATTCATCTATCACCCATGACTAATTTATTTTTGAGGCCAGCTTGTGTTCAATTTGCCAGAGCAGATAATCTTTCTTGGCTCATCGTTGATTTTAGGTATGTTTTTATTAATTTTAACTTTGAAAAGCTCCTCTTGGCTGATGCAACCGTAACTGGAATTGTTAAGATCACTCTTAACGTGACATAAATGTTTGGATAGACAGCAGTTAAGTTATTGTCAATTAGGTATTTTAGGGAGCTAAACATATCCGATTTTGGAGGCAGAGTACGGGCACACATTCGTAAATCTTCGTAGAGTTCTAGACCACTTATGTCAGAATCAGAAGAATTAGGTAAAGTAAGCAGAGCTTCTAATTCTTTGCAGTTTTGCAAAAGGTCCTTATCAGATTTCCCATGTAAGGATGATATATCGTATAAAAATCCAAAATTGTTAACATATCTTTTTAAACCCTCAAACCGAGGCACAGTGCTTGCATGAATCTTGTCAAATATTCTGCTCTAAACCTATCTGCAGGGTTAACAACGGCTTCCTCTGGGCCTTCATAGTCAAACATTCTTTTGGCCCTGCGTATCCTGCACTGTCGAAACTCTCTGGGAATCTACTGTTCCTCTGCTATTTCGTTTTCAGCAACTATGGAAGAATTAAATCCATTTTCTCTGTAGTCATCCAACCAGAATAGAAATCCTTCTAAATGTCTCAATGCTGTATCCAACTGCATATTGGATTTTTGCCATACTTTGCTGATTAGGTTGATTTTCACCAAAATCTCATACCATATAACAAGTGATAAATCAAACACGTATGAGAGAATTTCTTCCTGTAGTAAATTACATTCACTACAGAATGCAGGATCGTTGTTTTCCGTTGTCATCTCTTCCAGGCACTCATCGATTTCTTTCAGTTGGTAACGTACAACCTTCACACCCTCCACTCTGCATTCCCATCTAGTTTCTGACAATGGCTTGAGAGTAATTGTTACCTTCTCCTTTAAAACAGCCCATCTATTGGATGAGCCGGAAAATATTGTGTACAATCTCTGCAAAATACCAAAAAATAATTTTGCTTTTGAAGAAGATGCTGCTGCATCTCCAAGTACCAAACTTCAACTGTAACAGCCACAGGGTTTAAAAAAAAGCTAAAGGATTAATATTTAATATTCTGTTTTTTACACCACTTTTCTCTCCCCGCATCTTTGCGCCATTATCATATCCTTGCCCTCTGCAGCTTTTATGTCTAAACCCAATTCATCAATTTTAAGCAGTATGGTTTTTGTTAGTTCTTCAGCTGTAGGTTTCTCAATTGGTATAAAGCCAATCAAATGCTCTTCAATATCTCCTGACTTTTCATCAACATGGCGTAATATCACAGTCATCTGTTCGATGTGGCTGATATCTCTTGTGCAATCAAGATAGTTAGATAGATCATGATAGTGTAATACTTTGCATGGAGAATCTTTTCAATAACTGTCTGCTTGACGAGCTTAGCCATCAAAGCAATTAATTTGTTTTGAATGTTTTTTCCCAAGTAATGGTTATGAACACGTTTTTCTTCTATTCTCTGTAAGTGTTCATGAAGAACAGAATCGAACCTGGCACCATACTTGATGAGGTCTATCAAATTGCCACTTTTCTCGTCTTCTAAATTTTCTCGGTGACCTCTAAAAGGTAAGTTATGAGATGCCAGGTACTGAATTGTTGATAAAAGTCTTTCTAGAATTTCCCACCAACGTTGCTTTTCAAGAAGTATTTGCTTTTGAATTAATGAGTCTACAGTTTCTTCACATCTGAATCGCTCCTCAGCTTCCATCCATGTAATAATGCTCTCTAAGTGGTCACAACTGTTTTCATGAAGACTAAGTCGATTGTTCAGGTTCTTCTAGTTACTGCAACCATCAGACACTAAAGCTCTCTGTGATGCTGAGAATAAACGACAGGCAAAACAGAAAACACAGTCCGTGTTTCTAGAATAAACTAACCAGCGCCTATCTTGTTTCTATGTCTTTTTGCACTAATGGGTAAGTTACATTTTTCTCCCTTATTGGTCCTTTCTGGGTATAACAGACTCTGTCTTTATCTTCTACTGGGAAAGTCAATTCTCCAGGATCATAATTAAGAGACTGATAACCAGACTCTGAAGGGTCAGAACCTGAATCTTCGGGTTTTTCTGTATCTCCTTCGGTGCTGCACAAAATATTATATTGTTCAGCCTGAATAGAAGTGCTTGGCTGTGAATATTCTTCTCTTTCAGTCCAAACAGACTCCCCTTTCTCATGTTCATGCTCAGGTACTTCTTCACATGCAGTTATCTTTACTGTCTTCAAATATTTCTGCATAGAGCCATGTAATTCTTCTTTGCAATCCTTAAAAGCAGTGTTCCTTTTTCTTTTTTTGTGACCGGGTTCAAATTTTTGACCCCTGTCACGTTCTCTTCCACTTTTATGCATATTGCTGTTGGTAACACACAGAATTTTAGAACATCAAAATTAAAAGTATTGAAGGACCAATGCAGGAACAGAACTTTTGACCAATTGATGTTGTTACTACTTCTGGTCTCTCAATTGGTCAGATTGTTTCCATCCATGCTAAGTCACTGCACCGTATTATATGGTGTCTTTTATATATTTACACAATATAAAAATAAAACTCCTATTTATCTACTCCTATTTATCTAAACTGTAGCAGCTGCAGATCACTCAATAGGTTCACCACTACCTGCTAAACATAATCAGAAGACCAAGACAACAAATTAGTGCACTGAGCTATCCTAGAAACCTCTAGCAGGCTTATTCACTATCAAACAAATTCCCCCAACATGCAGCCAAACTGATGGAGCTCTATGTTAAAGTAAAAAGCTCCATGAATTTCACTGCAAGCTGGGTACATTTATTTGATAGTGAATTCTGTAAGTCTCAGACAAAATTAAACACTTTAAACAATTCCTTAGTCATTGTGAAATCATCTAGTGAGCCAATGACAAAGGGCATATGTGTGTAGCCACCAATCAAAAGCTAGCTCCCAGTAATTTATTGCTTCTCATGAGCCTACCTATGTATGCGTTTCAACAAAGGATACCAAAATAAAAAAAAAAATATTGAATACAAGCAAACTGAAGTCTCTTAAAATTATGTGCACTATCTGAATTATGAAAGTTTCCTAGGTTTATCATGAACCTCCTAGATTTAGCTTTCAATTAAGAATACCAAGAGAACAAAGCAAAATTGGTGATAAAAGTAAATTGAAAAATTGTTTAAAATGACATGCCCTATCTGAATAATGAAAGTTTATTTTGAACTAGAGGATCCCTTTCAGGGCCGTTTCTAGAGAATCTGGCTCCCAGAGTGAAATTTCAAAATGCGCCCCTATTCTCCCTCCTCCCAGGCATCCATAGACTTCTACAGACACATAGGCACCCATGGACATCCACATACAGATACAAGCACTCATTGACACTTTCCCATCCTCCACCATATTGCCCCTCCCACCTCATATGCCTGTCACCTCATATGATAGTGATGTCGTGAATTGTTCGCCGGCGAATAGTTCCCGGCGAACATAGCATGTTCGCGTTTGCCTTGGCGGGCGAACATATGTGATGTTTGATCCTCCCCCTATTCGTCATCATTGAGTAAACTTTGACCCTGTACCTCACAGTCAGAATACACATTACAGCCAATCAGCAGCAGACCCTCCCTCCCAGACCCTCCCACCTCCTGGACAGCATCTATTTTAGATTCATTTGGAAGCTGCATTCTTAGTGAGAGGAGGGACAGTGTAGCTGCTGCTGATTTAGTAGGGAAATCTATAGCTAGGCTAGTGTATTCAGTGTCCACTACAGTCCTGAAGGACTCATCTGATCTCTGCTGTAAGGACAGCACCCCAAAAAGCCCTTTTTAGGGCTAGAACATCAGTCTGCTTTATTTTTTTTCCCCTGTGTAATCTAATTGCAGTTGCCTGCCAGCGTGTGTGTCAGGCTCACAGCGTATACTGTGCCCACTTGCCCAGTGCCACCACTCATATCTGGTGTAACAGTAGTGTACATTAAAAAAAAAGAAAACTTTTTTGACTGTGAAATAATAGCAGACAGCTGCCAGTACCCAAGATGGCCACCAATAAGGCAGATGGGGAGGGTTAGCTGTTTTGGGGGGGATCAGGGAGGTTGGGGGCTAAGGGGGGATGCTACACCACAGCATATGTAAATATGCTAAAAAAAAAAAAAAAAACATTTAAAACCCTTTTATTTTAGTACTGGCAGACTTTCTGCCAGTACTTAAGATGGCGGGGACAATTGTGGGGTGGGGGAGGGAAGGAAGCTGTTTTGGAGGGATCAGGGGGTCTGATATGTCAGGTGGGAGGCTCTACACTAAAGCTAAAATTAACCCTGCAAGCTCCCTACAAACTACCTAATTAAACCCTTCACTGCTAGCCATAATACACGTGTGATGCGCAGCAGCATTTAGCGGCCTTCTAATTACCAGAAAGCAACGCGAAAGTCATATATGTCTGCTATTTCTGAACAAAGGGGATCCCAGAGAAGCATTTACAACCATTTGTGCCATAATTGCACAAGCTGTTTGTAAATAATTTCAGTGAGAAACCTAAAATTGCGAAAAAATTTAAGTTTTTTTAAAATTTGATCGCATTTGGCGGTGAAATGGTGGCATGAAATATACCAAAATGGGCCTAGATCAATACTTTAGGTTGTCTACTACACTACACTTAAGCTAAAATTAACTCTACAAGCTCCCTACATGCTCCCTAATTAACCCCTTCACTGCTGGGCATAAAACACGTGTGGTGCGCAGTGGCATTTAGCAGCCTTCTAATTACCAAACAGCAACGCCAAAGCCATATAAGTCTGCTATTTCTGAACCAAGGGGATCCCAGAGAAGCATTTACAACCATTTATGCCATAATTGCATAAGTTGTTTGTAAATAATTTCTGTGAGAAACCTAAAGTTTGTGAAAAAGTGAAATTTTTTTTTTATTTGATCGGATTTGGCGGTGAAATGGTGGCATGGAATATACCAAAATGGGCGTAGATCAATACTTTGGGTTATCTACTACACTACACTTAAGCTAAAATTAACTCTACAAGCTGCCTACATGCTCCCTACTTAACCCCTTCACTGCTGGGCATAAAACACGTGTGGTGCGCAGTGGCATTTAGCAGCCTTCTAATTACCAAAAAGCTACGCCAAAGCCATATAAGTCTGCTATAATGGCATGTCTGGCACAAAGTGTTGGGGCAAGGGTACATCTGACCACTGATACCTGGTCTGCAAAGCATGGTCAGGGCAGGTATATCACCTACACTGCGCACTGTGAAGCGGGCGTAACCCTTACACTACCTGATCGATACAACATCATACCTGATGTTTTAAAGCACGTTATTCCAAACAATTTAGGAATGTTAGGTGATTTATGCCCTTTATGGATTAAAACCAGACTCTGCATCAACTATGTAATTTTCGATGGTAGTTTTGCCATGGATCCCCCTCCGGCATGCCACAGTCCAGGTGTTAGTGCCCTTGAAACAACTTTTCCATCACTATTGTGGCCAGAAAGAGTCCCTGTGGGTTTTAAAATTCGCCTGCCTATTGAAGTCTATGGCGGTTTGCCCAGTTCGCCCGTTCGTGAACTTTTGCGGAAGTTCGAGTTCTCCGTTCGAGAACCCAAATTTTTAGGTTTGTGACATCACTAATGATACAACATTTGAAGCAAACAGATGATCCCTGCTTGAAGCTTCTAAGATGTCACATACTCCCAAGGTAGATCTCTCACCAGCTTAAAGGGACATTAAACCCAATATTTTTATTTCATGATTAAGATAGAAAATACCATTTTGAACATTTCAAATTACTTCTATTATCTAATTTGCTTCATTCTTAAGATATCCTTTATTTAAGAAATAGCAATGCACATGGTTGAGCTAATCACACAAGGCATCTATGTGCAGCCACTGAGCCTATCTAGATATGCTTTTCAGCAAAGGATATCAAGAGAATAGAGCAAATTAGATAACAGAAGTAAACTAGAAAGTTGTTTAAAATTGCATGCTCTTTCTAAATCATGAAAGAAAAAAATTGGGTTGCATGTCCCTTTAACAACAAGCAACTAAGCTAGCAGTACTTACCAGTTAGTTGGGCATTGTCTGGGAGATGCAGGTGATGGCTGCCTAGTGCCTTTGCCTCCTTCACTCGCCTCACCTCACGTGCCCACACGCTGCTATACCCTGCTGCCTCCTCTGATTTTAGTAACTGCGCATTGCGCAGTCAAAAGTGTAAGCAGTGCAGTGTCTGGGTGGGTGGAGCTGGAGCCGGCTTGAGCCTGATTATCATAAATATGTAGACGGTGACCAGAGTCATCCACACCCACAGGGCTACCACTAGCATTTTTTGGGCACTTGGCATATATGTATATGTTTGTGTTACTAATACTTTTTTATGAGAGAGACAGAGGGGAGAGACAGAGGGGAGAGACAGAGAGACAGAGGGGAGAGACAAAGAGACAGAGGGGAGAGACAGAGAGACAGAGGGGAGAGACAGAGAGGAGAGACAGAGAGGAGACTGAGAGGAGAGACAGAGAGACAGAGGGGAGAGACAGAGAGACAGAGGGGAGAGACAGAGAGACAGAGGGGGGAGACAGAGGGGAGAGACAGAGGGAGAGACAGAGAGACAGAGGGGAGAGACAGAGGGGGGAGACAGAGGGGGAGACAGAGGGGAGAGACAGAGAGACAGAGGGGAGAGACAGAGAGACAGAGGGAGGAGACAGAGGGGAGAGACAGAGGGAGAGACAGAGAGACAGAGGGGAGAGACAGAGGGGGGAGACAGAGGGGGAGACAGAGGGGAGACAGAGGGGAGAGACAGAGACAGGGGGAGACAGAAAGACAGAGGGAGACAGAGAGACAGGGGGAGACAGAGAGACAAAGGGAGACAGAGAGACAGAGGGAGACAGAGAGACAGAGGGAGACAGAGAGACAGAGGGGGGAGATAGAGAGACAGAGGGAGAGAGAGACAGAGGGAGACAGAGGGACAGAGGGAGATAGAGTGAGACAGAGGGGAAACAGAGGGGGAGACAGAGAGACAGAGGGAGAGAGAGAGAGAGAGAGAGAGAGAGAGAGACACAGAGGGAGACAGAGGGAGACATAAAGACAGAGAGACAAAGGGAGACAGAGAGACAGAGGGAGACAGAGAGACAGACAGAGGGAGACAGTAAGACAGGGGGAGAAAGAGGGGGGGAGACAGAGAGACAGAGGGGGAGAGACAGAGGGGGGAGAGAAGGAGGGGGGGAGACAGAGAGACACAGAGGGGGGAGACAGGGAGACACAGAGGGGGGAGACAGAGAGACACAGAGGGGGGAGACAGGGAGACACAGAGGGGGGAGACAGAGAGACACACAGGGGGGAGACAGAGACACACAGGGGGGAGACAGAGAGACACACACAGGGGGGGAGACTGAGAGACACACAGGGGGGAGACAGAGAGACACACAGGGAGGAAGACAGAGCCACACGCAGGGGGAGACAGATAGACACGCAGGGAGGGGAGACAGAGAGACACACATGGGGGGACTCTATGCAGCTATTATATATCTTTCCACTTAGCATAAATCGTCATATACTATTTTATTTCTATTTAGTGATCGTATTGCATCTCATTTTGTTAACCTTCTTTTTGTTAATATTGTTATTAGAGTAATATATATATAAGACAAGATTACAACATTTAGCAAACCATCAGCATATTAAGAGCATAACCTCTAATTGATTAGGGGGAGTATCCGAATTTCTAAGAACTATAAAGGAGCTTAAGGAACACACTATAGTATACAGTCTTGATAAAGGCGCAAGGTACAGCGCTGAAACGCGTAGAAAACGACATCGAGTGTGGATACTATTAGTTCCAGCAGAAGGATCACAGGAACACTCCCCCCACGATCCGGCTACCCGATAGGTCCTCCGTGCACCACGTCAGACGGACATCAAACACACCTGGGTAGGAAGTAGTTGTGGAAGCGACCCAAACGGCGGCACGCCGACGGAACAAACTCGGCTTGTACAAAGAAGCACTCTTCCCAGAACCCACGGCATCACGATAAATATCACGGAGGTAAGGGATATCGGAGGTCCGGTTAGGGGGAGTCGAGCCAATTTGTTTTTACCATTGGGACTTTTTAATCTAAGGACTAGTTGTGGCCACAATTTAGGAATATCCTATCAGATATATTACTAAAGAATCTCAATATCTGAACTCACTGAAAACCATTATTTTTAAATAATTACACTTTTTCATAGGATATGGACATGCTCTAATATATGCTTTAATTACAAAGATACGGAACACCATATGAATTGTCTACAGTAACAGTATTTGTATTTGTATTTTAACATGTTTTAAGTAAATGTTTTTTTCTAAACTATTGTATATTTTTTTCATTCACTTATAAGTATATTTACAATATTGTATTCACAACATTGTGCTTACACATTACGGATAGAAGTGTTAAGGAATAGGAATAATACCAGTAGCATCTGATGTGGATGGGAATATTACTAATGCACATATATACACACACTGCACTTTAAACTAAGTTTTAAACAATATATATTGTTACAAAATTGCCGATTAGGGGAAATATGTTTTAACACGGAGTACACTCTTTTGTAGAACAACACTAGCACAGTGATTAATTTATTAGCACAGTGATTAATTTATTTACACTTTAATTTAGGATTTTTGTGAGAAGATTTTAAGGATTTTAAGGAATAGTTAAGAATCACAGTCCAACTCACAGCTCTTTTTGAGCGCTCCCCACCCCCACCTTGCACAGAAAGACAGAGGGAGACAGAGAGACAGGGGGAGACAGAGAGACAAAGGGAGACAGAGAGACAGAGGGAGACAGAGAGACAGAGGGAGACAGAGAGACAGAGGGGGGAGATAGAGAGACAGAGGGAGAGAGAGACAGAGGGAGACAGAGAGACAGAGGGAGATAGAGTGAGACAGAGGGGAAACAGAGGGGGGAGACAGAGAGACAGAGGGAGAGAGAGAGAGAGAGAGAGAGAGAGAGAGAGAGAGACAGAGGGAGACAGAGGGAGACATAAAGACAGAGAGACAAAGGGAGACAGAGAGACAGAGGGAGACAGAGAGACAGACAGAGGGAGACAGTAAGACAGGGGGAGAAAGAGGGGGGGAGACAGAGAGACAGAGGGGGAGAGACAGAGGGGGGAGAGAAGGAGGGGGGGAGACAGAGAGACACAGAGGGGGGAGACAGGGAGACACAGAGGGGGGAGACAGAGAGACACAGAGGGGGGAGACAGGGAGACACAGAGGGGGGAGACAGAGAGACACACAGGGGGGAGACAGAGACACACAGGGGGGAGACAGAGAGACACACACAGGGGGGGAGACTGAGAGAGACACAGGGGGGAGACAGAGAGACACACAGGGAGGAAGACAGAGCCACACGCAGGGGGAGACAGATAGACACGCAGGGAGGGGAGACAGAGAGACACACATGGGGGGACAGAGGGGGGAGACAAATAGACAGAGGGGAGAGACAGAGAGGAGACTGAGAGGAGAGACAGAGGGGAGAGACAGAGGGGAGAGACAGAGACAGAGGGGAGAGACAGAGGGGAGAGACAGAAAGACAGAGGGAAGAGACAGAGAGACAGAGGGGAGAGACAGAAAGACAGAGGGGAGAGACAGAGGCGAGAGACAGATAGACAGAGGGGAGAGACAGAGAGGAGAGACAGAGAGGAGACTGAGGAGAGACAGAGAGATAGAGGGGAGAGACAGAGGGGAGACAGAGGGGGGAGACAGAGGAAAGAGACAGAGGGGAGAGACAGAGGCACAGAGGGGAGAGACAGAGGGAGACAGAGAGAGACAGAGAGACAGGGGGAGACAGAGAGACAGAGGGAGACAGAGGGAGACAGAGAGACAGAGGAAGACAGAGAGACAGAGGGGAGAGACAGAGGGGGGAGACAGAGGGGGGGACAGAGGGGGGGAGACAGAGAGACAGAGGGAGATAGAGGCAGACAGAAAGACAGAGAGACAAAGGGAGACAGAGAGACAGAGGGAGACAGTAAGACAGGGGTAGACAGAGGGGGGGAGACAGAGAGACAGAGGGGGGAGAGACAGAGGGGGAAGACAGAAAGACACAGAGGGGGGGAGACAGAGAGACACAGAGGGGGGAGACAGAGAGACACACAGGGGGGAGACAGAGACACAGAGGGGAGGAGACAGTGAGACACACAAGGGGGGGGAGACAGAGAGACACACAGGGGGGAGACAGAGAGACACACAGGGAGGGAGACAGAGACACAAACAGGGGGGAGACAGAAAGACACAGAGGGGGGAGACAGAGAGACACACAGGGGGAGACAGAGAGACACACAGTGGGGGAGACAGAGAGACACACAGGGGGGAGACAGAGAGACACACAGGGGGAGACAGAGAGACACACAGGTGGTAGACAGACACACGGGGAGGAGACAGAGAGACACATGGGGGAAGACAGAGAGACACACAGGGGGGAGACAGAGAGACACGCACAGGGGTGGAGACAGAGACACACACAGGGGGGAGACAGAGAGACACGCACAGTGGGGAAGACAGAGAGAGACAAACGGGGGGGGAGACATAGACACACACAGGGGGGAGACAGAGAGACACACAGGGGGAAGACAGAGAGAAACACGGGGGGAGACAGAGACACACAAGAGGAGACAGAGAGACACACAGGGGGGAGACAGAGAGACACACAGGGATAAGACAGAGAGAGACACACGGGGGGTAGACAGAGAGACACACATGGGGAGACAGAGAGACACACAGGTGGTAGACAGATAGACACATGGGGGGGGAGACAGAGAGACACACGGGGTGGAGACAGAGAGACACACAGGGGGGAGACAGAGAGACACGCACAGGGGGGGAGACAGAGACACACACAGGTGGGAGACAGAGAGACACACACACAGGGGGGTAGACAGATAGACATGCACAGGGGGGGGGAGACAGAGAGACACGCACGGGGGGAGACAGAGGGACACACAGGGGGGAGACAGAGAGACACACAGGGGGGGAGACAGAGAGACATGCACAGTGGGGGAGACAGAGAGAGACACACGGGGGGAGACATAGACACACACAGTGGGGGAGACAGAGAGACACACTGGGGGGGAGACAGAGACACACACAGGTGGGAGACAGAGAGACACACACACAGGGGGGTAGACAGATAGACACGCACAGGGGGGGAGACAGAGAGACACGCACGGGGGGAGACAGAGGGACACACAGGGGGAGACAGAGAGACACACAGGGGGGAGACAGAGAGACATGCACAGTGGGGGAGACAGAGAGAGACACAGGGGGGAGACAGAGAGACACACAGGGGGGAGACAGAGAGACATGCACAGTGGGGGAGACAGAGAGAGACACACGGGGGGAGACATAGACACACACAGTGGGGGAGACAGAGAGACACACTGGGGGGAGACAGAGATACACACAGGGGGAAGACAGAGAGAAACACAGGGGGGAGACAGAGACACACAGGGGGAGACAGAGAGACACACAGGGGGGAGACAGAGAGACACACAGGGATAAGACAGAGAGAGACACACGGGGGGTAGACAGAGAGGCACACATGGGGGCGACAGAGAGACACACAGGGGGGGAAACAAAGAGACACACAGGGGGAGACAGAGACAGACAGGGGGAGACTGAGACAGACAGGGGGAAGGCTTATTCATTGTCCCCTGGCCTGGTAACCCCTTCCCCTGGGCCCCCAGGAGAGACTCACTCATCGCTGGCTGGCAGCTGCTCTCTGGTCCACCAGGCCAGCCCCTACTTAGCTTACTGTTACCCTGACCCTCTCTTCTACTGTGACAGTGACACCAAGGCCCAGGCAGCAATACAGGCCAGTGCAATTGGGGCGCTCTGCAGACAGAGACACATATGGGGGGGGGGGGTTCTTCCCCATGCCTCAAAGTCTTAGCCTCTCCTCCCACTGTGGTCTTACATGCGGTCTTACATCCGGCCTTAACCCCCCCACCCCAAGCAAGATAGAGTGCGGCTTCCTATTCCCCTCTGCCTACTCACCCTGACCTCTCTCTGTGAGACAGAGGGTGAGTAAAGACCACGCAGGCAGAGGGAACAGAGAAGGCAGGTAGAATGCAGGCCAGCAGGGCAGGGCCCGGTAAGTAGCAGCAGAGTAAAAACTCTTTAGTCTTTGCCTCTCCAACTCCCCCTTACCGCAGACTCTATGCCTCCTGACTCTAGGATCTATTATCCTACTTACACTTGCTGCACATGTCAGCAGTGCAGCTACTGAGTACTAGTCTGAGGGAAACTGAAGTGGAACCTCCCGCTCCCTTCCTTGTCTTCTAGAAGTTCTATACCTGGCTGCAGACTCGACGCGGCGCCTCTCACTGCCACTCTGCTGCAAGACAATTTGAATTGAGCGCTCAGCACTGCATCCCTATCTGGACTGATTCTGACCATTAAATGGGCGTGGCCCGCCCCCAACCAACAAACATGGCGGCAGCGTACGTGCAAGTGGTTAAAGGCAGGGAGTGGGGGACGGAGACACAATGACAATCTATCAGACTCAGTGGCGGCTCTCTAGTTAGGCCAATTAAGTTTTACTAATTAACTAGTTGCTGGCCCGCGAGGCCCCCCAGTGAACACGAGGCCTAAGGCAGCTGCCTAACTGGCCTAATTAGAGAGTCGCCACTGCTTCTAATGTAATATGTCTTAACTCAATGACACGCATAAAAGAGACAATTGCACACTCACTTGATTTAACCTCATCCGGTATGAGGTATATATGGTAAAGATGGTGTCTGTCAGTCACTCTCCTCCAGTCTAGACCGTAGTTCCCTTTGTTAATGCCAGAAGTTTATCTGTAGCTTTTTGAGGCTTGCTGGTGGTTAGTAACCCCGCTATTTGATGTGAGCGGGTAGTAGTGTCTTGTGGCAGGAGCTGCTATAAATATAATGTTTTTTTGCACAAATATATATTTATACCTATATAGTCCACAGGGAGCACTCGCCGTGATGCTTTAAATCCATGCTTTTAATAATTAATGTTTTCTGGGTATAACCCCCGTCTTCAGACATGTGAGGAAAAAAAGTAATATGGCGAGTGCTCCCTGTGGACTGTTTTCTTTATATATTGTTTGGGAGTGTCAGGGTACCAGGGATCAGACTGAGACGTGAAATACTAAAATAATCACACTTTTATTAATAATAATAAAAAATAATTACAAGTCCAAAAGCCAAATGACAAGCCGGGAGTCAAAGCCAGAGCTGGTAGTCAGAAGATCTGGGTCAGGAGCCAAAGTGAGTAGTCAGACGAGCCATTGTCAGGAACTAAGAGATCAGCAGGGACATGAACATGCCAGGGATCAGGAACCAGAAGGGATGTCAAACAAGCCAGGTTATACACAGGAACTGGAAAACAGAAACTCACAAAGAAGTCTGAGACAACGGAAGGGCAAAGGCAGATTGAACTGAGGCACTTTAAATAGTAAGTGATGACATCATAATTCTGGGACTGCAACCTATCTCTCACTAATGATGTTCTCCAGTTTGGCCATAGGAGGATGCCTAGGTGTATTGAGAAGCGTTACACACTCTGAAGGAAGTGAGGGGAGAGACAGGTGAGTAAAAATGGCAGCCAGCAGCAAATAACAAATGAAAGCAGGGTGAAACCCTGACAGGGAGGCACCATGAATTATAATTTGGCACAGTGAGTGCTGTTTTTTCTGTTTTATATATATATATATATATATATATATATATATACACACACACACATATATATATATATTTCAACATACAATATGTGCAAAACATTGGAATGTCAAATGTCTACAGTAAATACACAGTATAACACTTTATTAAAAATGAATATTGCATACTTATGTTTTTACATGTTTACATCTCCAATGCACTTAAAGGGACAGTCAAGGACAAAAAAAACTTTTATTTTTCAAATAGGGCATGTGATTTTAAACAACTTTCCAATTTACTTTTATCAACAATTTTGCTTTGTTCTCTTGGTATTCTAGTTGAGAGCAAACCTAGGAAGTCTCATATGATAATTTCTAAGCCCTTGAAGGCCGCCTCTAATCACATGCTTTTGTATTTGCTTTTCACAACAGGGGAGAGTAGTTCAGGTAAACCATATAGATAGCATTGTGATCACGCCCGTGGGTTGTGGCAGACACTGCACTAATTGGCTAAAATGCAAGTCAATAGATAATAACTAAAAGTCATGTGATTAGGGGCGGTCAGGAGATGCTTAGATACAAGATAGTCACAGCAGTAAAAAGTGTATTTATATAACTGTGTTGGTTATGCAAAACTGGGGAATGGGTAATAAAGGGATTATCTATCTTTTTAAACAACAAAAATTCTGGTGTTGACTGTCCCTTTAAATATATGTCTATATATGTGTAGATATGTATTTATATGTGTATATATGTCTGTAAATACATATATACACATATAAATACATAAATACATATGTACACACATATACTGTATATATATATATATATATATATATATATATGTATACCTACATATACGTATACATCTTTAAACATGTATATGTGTGTATCTCTATGTTAAAGCCCTCTGAGACCTCATATCTTTAAACCCTTATAACTTTTTGTGCAATTTCTTTAAGAATATTTTTTACAACTGAACAAACGCAAATACCTGAGATAAAGCCCTTTTCTCTTGTAAGATGTATCGAGTCCACGGATTCATCCATACTTGTGGTATATTCTCCTTCCCAACCGGAAGTGGCAAAGAGAGCACCCACAGCAGAGCTATCTATATAGCTCCTCCCTTAGCTCCACCCCCCAGTCATTCTCTCTGTCTGCTTAACTGCTAGGAAGGGCAAAGTGAGTGTGGTGACAAAAATGTTGTTTTTATTTTCTCAAGCAAAAGTTTGTTATTTTAAATGGTACCGGTGTGTACTATTTACTCTCTGGCAGAAAAGGGATGAAGATTTCTGCAAGGAGGATGATGATCTTAGCATTTTGTAACTAAGATCCACTGCTGTTCTCACAAGGGCTGAAGAGTACAGGAAAACTTCAGTTGGGGAACAGTTTGCAGGCTAAACTGCATTAAGGTATGTTCAGCCTATTTTTTTCTAGACAGACTGTGTTATTTCTAGAAAAGGCTGGCAATATCCCCATGAGGGAAAGGTAAGCTGTATTCAGTAAAAGAGGAATCTAAGCTTGCATAAAGGGCTCATAGTTACTGGTGACACTGATAGGAAAAAACGTTTTTGTTCAATATGCAAATATAACGTTTTTTGAGGGATTTTAAGGGGTCTTTGTGGCTTATTTAATGGTTATTAACCCACATGGCTAGTTTAAGAAACACTCTGTGGTGTTTCTTTTAGGCCCCATAACATCGAATGAGGTGGGAGGGGCCTATTTTCAGTTGCACAGTTTATTTACCTCAGAAGCATCCAGCTACTTCTCCAGAGATTCCTGCTGTATTTGAGGGCTGTAAAGAGGTTTTTTTCCCCACAAATCGTTCCTAAAGGGCAGGAAAGTGCCACAGCAGAGCTGTGGCAAGGTGTTAAACGTTATTTTACCGGTTTTGAAGTTTTTTCAATCTGGTTTTTACATTAAGGGGTTAATTGTTTATTTGCATAGTGGTGCAAAGTTACTAAGGCTTTATGATGCTACTGTAAACATTTTGTTGTGTTTACTGCTTTTTTACACTGTTTTGCAGAGTTTGTGCAGCTTTTTTTCTCTTAAAGGCACAGTACCGTTTTTGTTTAAAGTGTTATTTACTTTGATTAAAGTGTTTTCCAAGCTTGCTTGTTACATTACTAGCATGTTTAACGTGTCTGACACCAAGGAAAATCCTTGTTCTATGTGTTTAGAAGCCATTGTGGAACTCCCTAGTACCCAAGTACCTCTAGTGCGTCTAATTAATTTACTTTACAAGACATGGCCACAGTTATGAACAAAACCCTCACAGAGGTTTTCTCTTAACTGCCTGGTTTACAAGGAAAGCGTGACAGCTCTCGGTTAAGAACAAATGCTGAGCCGTCTGACGCTTTAGTAGCCGTATCCGATATACCCTCACAATGTTCTGAAGTAGGGTAAGGTATTTGTTATCTGAGGGAGAGATTTCTGATTCAGGAAAGACGCTCCCTCAGACAGATTCTGATATTACGGCCTTTAAATTTAAGCTTGAACACCTCCGCTTATTGCTAAAGGAGGTATTAGCTACTCTAGACGATTGTGACCCTATTGTGGTCCCAGAGAAATTGTGTAAAATGGACAGATACTTAAAGGTTCCTGTTTACGCTGATATTCTTCCAGTCCCTAAGAGGATTGTGACTATTGTTACTAAGGAGTGGGATAGACCAGGTATTCCATTCGCTCCCCCTCCTGTTTTTAAGAAAATGTTTCCCATATCTGACACCATACAGGACTCGTGGCAGACTGTTCCTAAGGTGGAGGGAGCTATTTCTACTCTTGCTAAGCGTACAACTATACCTATAGAAGACAGTTGTGCTTTCATAGATCCTATGGATAAAAAATTAGAGGGTCTCCTAAAGAAAATTTTTGTTCATCAAGGTTTTCTTCTCCAACCTATTGCATGCATTGTTCCTGTAACTACTACAGCTGCTTTCTGGTTTGAGGCTCTTTCATTACAGATGCCGCTTTCCAAATGGCTAAATTAGCGGCAAAGAATTCAGGTTTTGCCATTTTAGCACGCAGGGGATTATGGCTTAAGTCCTGGTCTGCTGATGTGTCATCGAAATCTAAATTGTTGAACATCCCTTTCAAAGGAAAGACCCTATTCGGGCCTGCACTGAAAGAAATTATTTCAGACATTACTGGAGGGAAAGGCCATGCCATCCCTCAGGATAAAACAAATAAGATGAGGACCAAACAAAATAATTTTCGTTCCTTTCGGAACTTCAAGGGTGGTCCTGCTTCAGCTTCCCCTGCAGCAAAGCAAGAGGGGAATTCTGTCCAATCCAAATCAGTCTGGATACCTAACCAGGCTTGGAACAAAGGTAAACAGGCCAAGAAGCCTGCTGCTGCCTCTAAGACAGCATGAAGGGGTAGCCCCCGATCCGGGAACGGGTCTAGTAGGGGGCAGACTCTCTCTCTTTGCTCAGGCTTGGGCAAGAGATGTTCACAATTCCTGGGCTTTAGAAATTGTGTCCCAAGGATATCTTCTGGAATTTAAAGACTCCCCCCCAAGGGGGAGATTTCACATTTCTCAATTGTCTACAAACCAGACAAAGAGAGAGGCGTTCTTACGCTGTGTAGAAGACTTACATACCATGGGAGTGATCCGCCCAGTTCCAGGAGCGGAACAAGGGCTAGGTTTTTACTCCAACCTGTTTGTGGTTCCCAAAAAAGAGGGAACTTTCAGACCAATCTTGGATCTCAAAATTCTAAATAAATTCCTCAGAGTACCATCTTTCAGGATGGAGACTATTCGGACTATTCTTCCTCTGATCCAGGAGGGTCAATATATGACTACCGTAGATTTAAAGGATGCGTATCTACACATCCCTATTCACAGAGATCATCATCAATTCCTCAGATTTGCCTTCTGGACAGGCATTACCAGTTTGTGGCCCTTCCCTTCGGGTTGGCCACGGCTCCCAGAATTTTCACAAAGGTGCTAGGGTCCCTTTTGGCGGTTCTAAGACCGTGGGGTATAGCAGTGGCGCCTTATCTAGACGACATCCTAATTCAGGCATCGACTCTCCAGCTAGCCAAGTCTCACACGGACATCGTGTTGGCTTTTCTGAGTTCTCACGGGTGGAAGGTGAATATAAAAAAGAGTTCTCTCGTCCCTCTCACAAGAGTTTCCTTCCTAGAGACTCTGATAGACTCGGTAGAAATGAAAATATTTCTGACGGAGGTCAGAAAATCAAAACTTTTAATAACTTGCCGAGCTCTTCATTCCATTCCTCGGCCATCAGTGGCTCAGTGTATGGAGGTAATTGGACTCATGGTAGCGGCAATGGACATAGCTCCTTATGCCCGCCTACACCTCAGACCACTGCAACTATGCATGCTCAAACAGTGGAATGGGGATTATGCAGATTTATCTCCTCAACTGCATCTGGACCAAGAGACCAGAGATTCTCTTCTCTGGTGGTTGTCTCAGGACCACCTGTCTCAGGGAATGTGTTTCCGTAGTCCAGAATCTCTCCTCCCGATAAACATTCTAGAACTGAGAGCGATATTCAATGCGCTTCAGGCATGGCCTCAGCTAGCTGTGGCCAAATTCATCAGATTTCAGTCGGACAACATCATGACTATATCAATCATCAAGGAGGAACACAGAGTTCACTAGCGATGATGGGGGTAACCAAAATAATCCGATGGGTGGAGGATCACTCTTGCCATCTCTCAGCAATACATATCTCAGGGGTAGAGAACTGGGAGGCGGATTTCCTAAGTCGTTAGACTTTTCATCCGGGGGAGTGGGAGCTCCATCCGGAGGTATTTGCCCAGCTGTCTCTGCTATGTGACACACCAGAATTGGATCTGATGGCGTCCCAACAGAATGCCAAACTTCCTCGTTACGGGTCCAAGTCCCGGGATCCCCAGGTGGTAATGATAGATGCTCTAGCAGTGCCCTGGTCCTTCAATCTGGCTTATGTATTTCCACCGTTTCCTCTCCTCCCACGTCTGGTTGCCAGAATCAAGCAGGAGAGAGCTTCAGTGATTCTGATAGCGCCTGCGTGGCCACGCAGGACTTGATATGCAGACCTGGTGGACATGTCATCTGTTCCACCGTGGACTCTGCCAATGAGGCAGGACCTTCTAATCCAAGGTTCGTTCAAGCATCCAAATCTAATTTCTCTGCGTCTGACTGCTTGGAGATTGAACGCCTGATTCTATCAAAGCGTGGTTTCTTTGAGTCAGTCATTGATACCCTGATTCAGGCTAGAAAGTCTGTTGCCAGGAAAATCTATCATAGGATTTGGCGCAAATATCTTTGTTGGTGTGAATCCAAGGGTTACTCATGGAGTAAGATTAGGATTCCTAGAATTTTGTCCTTTCTCCAAGAAGGATTGGAGAAAGGATTATCAGCTAGTTCCTTAAAGGGACAAATATCTGCTCTGTCTATTCTTTTACACAAATGTCTGGCAGATGTTCCAGACGTTCAAGCATTTAGTCAGGCCTTTGTCAAGATCAATGGATTTCACTGATAGTATTGTCACTTACTATCACCTTGCTTAATTTTGGACACATTTTTTAACAATTTTCTTTATACTGTGCCCTCGCCCCCAGGGGCCTCATTACTGATAATTTGGCCTGTATCTGTAATTATTATTTTTTATCATGTCTTTCATTGCGTGTTTTTAACCATTGTATTGTTTATATTGTTTCTAATCAGTACTATGGATCCATGTACTTTGTTGTAATATGTGTCATTGATTGTTGTTTTATGTACTAAATATATTTGACATTTTAACTCATATATTTGACATTTTAACTCATCTAGTATATTTGCTATTACTTCATACATCACTTATTCTCGACCTAGCCTTTACCTAGGCGCTCCTTACATTTTCCATTAGTCTGTTCTTATTTTGTGGGTAACTAGGGACCCATTGTTTATAGGAGCTTAGGTCTCGGAGTTAGCGCCGTTAGATTGTAACCTTTTTCTCTTGGTCAAGATCAAGCCTGTATTTAAACCTGTTGCTCCGCCATGGAGCCTAAACTTGGTTCTTAAAGTTCTTCAAGGGGTTCCGTTTGAACCTATGCATTCCATAGATATTATGCTTCTATCTTGGAAAGTTTTGTTTTTAGTAGCTATCTCTTCGGCTCGAAGAGTTTCTGAGTTATCTGCTTTACAGTGTTACTCACCTTATCTTGTTTTCCATGCAGATAAGGTGGTTTTACGTACCAAACCTGGATTCCTTCCTAAGGTTGTTTCTAATAGGAATATCAATCAGGAAATTGTTGTTCCTTCACTGTGTCCTAATCCTTCTTCAAAGAAGGAACGTCTGTTGCACAATTTTGATGTGGTTCTGGCTTTAAAGTTCTACTTACAAGCAACCAAAGATTTCCGTCAAACATCTTCATTGTTTGTTGTCTATTCTGGTAAGCGGAAAGGTCAAAAGGCTGCGGCTACCTCTCTCTTTTTGGCTGAAAAGCATCATCCATATGGCTTATGAGACTGCTGGCCAGCAGCCTCCTGAAAGAATTACTACTCATTCTACTAGAGCAGTGGCTTCCACATGGGCTTTTAAAAATGAGGCTTCTGTTGAACAGATTTGTAAGGCGGCGACTTGGTCTTCGCTTCATACTTTTTCCAAATTTTACAAATTCGATACTTTTGCTTCTTTGGAGGCTATTTTTGGGAGAAAGGTTCTACAAGCAGTGGTGCCTTCCGTTTAAGGTACCTGTCTTGTCCCTCCCTTCATCCGTGTCCTAAAGCTTTGGTATTGGTATCCCACAAGTATGGATGAATCCGTGGACTCGATACATCTTACAAGAGAAAACAGAATTTATGCTTACCTGATAAATTTCTTTCTCTTGTGATGTATCGAGTCCACGGCCCGCCCTGTCTATTTAAGACAGGTAGTATATTTTTATTTAAAAAACTTCAGTCACCACTGCACCCTATAGTTTCTCCTTTTTCTTCCTAGCCTTTGGTCGAATGACTGGGGAGTGGAGCTAAGGGAGGAGCTATTTAGACAGCTCTGCTGTGGGTGCTCTCTCTGCCACTTCCTGTTGGGAAAGAGAATATCCCACAAGTATGGATGAATCCGTGGACTCGATACATCACAAGAGAAATAAATTTATCAGGTAAGCATAAATTCTGTTTTCGCTAGTGGGTGGCAATAGAATGATAGTAAAGGTCATATTTGTATGTTAAGCAACATTAAGCATCCCAAAAAATATAGTGTAGGGTGAATGTAACCTGGAACAAACTTTAGGATTAAGGCCCTGTGTAACGAACATAGTGTCAGCAACATTGCTGCCAAAGTAGCACTTAAAGGAATAGGAGAAAAATTGATGGTGGTATATTAGAGTAACTCAGGTTCACGCGATAGGGCATTTAATCTCTTATGTGCTTATTACAATTTATTTACAGTGTGGGAAAACAAAACTTATGAAACTTCTAGAATAGGCTTTGGCAGTGATAAACTCAAACATCCCAACTCTCTCTGAAGTTCAGGGAGTCTCCCTGATTGTAATAGCGGATCCCTGATGCCCGCAAATGGAATGCAATCTCCCTGAAACTCCAAGCACCATGATCCAACGTGGCCAAGATACGGAAAAGTGTTTCTTTAAGGAATGCCTTTAGTTGCTGGGAAGTTTTAGAACACTCAAAGCATGCATCAGTAACCATAAAGCCCTCACTGATTTTAATAAAATAAAAACACAAATACTACCTTATTTACTGCACATAATTAAACTTCATATTCTAAAATATTTAAACATTCAACAAGTGTACGATCACTGGAAAATAGGTTTGTTGTATGTGGTTGTGCAATAAAGCTACTTTTTTAATGTGACTTAGTGGGAAGATACTTTAATGATAAGTCCCTATCTTATTTAGGGTTTTCAAGGTGTCCAATATATAACTGGGGGGGAGGGGGGGTGGCGGAACAGTAGCGGGTAAAGCCAACTCCCTGAAATGAGTTTTTGCAGGTTGCGATGTCTGTAAATTTAGCATGTGCAAAATTTTAAAACAATTGATTAAACGTTTTAGAATTGTCAAAAATAGTTAAATGTGTATAATTTTGAGTGAGTTTCACCTAAAGGTTTGACATTGTTGTATACAGTAGATGTGTATTGTTGGAATATTGTATAGTGGAAAACTTGGTGGCAATTGAGTGATATTAAAGGTAATTTTCGTATGTGAAGCAACACTGAACAGCCCAAAACAATCAGCTTAACGCAATTTATTTGCTGTTTGGGAATCCAAAACTCATTGAACTTTTAGATTAGACTTGGACCATGATAAACTGCATTTTGTGACAATTGAGTGCAAGTTCTACATTAAACATTTTATGAAGTCCTTTTCAAAGCTCTTCATTTTGTTTGAAGGGAATAGACAATCAGATTAGCAGATTATCATTGAATCTGAAATGATAAAACAGAATAAAAGTAATACACAACGTATAATCCCTTGATGATGACAACTGCATCAAATGGTTGAATGCTAATGTTTACCTTAATTCATGATGTGTGCAATAAATAATTTCATATCATTTTGATTTATTTTATAATGAACTTTTTTAAACCTTTAAACACTTAATTGGATTAATAAATGCACATTTAGATGATTATATTTGTATACAAGAACTTTACCATTGACAAAAACAAACTGTGCAAACAGTAAAAAAAAGGCAATTGAAATAAGTTTTAAGTTCCAATGTGTAAAAGCCAAAAAATCATCTGACAAACCGTTATAAATGTATTTTCTTATTGAATACATGCGTCAAGTTGTCCCCATGCAAGCTATATCAAGGTTTTCGGCTACTATTGAAGGGATATGAATGATAAAAACCCATGAAAATCAATGTTATGCACAACGCAAGCAATTTTATAACAATTGGAAAAAAATCTAATGTTTTTTTCTATATATGGAGATAATTCTCCACTTATTAACACACACCTAGATTACAAGTTTTGCGCTATAGAGGGTGCAAAACGAACACAACAAAAGTTGTGTTATTTCACCCTCCATAGCGCTGCCATTACAGTTTTTTAAAAAGCCGCCTTGTGCGTGCGATATGGTGGCGATAAGCTCCATACCGCACAAAAGCCAAGGGCTGAGTAGACATCAATGGGGAGAGCGTGTTAGAAAAAAACCCATATCACTTGAAGCGCGGAATAGCGATCCCTGTAACACAGCCCCATTGATGTCTATGGGGAAAAAAAGTTACGTTTAAACCTAACACCCTAACATAAACCCCAAGTCTAAACACCCCTAATCTGCTGCCCCCGACATCGCCAACACCTACATAAAGTTATTAACCCCTATTACGCTGCTCCCGACATCGCCGCCGCTATAATAAAGTTATTAACCCCTATTCCCTTGCACCCCAACATTGCTCACACTATAATAAAGATATTAACCCCTATTCCGCCACTCCCCGACATTGCAAAAAACTAAATTAAACTATTAACCCCTAAACCTAACAACCTCCTAACTTTAAATTAAAATTACAATATCCCTATCTTAAAATAAATAAAAACTTACCTGTAAAATTAAAAAAACCTAAGTTTAAACTATATATTAAACTAACATTACTTTTATACTAAAATTAAAATAACTACAAATTAAATAAACTAAATGCCCTTTTCAGGGTAGCTTAGGTTTTTGTTAGAGTTAGGGTTTTTATTTTGGGGGGTTGGTTGGGTGGTGGGTTTTACTGTTGGGGGTCTTTGCATTTTTTTTACAGGGAAAAGAGCTGATTTCTTTAGGGCTATGCCCTGCAAAGGCCCTTTTAAGGGCTATTGGTAGTTTATTGTAGGCTAGTTTTTTTAGTTTGGGAGTTTTCTTATAGGGCTATTAGAATAGGTGTAATTGTTTTTATTTTGGATAATTTAGTTTGATATTTTTCGTAATTTAGTGTTTGTTATTTTTTGTAATTTAGTATTTTTTATTTTTTGTAATTGTAGATTTAAATATTTTTAGTAGTGTTAGTTTTTTTTAATGTGTAATTTAGTTTATTTAATTTGTAGTTATTTTAATTTTAGTATAATAGTAATGTTAGTTTACTATATAGTTTAACCTTAGGTTTTTTTAACTTCACAGGTAAGTTTTTATTTATTTTAAGATAGGGATATTGTCATTTTAATTTAAAGTTAGGGGGTTGTTAGGTTTAGGGGTTAATAGTTTAATTTAGTTTTTTGTGATGTGGTTGTTTAGGGGTTAATAGGTTTATCTAGTGGTGGTGATGTGGGAATCCAGAGGTTTAGGGGTTAATAACTTTATTTAGTGGCAGCGATGTCGGGGAGCGGCAGAATAGGGGTTAATATCTTTATTATAGTGTGGGTGATGTTGGGGTGTGGAGGAATAGAAGTTAATAACTTTATTATAGTGGCGGCGATGTCGGGGAGCGGTGGAATAGGGGTTAATAAATGTTAATAGCAGCGGCAATGTCGGGAGTGGTAGATTAGGGGGTCAAAAAGTTTATTTTGTGTTTGCGATGCGGGAGGGCCTCGGTTTAGGGGTTAATAGGTAGTTTATGGGTGTTAGTGTGCTTTGTAACACCAGCACAACTTGTAATACCAGCACTATGGAAATTCCACAAGAAAATGTCATTTTTTTGAGTGCGGTACTGACGTTGCATTGCAGGCTAAAATGACTCGTAATGGCTGCGTTCCGGTTTCTTACGCTGAACTGCCCTTTTTTTCAACATTAAAACCGGAACGCAAATCTCGTAATCTAGGTGAAACTCTTTTATTTGCCAAACGATATTGAGATCTAGTATGACTAACTACATCCTTAAACTTTAAACCTAAAATGGTATTAACTTTTTACTTTTGTCAAATGAATCATTTTAATGTTTATCTGAATGCAAATGATTGATGGTAGGCACCCTCAGCACATCCATGTTTGTCTGTTAATTAACATACCATTTTGTGTGAGGGATTATTTCCCAATTTAAATACCTTAGAAAAATAGTTTAAAAAGACTTGAATTACATATTCTTCTAATGCAAGAATCACCCTTAACAAGTGCAGAACATCCTCTTCCCCAAAGTTCTTCCTATTTAAAAGTAAATTAAAAATATAGCCAGTCCTGGACACCATTTTGTCATGCAGCTAAAAATATATGGTCATTGGTCAATTGTATACACTCTGCAAAATATAGGCTCCCAACAAGTAGGATACATGTTTTTCGCAGAAAATTTAATTGAAACTACAAAAGTATACTTTATACTGATAGGGGATGTTTCCAAAATGTTCCTTGCTGCATTTGCTGACTGCAATAAAAACCCAAAATAAATCATCCTTATTCCAGCTCATCCAACACCGAACCACCCTAGTCAAAAAGGATGATCTTTCTGGAGTCATTCTTAAGTAATCGATGACTCCAGACTAGTCATCAGAAGCCATCCTGAAGTATACCCACAGGCCAAAATATTTAAATTATATGGCTCAAGAGTCATTCACTGGCTATTCATGCTTGTAAAATAATCAGTAAGGTAATCTGCTAATGATTCTGAAGTTATCACCCAGATTTTTTTACCTTAGCTGATGACGTTACACGCATGATGATGTCTGATGATGTGCAACTGATGGTCTCTTAGGTAATCCTGTTTGACTTAGGCAACCTTGTATATATGTGACTCCATATGAATAGAGAGAAATAGTATTTAATTTAATGACATACAACACTCAAAAGTAAATGTTTTTGATGTCTTTACTGATTGTCAAAACAATAATAGAAAAAAATTACCAAAATGTCTCTTTAAAATAATGCCCTTATTTTGCTGTCCATACTTGCATAGGAAAACTGTCCTTTTTTGATTTTGCTGATCTTGATGTTTAAGAATTACAGAGAGAATGGTTAAAGGTTTTAATGAGTAATAACATTCATCACGAAGACAGACTTAGAGGTATCATCTAGTTTTTGATTTTAGAAATGTTGATTTTTTTCTACATTGGGAAATACTTTGAAAGGGTAAAATACCATAGAAAATATTTAAAAGGGCACAAATAGCTTAAAGGAGTATACAAAAATCGGAAATATTTCAAGAATGCCTTTTGTATTTTTAAAAGTAAAAGAGAAAGAAAACCAGTATGTTCTTCACAGAAGTAGCATGATCTGTAATGATGACAAAATATAGTTTATAAGAAATATATACAGGGTCAGTAAGATTGGGATATGGAAATTTAGAAAGTCCAACACAAAAAAAAGATTATTTAGGAATGCTATGGTTTATGAGGAAGAGAAGATAGCGCATATAAGAAACAAAATGGTGCCAAAACCTTGTTTAGAATAATTTTAAAATAGAAAAAATTAAGGGGATTAGAGGCCTGGGCTACCGGTTGCAAAACAATGTAAAATTCATTGATGCAATACACCACTCCACGTGTGCTCTCACTAAATGTTTTACAAAGTTAGCTTTGGTACATTGCTTGGTGCAAAACATCCATGAGATTTGTATAACATTATTTTCATTAACCTTTGTAATATAATTAGGATAATTTGATTAGGCATTTCTTGATAAGTTATTCAGCGTGTTCATTATCTATGAATATGTAATGATGTACTTCCCCAAAGCACACAATGGAAAGATACTGACTATAGATCATGTAGCCTTTTAGCAATCTACCAATAACACAGATTTATAAGTTAATAAACCCCAGCTTAAAATAGTATAAAAAGGTAGGTTTATGCCATATTAAACATTTTCCTTATTTGCAAAAAGCTGCCCCTAAAGATAAATATGTTTGATTTTTTTATGAAGAAAAAGTCTTAACTTAACAAATATTGAATTTGTTTTTTAAAGCTATCAAATGCATATTCAGATATTTATATTGCCAACACATGCTGTTGTAATAAATATAAATACAAATAAATGTACATCTAAATATATAATCATAGTCAATAAATTGCATACTGAAACCCTCCTCCCCTCCTAAAAAATGTTTAACCTTGTGCTGTTAAATTAAGGCATTAAGGTAAAAGAGTGCAGTAATTTATTCCAGTGCACATGCATGCATTCATTGGGAACAGGAGTGCAGAGTTATGTCCTATCTATCTATCTATCTATCTATCTATCTATCTATCTATCTATCTATCTATCTATCTATCTACCTATCTAACTATCTATCTATCATATATCTTTTGTGTGTCTGATTGTCTTGTTCTTTTTTTTTTTTTGCTCTGGGCATTTATATATATAAATAACAAAACTGATTTATTGTTTATTTTCTGAGTTTATTGTACATTTTTGCCTGTAATTGCCACATTTCATACAGTTTGATATTCCATTTGTGAAATATAAACACTTGCTCAAGATTTACAATGGAAAGTTTGTATTACTGTAAAATGACACACTTCATGGTCTCAAATCTCAAGTGATAAACAGGTGTTTTGTATGAGCGGATCACACTACTGTATTTGGTATGTGTACATGGCTACTTTTTTAAGATGATGTAAACAATTAATTAACCAATCAATTAACCAATCAATTACCAGGAATATTTGCTAACTCTTACAAAGTTGTGTGTATTCAACCACAATGAAAAAAATGCAATAACATATTACCTTTATTTCTACAATATAGATTCATACCATGGACAAAATGTTGCATTCTCTCTTAAAGGCATTTTTCTAGAAAGATACAAACAAGGCAGCAGATAAGAACCCTTGGCTTATATTTTCTTATGAAGCCTTACGGTAAATGGACAAAAAAAAAAAAAACACTTTGAGATTGTAGTATAAAGTGTAATTATGCATAATAAAGATACAAACCTTTGCAATACACTTTCGGCATTTATTTTGCCACATTTTATTTTAATTTAACTCATATTTTTTTCTAGTTCTAAGCAATGCTGCCATATTGCTGTCTCTAATTGGCCTAAGCAGAGGTGACATGATAAGGTAATTCAAAAGAATGCAAGTTTAGTTTGCTAACAAAATCACAGTGGCAGTTCTTGTTTACTCCTTTAACAAGCTTGTATTGGTTCCTTCAAAAAGGGAAGTCATTGACTATTAAAAAACAATGGCATCAAAGTATTTTTTATTAATAGTTAATCATTTGCCTTATTTGTAGGAACCAATACAGATTTGTTAAAGGAGTCAATTTTTGCAACATGGCAATGAATCTGATTTAAAAACCACCCGATCACTTGATACATGATTTCACTAGGGTCATCGAGTAACAAGAGATGCCGGAGTCTAGCGGAGTCAACTTAAATGGCAGATCTGCCAGTTTAAGCGGCTGTGGAGTAGCTTTTGGGGTGAGAGTATCAAGGATAATACAAATGACAAGAAAAGTGTCCCTTTATTCAGTGAAATCCATTATAGGAACTTTGGTTGAACTAATACAGGACACATTCTATACATTTTTAATTTTTAAATTAGGACTTTCATTTCTTTTGGTACATACAACTTACTGATTTAATAATGGTGTAGATATTTTATGTGTTTTTCCCACTGCTGGTTTTATGTGTACTGTATATTGATTTTAAGGAATACATATTCTATTTGAGGAATAGTCTATTTAATTGTAATTCAACTTTCTTGTGCACTTAAGATTTGCAGTATGTTAATATATTGCAATACTACAGAAAAGTCTTGTAAGAAGAAGGTATTTTATGTCCCTTTATTTTATTCTCAAGATAAACTTATTCATACCCCAGGAATTCTTTAAATTTGTGCACAGTATTTGTTCTCACTACTTTTTATTTTAGACATTTATTCCATGAACCAGCCACCCTTTCCATAAAGAAATATGTTTGCAAATTATTACTGAACCTACTACCATACAACAGGTAAATATAGAAAACATCTGTATTTTATCAAGCTCAGAAAAAAACACTTATCTTACTTAGGGCAAGATTACAAGTGGAGCTCTAAATATCGCTTTCGTGAAAGCAATATTTGCGCTCCACTGAGTAATACCAGCGCTCGCTAATGTGCGCTAGTATTACAAGTTGACAGCAATGCAAATGCCAGCTCGCATTCACATTGCTGGGAAGCATTGCACACATGAGAGCCCTCTTCCATAGGCTCCAAAGGGAGCCTCGTTCTGATGCCGCTCAGAGACGGCACAGAAGCTAAGCGGAGTGAAGGGGGTAAGTAGCACCAGCGATGGCAGCAAATATAAATAGATATGTATATGCTTGTATACATATATATTTATGTGTTACTATGTGTATATACACATATTAACACATAAATATATACTGTATGTATATAATCATATACACACTGTATATATTTACTTGGGACACACAGTTCCCATAGACTGCAATGTAAAGTCACTTTTCAGTGCCGTTTTTTCTAACACCCCACTCCCGCCAACTTTAGCCCCAAAATAATGCCTAGTGCAGTTATTTTATTAAAAAAATCAAAATGCTACGATTTTTATATTTTAATAAAACACACACCACTGCATTTTGGGGCATTTAGGGCACATTTATAAAATAAACCTGATCTGATCTCTGGTTAATTTTATAAGTGCTAATCGCTACCTCAAAATCGCGGTAGCAATAACCAGACACTTGTAATGGTTGGTTATTTATGGTGCTATAAATTAGTGCTCCACTTGTAATCTAGCCCTTAAAAAGCAATAATAGTCAGAATATGACATGCCCTAATTCATTTGAACATGTCATTTTAAAATTTTAAGACTATTGACCATACACTACTGTGTGTTTAACCTATGCAAAGGGATTAAACACACAGTTGAAGCACTGCTGGTCCTAAACGGAAACCAGCAAATGATCCAATTAGCAGCGCTAGTTGCACATCTAAGTTGTGGGACTAGTGCTGCTGTTTGGATAAGTGGCGGGTTCCACTAGGAACCAGCAGTGGTCAATGGGTCCCCTGCAGCACTTTTACTGTGTGTTTAACCCTTTTGCAGCACTTAATACACAGTAGTAGTAGGGTTGATAGTCTTAAAATTACATGCTCTAACTAATTAGAGAACGGAATTTTTCAACTATTATGATCCTTTAATGTAATATGAAGTAGTTATTTCACTTTTTTAGGTGTCTGAACATTATAATTCTGCTTCCAATGTCATGTTTTTAAAATGTTTGAATTGAATAACATTATTCACTATGTGGCGATAAATGTTTTTATCAAGCTAAAGCTAAGTTGGTCTTCCACAGCCAAAAAAATGTTAAAGCATCAATAACAAACATTTGGATATCATTTATTCACAGTTACCATTTTATATAGCTATAAAACAACGGCATACTCATCGAATTTCTCATCCCAATAATCTTTCCTAAGAGAGGTTGCACGCTATAGTTTTGTATTAAAAGATCCTTTCTCAAGAGGACACAAAAATCTCTATCTAATTGGCAGTCATAGTATTTTCCTCCATTGAGTGTTTAATATTTATATTTTATTTCTATTCATTCCCATCTGAGAACATTCATAAAGGATAAAGATTTTCTAGTTTTTCTTTTTCACTATTGAAACAGTTACTGTCTTGGATTCCCATCTTGGCTTTATAAAACCTTGGCAAAACAGAAAAGCAAATTATATTATTTTATAGAACCATTTCACAAAGAAACTTACAAAACCTTGGAGGCTTGGCATGAAATCCTGTGTAGGTGGTGACTTATTGCAGAACAGCCAAGATGCAATCAACCATTAAGTATAACAGAAAATGAAAAGATAAATAGCAGCATTTTTGGCTTTACCTTAAATTAGTTAGGTAGTTTGTTGCCATAATAATGTGTACTGTAAACCTGTGTAATATTTATAAGATTTTTTTTTCCCATGTGTAGACAGCTGTCCTGATGTTAAATATGTTTGATTCGTGGCTTAGAATTTTATTAAGAAAACATCAAAAATGTAATCAATATTTAATTTCTTATCATTTTAAAACTTGTAAAAACAAGTGAAGGTGTTCATAATACCAATAAATGCAATACATATAACTAAAATGTATTATTGAGTATATCTTAATATATAACCATAGTGAATAAAATAATACTAAACATCTACCTGTCTGTCACATTATGTTTTGTAACCTACAATGTAGTATCTGTCAACATACAGATGAATATTATCTCTAACAATCTATTTATCTCCCAACATCTTAATTTCATGTTTTCTAGCGGCTAGATTTGGAGTTTTGTCGGTAACAACCCGAAAAACTAACGCCGGCTTTTTTCTGGCCGCACCATAAAAATAACTCTGGTATTTAGAGACCACATAAAGGCTGCGCTAGGCTCCAAAAAAGGAGCGTAGAGCATTTTTAACGCAGCTTCAACTCTCGATACCAGAGTTGCTTACGGACGCAGCCAGCCTAAAAAACGTGCTTGTGCACGATTCCCCCATAGGAAACAATGGGGCTGTTTGAGCTTAAAAAAAAACTAACACCTGCAAAAAAAGCCGCGTTCAGCTCCTAACGCAGCCCCATTGTTTGCTATGCGGTAACCCTTCCTACGTCTGCACTTAACACTCTAACATGTACCCCAAGTCTAAACACCCCTAACCTTACACTTATTAACCCCTAATCTGCCACCCCCGCTATCGCTGACCCCTGCATATTATTATTAACCCCTAATCTGCCGCTCCGTAAACCGCCCCTACTTACATTATCCTTATGTACCCCCTAATCTGCTGCCCTAACATCGCCGACCCCTATATTATATTTATTAACCCCTAATCTGCCCCCCACAACGTCGCCTCCACCTGCCTACACTTATTAACCCCTAATCTGCCGACCGGACCTGAGCGCTACTATAATAAAGTTATTAACCCCTAATCCGCCTCACTAACCCTATCATAAATAGTATTAACCCCTAATCTGCCCTCCCTAACATCGCCGACACCTAACTTCAAACATTAACCCCTAATCTGCCGACTGGAGCTCACCGCTATTCTAATAAATGTATTAACCCCTAAAGCTAAGTCTAACCCTAACACTAACACCCCCCCTAAGTTAAATATAATTTAAATCTAACGAAATTAATTAACTCTTATTAAATAAATTATTCCTATTTAAAGCTAAATACTTACCTGTAAAATAAATCATAATATAGCTACAATATAAATTATAATTATATTATAGCTATTTTAGGATTTATATTTATTTTACAGGTAACTTTGTATTTATTTTAACCAGGTACAATAGCTATTAAATAGTTAAGAACTATTTAATAGCTAAAATAGTTAAAATAATTACAAATTTACCTGTAAAAGAAATCCTAACCTAAGTTACAATTAAACCTAACACTAGACTATCAATAAATTAAATAAACTACCTACAATTACCTACAATTAACCTAACACTACACTATCAATAAATTAATTAAATACAATTGCTACAAATAAATACAATTCATCCAAGCGGGGCAGAAGAGGTCTTCCATCCGATTGAAGTCTTCATCCAAGCGGCATCCATCCGGAGCGAAGCAGCAGCATCCTGAAGACCTCCACCGCGGAACATCCATCCTGGCCGACGACTGAACGACGAATGACGGTTCCTTTAAATGACGTCATCCAAGATGGCGTCCCTCGAATTCCGATTGGCTGATAGGATTCTATCAACCAATCGGAATTAAGGTAGGAATATTCTGATTGGCTGATGGAATCAGCCAATCAGAATCAAGTTCAATCCGATTGGCTGATCCAATCAGCCAATCAGATTGAGCTTGCATTCTATTGGCTGATCGGAACAGCCAATAGAATGCGAGCTCAATCTGATTGGCTGATCGGATCAGCCAATCGGATTGAACTTGATTCTGATTGGCTGATTCCATCAGCCAATCAGAATATTCCTACCTTAATTCCGATTGGCTGATAGAATCCTATCAGCCAATCGGAATTCGAGGGACGCCATCTTGGATGACGTCATTTAAAGGAACCGTCATTCGTCGTTCAGTCGTCGGCCAGGATGGATGTTCCGCGGTGGAGGTCTTCAGGATGCTGCCGCTTCGCTCCGGATGGATGCCGCTTGGATGAAGACTTCAATCGGATGGAAGACCTCTTCTGCCCCGCTTGGATGAAGACTTCAGCCGGATCATGGACCTCTTCAGCCCCCCGCTTGGGCTTGGATCAGGACATCGGAGGAGCTCTTCTGGACGGATCGGTGTGATACCCGGTGAGGTGAAGACAAGGTAGGATGATCTTCAGGGGCTTAGTGTTAGGTTTATTTAAGGGGGTTTGGGTTAGATTAGGGGTATGTGGGTGGTGGGTTGTAATGTTGGGGGGCTTGGGTATTGTATGTTTTTTTTTACAGGCAAAAGAGCTGTATTTCTTAGGGCATGCCCCGCAAAGGGCCCTGTTCAGGGCTGGTAAGGTAAAAGAGCTTTGAAACTTTAGTAATTTAGAATAGGGTAGGGCATTTTTTTATTTTGGGGGGCTTTGTTATTTTATTAGGGGGCTTAGAGTAGGTGTAATTAGTTTAAAATTGTTGTAATATTTTTCTTATGTTTGTAAATATTTTTTTATTTTTTGTAACTTAGTTCTTTTTTATTTTTTGTACTTTAGCTAGTTTATTTAATTGTATTTATTTGTAGCAATTGTATTTAATTAATTTATTGATAGTGTAGTGTTAGGTTAATTGTAGGTAATTGTAGGTAGTTTATTTAATTAATTTATTGATAGTCTAGTGTTAGGTTTAATTGTAACTTAGGTTAGGATTTCTTTTACAGGTAAATTTGTAATTATTTTAACTATTTTAGCTATTAAATAGTTCTTAACTATTTAATAGCTATTGTACCTGGTTAAAATAAATACAAAGTTACCTGTAAAATAAATATAAATCCTAAAATAGCTATAATATAATTATAATTTATGTTGTAGCTATATTAGGATTTATTTTACAGGTAAGTATTTAGCTTTAAATAGGAATAATTTATTTAATAAGAGTTAATTTCGTTAGATTTAAATTATATTTAACTTAGGGGGGTGTTAGTGTTGGGGTTAGACTTAGCTTTAGGGGTTAATACATTTATTAGAATAGCGGTGAGCTCCGGTCGGCAGATTAGGGGTTAATAATTGAAGTTAGGTGTCGGCGATGTTAGGGAGGGCAGATTAGGGGTTAATACTATTTATTATAGGGTTAGTGAGGCGGATTAGGGGTTAATAACTTTATTATAGTAGCGCTCAGGTCCGGTCGGCAGATTAGGGGTTAATAAGTGTAGGCAGGTGGAGGCGACGTTGAGGGGGGCAGATTAGGGGTTAATAAATATAATATAGGGGTCGGCGGTGTTAGGGGCAGCAGATTAGGGGTACATAAGGATAACGTAGGTGGCGGCGCTTTGCGGTCAGCAGATTAGGTTAATAAGTGTAGGTAGGTGGAGGCGACGTTGTGGGGGGCAGGTTAGGGGTTAATAAATATAATACAGGGGTCGGCGGTGTTAGGGGCAGCAGATTAGGGGTACATAAGGATAACGTAGGTGGCGGTCGGCAGATTAGGGGTTAAAAAAAATTATTCGAGTGTCGGCGATGTGGGGGGACCTCGGTTTAGGGGTACATAGGTAGTTTATGGGTGTTAGTGTACTTTAGAGCACAGTAGTTAAGAGCTTTATAAACCAGCGTTAGCCCAGAAAGCTCTTAACTACTGACTTTTTTCCTGCGGCTGGAGTTTTGTCGTTAGATGTCTAACGCTCACTTCAGACACGACTCTAAATACCGGCGTTAGAAAGATCCCATTGAAAAGATAGGATACGCAATTGACGTAAGGGGATCTGCGGTATGGAAAAGTCGCGGATGAAAAGTGAGCGTTAGACCCTATTTTGAGTGACTCCAAATACCGGCGGTAGCCTAAAACCAGCGTTAGGAGCCTCTAACGCTGGTTTTCACGGCTAACGCCAAACTCCAAATCTAGGTCTTAGTTTTTTTATATCACTTTTCTGAAACTGTTTGCCTCATGATCTTTATGAATCCACCTGATGTTTTAAATGCTTTACTGTCTGTAAGAAGTAGTGAGGAGTTAAAGGGACAGTCAACACCATAATTTTTTTTTGTTTTAAAAGATAGATAATCCCTTTATTACCCATTACCCAGTTTTGCATAACCAACACAGTTATATTAATATACTTTTTAACTCTGTAATTAACTTGTATCTAAGCATCTTCTGACAGCCCCCTGATCACATGACATTTTTTTATTATCTATTGACTTTCATTTTAGCCAATTAGTGCAGTGTCTGCCACAATCCACGGGCATGATCACAATGTTATCTATATGTAGGGTGACCATATTGCTGCTTTAAAAAGGGACACATGAAAAATACATATGTCAGGGTTCTTATACAAAACTCTTTAAACAGCCTTGAAAACAGCCCTGATATATGTATTTTTCATATGTGTTCCTTTTTAAAGCGGCAATATGGTCACCTTATCTATATGGCTTACATGAACTAGCTCTCTCCTGTTGTGAAAAGCAAATAAAAAAACATAATTTATGTAAGAATTTACCTGATAAATAAATTTCTTTCATATTGGCAAGAGTCCATGAGCTAGTGACGTATGGGATATACAATCCTACCAGGAGGGGCAAAGTTTCCCAAACCTCAAAATGCCTATAAATACACCCCTCACCACACCCACAATTCAGTTTAACGAATAGCCAAGAAGTGGGGTGATAAAGAAAGGAGTAAAAAGCATCAACAAAGAAATTTGGAAATAATTGTGCTTTATACAAAAATTTATAACCACCACTTTTTTTGTTGAGGGTGGGCCTCATGGACTCTTGGCAATATGAAAGAAATGAATTTATCAGGTAAATTCTAACATAAATTATATTTTCTTTCATTTAATTGGCAAGAGTCCATGAGCTAGTGACGTATGGGATAGCAATACCCAAGATGTGGAACTCCATGCAAGAGTCACTAGAGAGGGAGGGATAAAAATAAAAACAGCCACTTTCTGCTGAAAAAAATATCCACAACCCAAAATCTAAGTTAATTCTCATTAAATGAAAAGAAAAAACTTAAAACATAAGCAGAAGAATCAAACTGAATCAGCTGCCTGAAAAACTTTTCTACCAAAAAACTGCTTCTGAAGAAGCGGATACATCAAAACGGTAGAATCTAGTAAATGTATGCAAATCTGAACAACTGAAACTTCATTCTTAAAAGTCCACAAAGTGGAGACTAATCAAGTAGAATGAGCTGTAATTCTCTGAGGTGGGGCTTGACCCGACCCCAAATAAGCTGAATGAACCAAAAGCTTTAACCACAAAGCCAAGGAAAAAGCAGAAGCCTTCTGACATTTCCTAGAACCAGAAAAGATGACAAATAGACTAGAAGTCTTACTGAAATCTTTAGTAACTTCAACATAATATTTCAAAAACTCTTACCACATCCAAAGAATGTAAGGATTTTTCCAAAGAATTCTTAGAATTAGGACACAAGAAAGGGACAACAATTTCTCTAAAAATGTTGTTAAAATTCACAACCTTAGTTAAGAATTTAAATGAAGTCCGCTAAACCACCTTATCCTGATGAAAAAATCAGAAAAGGAGATTCACAAGAAAGAGCAGATAATTCAGAAACTCTTCTAGTAGAAGAGATGCCCCAAAAGGAACAAAACTTTAAAAGAAAGTATTTTAATGTCCAAAGAGAGCATAGGCTCAAATGGAGGAGGCTGTAAAGCCTTCAAAACCAAAATAAGACTCCAAGGAGGAGAGATTGATTAATGACAGGTTTGATACAAACCAAAGCCTGCACAAAACAGTGAATATCAGGAAGCTTATCAATCTTTCTGTGAAATGAGACAGAAATAGCAGAGATTTGTCCCTCAAGGAATTTGCAGACAAAACCCTATTTAAACCATCCTGAAGAATCTGTAAAAATCTAGGAATTCTGAAAGAATACCAAGTGAACATATGAGAAGAACACCATGCAAATGAATCTTCCAAATTTGATAATACATTTTTGTAAAAATAGATTTACTAGCCTGTAACATAGCATTAATCACTGAGTCAGAGAAACCTCTATGACTAAGCACTAGGCGTTTAATTTCCATACCTTCTAATTTACTGATTTGAAATCCTGATGGAAAAAAACCTGTGAGACCATGCTGGAACTACCAGCAATACAAATGACTGTTCCATGATGATTATGGATATCACTCATGGAAGAAGAACTAGAGGCGGCAAAAGCAGGTTGGTAGCACCAAGAAAGTGTAAACGCATCCACTGCTTCCGCCTGAAGATCCCTGGACCTGGACAGGTACCTGGAAAGTTTCCTTGTTTAGATGAGAAGTCATCAGAACTAATTCTGAAAAAGCCTACCACTGAACAATCTGAGAAAACACATCTGGAAGGAGAGACAACTCCCCTGAATGTAAAGTGTGACGGTTGAAAAAATCAGCTTCCCAATTGTCTATACCTGGGATATGTACCACAGAAATTAGACAAGAGCTGTATTCCGCCCCCAAAAAAGTATTAGAGATACTTCTTTCATAGCTAGGGGACTGTGAGTCCCACCCTGATGATTGACATATGCACAGCTGTGATATTGTCTGTCTTGAAAGCAATTGAATGGTCTTCTCTTCAACAGAGGCCAAGCCTGGAGAGCCCTGAAAATGGCACGGAGTTCTAAATATTTATTGGTAATCTCGCCTCTTGAGATTTCCAAACCCCTAGTGCTGTCAGAGATCCCCAAACAGCTCCCCAACCTGAAAAGACTTGCATCTGTTGTGATCACAGTGCAGGTTGGATGAACCAAACAGACCCGTAGAACTATACGATGGTTATCTAACCACCAAGTCAGAGATAGCTGAATATTGGGATTCAAGGATATTAAATGTGATATCCTTGTATAACCCCTGCACCAATGATTCAGCATACAAAGCTGGAAAGGTCTCATATGAAAACAAGCAAAGAGAATCGAGTCCGATGCTGCAGTCATGAGACCTAAAACTTCCATGCACATAACTACTGAAGAAAACAATAGAGACTGAAGGTTCCGACAAGGTGAACCCAATTTAAATTGTCTCTTGTGTGTTAGAGACAGATACATGGATACAATCTATCTGGAAACCTAAAAAAGGTGACCCTTGTCTGAGGAATCAAGGAACTTTTTTGGTAAAATGATCCACCAACCATGTCTTTGAAGGAACAACAGAAGTTGATTCGTATGAGATTCTGCAGAACGAAAAGACTGAGCAAGTACCAAGATATTGTCCCAAATAAGGAAAACACCGAGAACCTTTGAAAAGATTCCTAGAGCTGTCAGTAGGCCAGAAAGGAACAGCAACAAATTGGTAATGCTTGTCTAAAAAAGAGAATCTCAGAAAATGAAAATTATCTGAATGAAACAGAATATGAAGATATGCATCCTGTAAGTCTATTGTGGGCATATAATGCCCTTGCTGAACAAAAGGCAGAATAGACCTTATAGTCACCATTCTGAAAGATGGTATTCTTACAAGTCAATTCAAAAAAATTTAGATCCAAAACTGGTCTGAATTAATTTTCTTCCTTTGGGCCAATGAATAGATTTGAATAAAACCCCAGACCCCGTTCCTGAAATGGAACTGGCATGAAACACACTTCAGGAAAGTCTGAGCCTTTACTGGGATTGCTGCAATACGTGAGAGAAAAAAACTTCTCACAGGCGGTCTTACTCTGAATCCTATTCTGTACCCCTGAGAAACAATATTCTGAATCTAAGGATTTTGGACCAAATTGATCCAAACAACTTAGAAAAAATCTTAACCTGCCCCCTACCAACTAAGCTGGGAATAAGGGCCGCACCTTCATTGCGGATTTGGGGGCTGGCTTTTGATCTCTTAAATGGATTGAATTTATTCTATTTTGAAGAAGGCTTCCAATTGGAAACATATTCCTTGTGGAATAATTAGGTTTCTTTCTTTATTAAGGAACAAAAACGGTTAGAAGATTAAGATTTACCCTTAGAACTTAATCTTGAGGCAAACAAACTCCCTTCCCCCACAGTAATAGTTGAAAGTATTGAATCCAACTGTGAACCAAATAATTTATTACCTTGGAAGGAAAGAAAATAGAAATCTGGGCTTAGAAATCAAATCAGCATTCCAAGATTTCAGCCACAAAGCTCTTCTAGCTAAAATAGCTAAAGACATAGATTTAACATCAATTTTGATAATATCAAAAAATGGCATCACAAATGAAATTATTAGCATGTTGAATCAAGTTAATAATGCTAGACAAATCATAATCCGATACTTGTTGCCCTAAAGTTCCAACCAAAAGGTTGAAGCAGCTGCAACATCAGCCAAAGAAATTGCAGGACTAAGAAAAGGACCTTAAAATAAATTAATATTCCTTAGATAAGATACAAGTTTCCCATCTGAAGGATCTTTAAAATAAATACTATTTTTCATAGGAATAGTAGTACGATTAGCAAGAGTAGAGATAGCCTCATTAACTTTGTGATCTTTCCCCAAAAACTCCAATCTAACTGCTGGCAAAGGATACAATCTTTAAAACCTTAAAGAAGGAAAAAGAAGTACCAGGCCTATTCCATTCCTTAGAAATTATATCATAAATATCATTAGGAACTGGAAAAAAACATCAGAAGTAACCACAGGAGGTTAATAAACAGAATTTAAATGTTTACTAGCTTTAAAATCAAGAGGGCTATTCTCCTCAATAGCCAATATAATCAACACTTCTTCAACAAAGAACGAATGTACTCCATTTAAAATAAATAAGTAGATTTGTTAGTGTCAATATCTGATGAAGGATCTTCTGAATCAGATAAATCCTCATCAGAGAAGGATAATTCAGTATATTGTCGGTCATTTGAAAATTTATTAACTATATGAAAGTTTAAAAAGAGACCTTTAGTTTTATTAGAAGGCGGGATGGCAGACAAAGCCTTCTTAAAAAGAATCAGAAAAATATTCTTATAAATTCACAGGGTATATCTTGTATATTAGATGTTAAAAGAATAGCAACAAGACGATGCATTATTACTGATGGACATTTCTCTGCATGTAAAAAGCTTTATCATGATAACTTATAACAAACCACAAGCTAAAGATATAATCTCCATAACATTACAATAAATGAACTTAGCTTTGGTAGGACTGGTATCAGTCAGCAGGATTCCAACAGTGTTTTCTGATACAGGAACAGTTTGAGACATCTTGCAAATGTAAGAGAAAAAACAACATATAAAGCAAAATTATCAATTTCCTTATATGACAGTTTAAGGAATGGGGGGAAAAATGCAAACAGCATAGCCCTCTGACATAGAAAAAAAGGCCAGAGGCAAAAGGACTGGGGGTCTTAAATAATGAAAATATTTGGCGCCAAGTATGACGCACAACAAACAGAAAAATATTTTTTGGCGCAAAAGACGTAAACGAAAACACTAGCGTCATAGATGACGCAACCTCGTGAAGGCGCCAACTAAGATGCCGGAAATGACGAATTTGCATCACGAACGTAACTTTCGTGTCAAAAAAATCTTGCCCCAAGAATGACGCAATACATTTTGGCATTTTGCGCCCTCGCAAGCCTAAAACAGCCCGCAATTTTAAAAAAGAGTTAATTTTGAAAAAGACTAAACCCCAGGTAAGAAATAATTTTTCTTAAAATGCATTTCCTAGATATGAAACTGACAGTCTACAAAGAAAGGAAATATACTGAAACCTGAATCATGGCAAATATAAGTACAATACATATATTTAGAACTTTATATAAAGTGCCAAACCATAGCTGAGAGTGTCTTAAAGGGCCACTAAACCAAAAATCTTTCTTTCATGATTCAGATAGAGACTAGAAATTTAAACAGCATTACAATTTACTTCTATTATTTATTTTGCTTCATTTTTTAGATATCCTTAGTTGAAGAAAAAGCAATGCACATGGTGAGCCAATCACACGAGGCTTCTATGTGCAGCAACGAATCAGCAGCTACTGAGCATATCTAGATATGCTTTTCAGCAAAGAATATCAAGAGAATAAAACAAATTAGATAATATAAGTAAATTAGAAAGATGGTTTAAAATTACATTCTCTTTCTAAATCAGGTAAAGAAAAAATGTGGGTTTCATGGCCCTTTAAGTAAAAGAAACATACGGCTAGATTTATAGTTGGGCGGTAGCTGTCAAAACCAGCGTTAGAGGCTCCTAACGCTGTTTTTTACCGCCCTCTTGTATTTGGAGTCAGTCATAAAAGGGTTCTAACGCTCACTTTGCAGCCGCGACTTTTTCCATACCGCAGATCCCACTACGCCATTTGCGTATCCTAACTTTTCAATGGAATCTTTCAACGCCGGTATTTAGAGTCGTGGCTGAAGTGAGCGTTAGAAATCTAATGACAAAACTCCAGCCGCAAAATAAAGGTCAATAGGTTAAGAGCTTCTGGGCTAACCGCCGGTTTTATAAAGCTCTTAACTACTGTGCTCTAAAGTACCCTAACACCCATAAACTACCTATTACCCCCTAAACCGAGGGTCCCCCCACATCGCCGCCACTCTATTAAAATTTTTTAACCCCTAATCTGCCGACTGCACACCGCTGCCACCTACGTTATTCCCATGAAACCCCCTAATCTGCTGCCCTTAAACACCGCCGACCCCTATATTATATTTATTAACCCCTAATATGCCGCCCCTAACGTCGCCGCTACGTACCTACACTTAGTAACCCCTAATCTGCTGACTGGACCGCGCCGCTATTATAATAAAGTTATTAACCCTAATCCCCCTCACTCCCGCCTCAATAACCCTATAATAAATAGTATTAAACCCCTAATCTGGCCTCCCTTAACATCGCCGACACCTAACTTCAAGTATTAACCCCCTAATCTGCCGATCGGAGCTCACCGCTACTCTAATAAATTTTTTAACCCCTAAAGCTAATTCTAACCCTAACCCTAACACCCCCCTAAGTTAAATATAATTTTATTTTAACAAAATAAATTAACTCTTATTAAATAAATTATTCCTATTTAAAGCTAAAATACTTACCTGTAAAATAAACCCTAATATAGCTACACAAAATAAATTATAATTATATTGTAGCTATTTTAGTGATTAATATTATTTTACAGGCAACTTTGTATTTATTTTAAAACCAGGTACAATAGCTATTAAATAGTTAATAACTATTTAATAGTGTAACCTAGTTAAAATAATTACAAAATTACCTGTAAAATAAATCCTAACCTAAGTTACAATTAAACCAAACACTACACTATCAATAAATAAATTAAATAAACTACCTACAATTATCTACAATTAAACCTAACACTACACTATCAATAAATTAATTAAATACAATACCTACAAATAGAATACAATTAAAATAAACTAACTAAAGTACAAAAAATAAAAAAGAACTAAGTTACAAAAAATAAAAAAATATTTACAAACATTAGAAAAATATTACAACAATTTTAAACTAATTACACCTACTCTAAGCCCCCTAATAAAATAACAAAGCCCCCCAAAATAAAAAAAAATGCCCTACCCTATTCTAAAATTAAAATATAAAAGCTCTTTTACCTTACCAGCCCTGAAAAGGGCCCTTTGCGGGGCATGCCCCAAAGAATTCAGCTCTTTTGCCTGTAAAAAAAAACCCATACAATACCCCCCCCCAACATTACAACCCACCACCCACATACCCCTAATCTAACCCAAACCCCCCTTAAATAAACCTAACACTAAGCCCCTGAAGATCTCCCTTCACCACACCAGGTCCCGATCTGTCCAGAAGAGCCTCCGATGTCTTGATCCAAGCCCAAGCAGGGGGCTGAAGAGTGACGTCCATCCTCGGGCTGAAGTCTGGATCCATGCGGCGGCTGAAGAAATCCATCATCGGGCTGAAGTCTTGATCCAAGCGGAGCGCTGAAGAAGTCCATCATCCGGGATGAAGTCTTCTATGAAGGCAGCATCTTCAATCTTCTTTCTTTTCCGGAGCCATCATCTTCCAGCCGACGCGGAACATCCTCTTCTACCGACGCCTACTCGCCGAATGACGGTTTCCTTTAAATGACGTCAATCCAAGATGGCGTCCGTCGAATTCCTTCGAATTCCGATTCAGCCCCCCCGCTTGGGCTTGGATCAGAGACATCGGAGGTCTCTTCTGGACAGATTGGGACCCGGTGTTGGTGAAGACAAGGTAGGGGAGATCTTCAGGGGCTTAGTGTTAGGATTATTTAAGGGGGTTTGGGGTTAGAATAGGGGTATGTGGGGTGGTGGGTTGTAATGTTGGGGGGGTATTGTATGTTTTTTTTTTTTTACAGGCAAAAGAGCTGAATTCCTTTGGGGCATGCCCCGCAAAGGGCCCTTTTCAGGGGCTGGTAAGGTAAAAGAGCTTTTCTATTTTAATTTTAGAATAGGGTAGGGCATTTTTTTATTTTGGGGGCTTTGTTATTTTATTAGGGGGCTTAGAGTAGGTGTAATTAGTTTAAAATTGTTGTAATATTTTTCTAATGTTTGTAAATATTTTTTATTTTTTGTAACTTAGTTCTTTTTTATTTTTTGTACTTAGTTAGTTTATTTAATTGTATTTATTTGTAGGTATTGTATTTAATTAATTTATTGATAGTGTAGTGGTTAGGTTTAATTGTAGATAATTGTAGGTATTGTATTTAATTAATTTATTGATAGTGTAGTGTTAGGTTAATTGTAACTTAGGTTAGGATTTATTTACAGGTAATTTTGTAATTATTTTAACTAGGTAACTATTAAAGTAGTTATTAACTATTTAATACTATTGTACCTGGTTAATATAATTTCAAAGTTGCTGAAAATAAATATTAATCCTAAAATAGCTACAAAATAATTATAATTATATTTGTAGCTATATTAGGGTTTATTTTACAGGTAAGTATTTAGCTTTAAAAAGGAATAATTTATTTAATAATAGTTAATTTATTTTGCTAGATTTAACTTATATTTAACTTAGGGGGGTGTTAGGGTTAGAGTTAGACTTAGCTTTAGGGGTTAATACGTTTATTATAGTAGCGGTGAGATCCGAACGGCAGATTAGGGGTTAATTATAGTAGGTAGGTGGAGGCGACGTTGTGGGGGGCAGATTAGGGGTTAATAAATATAATATAGGGGTCGGCGATGTTAGGGCAGCAGATTAGGGGTACATAGGTGAAAACGTAGCTGGCGGCGGTATACGGAGCGGCATATTAGGGGTTAAAAAAAATATGCAGGTGTCAGCGATAGCGGGTGCGGCAGATTAGGGGTTAAGAAGTGTAAGGTTAGGGGTGATTAGACTTCGGGGGGTACATGTTAGAGTGTTAAGGTGCAGACGTAGGAAGTGTTTCCCCATAGAAAACAATGGAGCTGCCTTTTATGGAGCTGAACGCTGCTTTTTTGCAGGTTTTTTTCAACTCAAATGGCCCCATTGTTTTCTATGAGGGAATCTGCACTAGCACGTTTTTTGAAGCTGGCCGCGTCCGTAAGTCAACGCTGGTATTTAGATTTGCAGTGGCGTACATTATGCTGCTACGCTCCCTTTTTGGAGCCTAACGCAGCCATTCTGTGAACTCTAAATACCAGCGGTATTTAAAAGGTGCGGGGGGAAAAAAGCATGCGTATCTAACGCACCCCTTTGGCCGCAGAACTCTAAATCTAGCCGATACTTACCAAAAGACACCCATCCACATATAGCAGATAGCCAAACCAGTAACTGAAACGAGAATCAGTAGAGGGTAAGGTATATAAGAGTATATCGTCAATCTGAAAAGGGGAGGTAGGAGATGAATCTCTACGACCGATAACAGAGAACCTATGAAATAGATCCCCGTTAGGATGACCATTGCATTCAATTGGTGATACTCCCTTTCACATCCCTCTGACATTCACTGCAGCTCTGAGAGGAACCAAAATGCTAAGAAGCGCATATCAACGTAGAAATATAGCACAAACTTACTTCACCAACTCCGTAGGAATCAAAGTTTGTAAAACTGAATTGTGTGGTGAGGTGAGGGGTGTATTTATAGGCATTTTGAGGTTTGGGAAACTTTGCCCCTCCTGGTAGGATTGTATATCCCATACGTCACTAGCTCATGGACTCTTGCAATTACATGAAAGAAAGCATGTGATTAAGAGGTGACCTTTGAGGGCTTAGAAATTATCATATGAGCCTTCCTAGGTTTAGCTTTCAACTAAGAATACCAAAAGAACAAAGCAAAATTGGTGATAAGAAGTAAACTGGAAAGTTGTTTAAAAATTACATGCCCTAATTTGAAACATGAAGGTTTTTTTGGACTTGCAACAGAGGATGTGGCAAGGTGCATTTAGCAGATGCAACAGAGATGTGTTGTTTTCCCTTTTAAATTTAATTTTTGAGAACATTTTTTTTCCAATCATATGCTTAAGAACTAATGTAACCACAAAAAATGATCACATGGTCAGAGAGCATACTTGCCTGTGTAAAACTACCTGCATAAGACAAAGGAAAAGGCTTTTAATAAAGAAGACATTCCTGTTTGAACGATTGGAGTGGTTGCTGCTAGTACTATGTATGAGTTTCTTCCGTCCCTTTACCTCATTGTGCCCCTCACCCTTTTAGAACTTTATTTTGTATTATTTTTATTTTTTTTTGAAATGCAACTGTTAAACTCTTACTGTATCATTTTTTTTTGTAGTTTTGTATAAAATTGTTTCCCACAGTGAGGTGAATAAAGGTGTCAATTGGGAGCATATCAGTTGCTGTCACAGTTCTCACCCTAAAGCACTAAGCCCCTTCCTTCAACATGCTGTTTCAAATATAAGAGAAGCTTGCTAACTATTAAAAATGCATATAAAAATCGACCCACATGCAATTTATACTACACTTAAAAAGTGATTGTAAATCCTAGCAGCGTTTGTGAAACACTAGGATTTACCATTTGAACAAATAAAGGGGATTTTCTGTCATGAAGTTTAAAATACTTCATGCTGAAAGGTCCTTTATTTGTTGGAAGTGTTCCCCGCACTGAGATGATCAGGCAGCCTACGGCAGAACGCTATTTTGCTGAGAGGTGACGTTTACACCTCTTAGTCAATAGCCGTGCATTCCAACTGGCACCAAGCAGGATCTCCCGCATGGCTATTGGCTAAGAGGTGGAAACGTCACCTCTCAGCAAAATAGCGTTCTGCCGTGGGCTGTTTGAGCATTTCAGCGCGGTGAACGCTTCCAACAAATAGAGTCCCCTTTATTTGTTCCAAATGTAAATTCTAGCGTTTCACAAATGCTAGAGTTTACAATCACTTTAAAATATCACCATTTGTATTGCATTCAATAGAAAAGTAGGTATTTTACCCGTGCAGGTCACCTTCAAATTAAAACTTGTAGTAACTGTGTGATAATCCTCATAGATCAGTAACTTCTCAGTCCTCCGGTATAATTTCCTCATAAGTACACCTGGCTATATTGCAACCTCTATATTGCAGCCACTGTGAAAACATTTAGCCACAACAGACTTCTCATAGCAGCTTTATTTTAGCAATAAGAAACTCACGCTTTTGTAATTTGGTGACAGCAAACTATATGAAACTCACTAAATAATGGTTCCTTATTGCTGGTGTACTACAACACTGATACATTCTCAGGTGCCAGTGTTTATAACTAATTAAACTATAATTGCTATTCCCCTAATGCTGCTTCACTTGTAATTAACCTTAACCAAAACATAACAGCAGTGAACCAGTTACCCCATCTCAATTAACCCTAAAAGCACCCCCCAATAAAACCACTTTTAAATAACTATTAAATACAGCAGAAATGAATAATAAAAATGCAATATAATATCACTCTGCAGTTTAAATAAGCAGTATATTTATTTTCTGAAAAATGTATTTCCATTTGTCAGCCCCCTGTTTCATGTGACAGAAAGTTTACTGTTTGATATTAGTGTTTTCTTTAATCTCTAATAATCCCCTAGATGACCACTTTCAGTAACATTACTTCTAAATCTACCCCATACATGACCTGCCAGCCACAAACATCCCTTCCACAGGATTCTCTCACATTAGAATGCTCCCACAACATCTAAGCTCCCAACATTAAAGGGATATGTCAACGAAACATTTTATTTTGTTATTAAGACAGAGCATACCATTTTTAAAAGGTTTCCAATTTACTTGTATTATCAACTTTGCTTTTTTTTCATGGTATTCTGTGTTTAAGAGATACCTAGGTAGGTGTTAGAAGCACTACATGCCAGGAAATAGTGCTGCCATCTAGTGCTCTTACAAATGTTTAACATTCTTGTAAAACTGCTGCCATATAGTGCTCCAGAAATGGGCTGGCTCCTAAGCATACATACTTGCTTTTCAACAAAATATTCCAAGACAACTAAGACAAATCAATAATAGAAGTTAGTTAGAAATCTGTTTAAAATTGCATGCTGTATCTGAATTATGAAAGAAATTTTTGTGAGTTTTATATACCCCTATTAAACTAACCCTTATAAAAAACCCTGGACAAACATCTCTGAATCTTCGCCTTGCTTATCTCAATCCATTTAAATCAAGGCCCAGAAATTACACAAGCAGCACACAAAACAAATCAATCAGCCTCTCCTGGCAAGCAGAAAACTAGTATTCAAATATTTGTTACTTAAAAAAGTTTTCAAGTCTATAAAAAAATATCAATCCTGGTTGGGATAATCAGGTTAAAGGGACAGTCTACTCCTTAGTCATCTTTAAGTCTTACCTTTAGATTAAACTGCAAATACCTCCTGCCCCCCATTTCTGTATAATGCAGGCAGGGAACAGTAAAAAAGAATATAGTTTCTGGCCACTTTGAAATGGCCATAAACTACTCCGCCCACTGAGTGACATCACAGTCCAAGCTGCAGTATGGCATCCAATCACAAAAGCTTCACTAGTTGGAATTAAGCAGTCTGTCCATGCTATCAGCATAGTGCCAAGATGCAGCTTGGGATCATGACGTCATCAGTGGGCAGAGTTTGGTGGCCATTTAAAAGTTGGCCAGTAACTATATTTTTTTTTTACGTTTCCTGCTGCATGATATCAAAAGGGTGCAGGAGGCTATTTTCAGCATAATCTAAGGTATGACTTTAAGTGACGAAGATGTAGACTGTTCCTTTAATACAATCAGGATTGTGTGACTGGCTAACTAACTGTCAAAACTGAGTTTGTATTCTTTCCAGAGCAGTTTAATCTTGTTAACCAAAAAATCCAAAACTGCTGAAATGATTAAAAGTGACATGATGAATATTTTTCTTTTTCAATTGATACATTATTTATGTTGTTAAAGGGACAGTTTAGTCAAAATTAAGATTAAACCACTTTCCAATTTACTAGTAAGTAGCAATTTTGCTTAGTTTCTCCTGGTTTTTGCCTTTGATTTTTAAAGACTAATCCTAGGTGAGTTCAAAAGCACACACGTCAAGTTTACTTTTCAACAAATATACAAAAAGAACAAAGTTATTTGATAATAGAAGAAAAGTTGTTTAAAATGACATGCTCTGTTTGAACTATAATGCTTAGTTTGACTTTACTGTCTGTTTTATTGAATTGTAGAAATAAGAAAAAACCCTATGTGTGTCTAACGCCTTTAAAAGGGATTAAAAGTTGGACACAAAGGGCCTGAAATCTTAAAATTTGAAAAATAATGAATCTTGCTAAAGCAGGGCCAGACCCAATAGAAATCTCTAGACGGCTAGATTAGAGTTTTGTCGGTTAACGACCCGCGTAGCAAACGCTGGCTTTTTTTCTGGCCGCACCTTTAAAATAACTCTGGGTATTGAGAGTCCACAGAATGGCTGCGTTAGGGCTCCAAAAAGTAGCGTAGAGCATATTTAACGCAACTTCAACTCTCGATACCAGAGTTGCTTACGGGACGATCGGCCAGCCTCAAAAACGTGCTCGGTGCACGATTCCCCCATAGGAAACAATGGGGCTGTTTGAGCTGAAAAAAAACCTAACACCTGCAAAAAAGCCGCGTTCAGCTCCTAACGCAGCCCCATTGTTGTCTATGGGGAAACCCTTCCTCGTCTGCACCTAACACCCTAACATGTACCCAGAGTCTAAACACCCCTAACCTTACACTTATTAACCCCTATTCTGCCGCCCCCGCTATCGCTGACCCCTGCATATTATTATTAACCCCTAATCTGCCGCTCCGTAAACCGCCGCTACTTACATTATCGATATGTACCCCTAATCTGCTGTCCCTAACACCGCCGACCCCTATATTATATTTATTAACCCCTAATCTGCCCCCCACAACGTCGCCTCCACCTGCCTACACTTATTAACCCCTAATCTGCCGAGCGGACCGCACCGCTATTATAATAAAGTTATTAACCCCTAATCCGCCTCACTAACCCTATAATAAATAGTATTAACCCCTAATCTGCCATCCCTAACATCGCCGACACCTAACTTCAAACATTAACCCCTAATCTGCCGACTGGAGCTCACCACTATTCTAATAAATGTATTAACCCCTAAAGCTAAGTCTAACCCTAACACAACACACCCCCTAACTTAAATATAATTTAAATCTAAACGAAATTAATTAACACTTATTAAATAAATTATTCCTATTAAAGCTAAATACTTACCTGTAAAATAAATCCTAATATAGCTACAATATAAATTATAAATTATATTATAGCTATTTTAGGAATTATATTGATTTTACAGTTAACTTTGTATTTATTTAACCAGGTACAATAGCTAAAATAGTTAAAAATAAATACAAAAAATACCTGTAAAATAAATCCTAACCTAAGTTACAATTAAACCTAACACTACACTATCAATAAATTAATTAAATAAAATACCTACAATTACCTACAATTAAACCTAACACTACACTATCAATACATTAATTAAATACAATATCACAAATAAATACAATGAAATAAACTAACTAAAGTACAAAAAATAAAAAAGAACTAAGTTACAAAAAATAAAAAAATATTACAAACATCAGAAAAATAATACAACAATTTTTAAACTAATTACACCTACTCTAGAGCCCCCTAATTAAAATAACAAAGACCCCCAAAATAACAAAATGCCCTACCCTATTCTAAATTACTAAAGTTCAAAGCTCTTTTACCTTACCAAGCCCTGAACAGGGGCCCTTTGCGGGGCATGCCCCAAAGAATTCAGCTCTTTTTCCTGTAAAAAAAAAACCATACAATACCCCCCCCCAACATTACAACAACCCACCACCCACATACCCCAAATCTAAACCCAAGACCCCCCTTAAAATAAACCTAGACACTAAGCCCCTGAGATCTTCCTACCTTATCTTCACCATACCAGGTTCACTGATCGATCCAGAAGAGCACCTCCGATGTCCTGTATTCAAAGTCCAAGCAGGGGGCTGAAGATAACCATGATCCGGCTGAAGTCTTCATCCAAGCGGGAGCTTGAAGAGTCCATGATCCGGCTGAAGTCATCATCCAAGCGGGAGCTGAAGAGGTCCCATGATCCGGCTGAAGTCTTCTAACAACGGCATCTTCAATCTTCTTTCTTCCGGATCCATCTTGTAGACCTCCGACGCGAACATTCCTGCTGGCCCGACGGACTACCGACGAATGAAGGCTCCTTTAATGGACGTCATCCAAGATGGCGTCCCTCGAATTCCGATTGGCTGATAGGATTCTATCAGCTAATCGGAAGTTAAGGTAGAAAAATTCTGATTGGCTGATGGAATCAAGTTAAATCCGATTGGCTGAGTCGGATCGGCAATCGATTGAACTTGATAGAAGACTTCAGCCGGAAACATGGACCTCTTCAGCTCCCGTTGATAGAAGACTGTCAGCCGGATCATGGACCTCTTCAGCTCCGCTTGGATGATGACTTCAGCCGGATCATGGACCTCTCAGCTTCCTGCTTGGATGAAGACTTCAGCCGGATCATGGACATCTTTCAGCCCCCTGCTTGGGCTTGGATCAGGACATCGGAGGGAGCTCTTCTGGATCGATCGTGTGAACCTGGTATGGTGAAGATAAGGTAGGAAGATCGATCAGGGGCTTAGTAGTAGGTTTATTTAAGGGGGGTTTGGTGTTAGATTAGGGGTATGGTGGGTGGTGGGTTTAATGTTGGGGGGGGGGGGGTGTTGTATGTTTTTTTTTACAGGAAAAAGAGCTGAATTCTTTGGGGCATGCCCCGCAAAGGGCCCTGTTCAGGGGCTGTAAGGTAAAAGAGCTTTGAACTTTAGTAATTTAGAATAGGGTAGGGCATTTTGTTATTTTTGGGGGTCTTTGTTATTTTATTAGGGGGCTTAGAGTAGGTGTAATTAGTTTAAAAATTGTTGGTAATATTTTCTGATTGTTTGTAAATATTATTTTTATTTTTTGTAACTTAGTTCTTTTTTATTTTTTGTACTTTAGTTAGTTTATTTCATTGTATTTATTTGTAGATATTGTATTTAATTAATGTATTGATAGTGTAGTGTTAGGTTTAATTGTAGGTAATTGTAGGTATTTTATTTAATTAATTTATTGATAGTGTAGTGTTAGGTTTAATTGTAACTTAGGTTAGGATTTATTTTACAGGTAATTTTGTAATTATTTTAACTATTTTAGCTATTGTACCTGGTTAAAATAAATACAAAGTTACCTGTAAAATAAATATAAATCCTAAAATAGCTATAATATAATTATAATTTATATTGTAGATATATAAGGATTTATTTTACAGGTAAGTATTTAGCTTTAAATAGGATTAATTTATTTAATAAGAGTTAATTAATTTCGTTAGATTTAAATTATATTTAATTTAGGGGGGGTGTTAGTGTTAGGGTTAGACTTAGCTTTAGGGGTTAATAAATTTATTAGAATATCGGTGAGCTCCAGTCAGCAGATTAGGGGTTAATGTTTGAAGTTAGGTGTCGGCGATGTTAGGGAGGGCAGATTAGGGGTTAATACTATTTATTATAGGGTTAGTGAGGCGGATTAGGGGTTAATAACTTTATTATAATAGCGGTGCGGTCCGCTCGGCAGATTAGGGGTTAATAAGTGTAGGCAGGTGGAGGCGACGTTGTGGGGGGCAGATTAGGGGTTAATAAATATAATATAGGGGTCGGCGGTGTTAGGGGCAGCAGATTAGGGGTACATAAGTATAACGTAGGTGGCGGTCGGCAGATTAGGGGTTAAAAAATGTAATCGAGTGTCGGCGATGTGGGGGGACCTCGGTTTAGGGGTACATAGGTAGTTTATGGGTGTTAGTGTACTTTAGAGCACAGTAGTTAAGAGGTTTATAAACCGGCGTTAGCCCAGAAAGCTCTTAACTACTGACTTTTTTCTGCGGCTGGAGTTTTGTCGTTAGACACGACAAAACGCTCACTTCAGACACGACTCTAAATACCGGAGTTAGAAAGATCCCATTGAAAAGATAGGATACGCAATTGACGTAAGGGGATCTGCGGTATGGAAAAGTCGCGGCTGAAAAGTGAGCGTTAGACCCTTTTTTGACTGACTCCAAATACCGGCGGTAGCCTAAAACTAGCGTTAGGAGCCTCTAACGCTGGTTTTCACGGCTACCGCCAAACTCCAAATCTAGGCCTATGAAAAGAGTGAGAATCAATGGGCGTGTCCAAGCAGCGGCTCTGAGCAGTCGCTTGTTTCATGAGCTCCGGGTGAGATGACATTAATCCGCCGATTATAGCTCAGATTATACAGCTTTCATCTATAAAAAGTGACCTATCAATTACAGCCTGCTGTGTTTATGATCCTTGGGCTGAAACTGGACAAAAGAGGCCTGCAGCGGCGGCAAAACTCGCAAGCAGCGTCCCCCCCCCCCCGGCTCTCTGGGGTGATTCACCGGAGCAGGTTGTATATTACAGAAAAAGTTTCACATTGGACTCTCCACAGCTTTTTTTCATCTCACAGAGAAAACGCATATTCCTACAAGATATACTGGAGTCAAAAAGGAATCAGTTATTAAAAGAGTGTGGCAATGGAGAGCGGAAAGTTTAGTGACATGATAGATAATCGCTTTGCCAAGCTATAAGCTATGCTACAGGCTCTAATCGATAAAGCACCCTCAGAAAGAGAACTGCAGCTCCTCATTATTAGAGTGAAAGGGACTGATCATAAAACGCCACCGGTTCAGCCAGCTACGTTACAGGAGGCTGATATAGCTTTGCAGCAGGGTGAGCTTGACCCAACTCATACACCTTTAAAGGGAAAGCACACGTTCCTATATACTAAATTTGCTCCGATGTCTACACAGCAGCAAATTACCATTAAATATATGGCACCTGGCATCGGACTGGACACAATGGTTGGAAATGCGCCTCGGGGGTTGTTGCTGGAACCCTCGAGGCGGGAAAACTCTGCATGTCGACCCAAAATGGAGTTTACCCCACTTCCGACACCGCCACAACACACAGGAATGTGTGGGGAACCAGCTTCTACAAGCGACAGAAGCAGGGATACACTGTATTTGCGGCTGTAAGTGCATCTAGTTTCCTGCCTCAAATAACCCATCTGAGCAAGGCCCCGGACACCGCATTCTATGAAGGAGGACTAGCTATGAAGCCGGGCATTACACCTGATCTATACTCCAAGATGGCCCTGTGTGAGCACCCGGACATGAATTATACTAACCAGGGGAAAAGATGTGTTGATGATACACCGCACATTAGTATGGCGGTCACGGAGGTTGATTTACCCTTTCTGTCACATTTTGAAGGGGGCTAATTTTTTTCATGAGGGCTGGCTGGGTACGGACAAACATCGATAAAAGAAAATGACAAATTAAGTATTAATCAAGTTTGTTTTCTTTGTTTACGTGTCTTTTCTAAAATATAATTGTTAAGAGTTGTTATGCATGTATTTATTTAGACACTAGCTGCGTGGTTTGATAAATATTCTTCCTTGGGAGGTGCTGAAATGTTAGCAACACTGTTCTGTGACCCTGAATGCTTTCTCCGGGGGATGGGGAGGCCCCCATAGTGACAGCCTGAGAGGGATCACATATGCAGAATACAGCCTTGGCTCCATAATGTAAAAATAGGGCATTGCTGGGATCCTCTTGCGGCCCACGGCGGGGGTTGCTCCTGGGTTCACAGCAATAAACTTTACACTTGTAAGGAAAGGAGACAAACACTGTTGGCGCACCTTAGGAAAGACTGCTTAGTTCTGGCTCAATATAAAACACTGCCTGGAATCTTGACTCAGAAATAGCGCACTACTTTTTACATGTAGAATATAAACATAGCTAATTTAAAGCATACAAAGCAGCAGGATATGGGAGATGCGGCTACGGTCTCCTTGTTGATTATCTGTATGTCTTAAGAAATTACGAATGCCATACAAATGTTTATGTGAGAGTCTAGTTAAAATGTGGAGACCAGCTCCGGTTTATGCATCTATAATATCAAAAGATGTTATGCTTTATACTTTTTCTATTTTACTTAAGATGCATATTGTTTTCTGTTTGTTTTTTGTTTTTGTTTCTCTAGTGTTATGTAGGTATAATATAACCCCCTGGACATTCGCAAGAAAGCAGAAAGGGTCCAAAAGCGGACTGTAATGATGGTATTAGGGGTAGAAAATGAGGATTAGCATTATTCTTGTACATCAAATGATTTGATTGACTTTATATGTCCTGTACACACTTGTATACTTATTTTTTCCTCAATAAAAAATTTAAATAAAAAAAAAAAAAGAGTGAGAATCTAGAAGACCCAGAGAGATATAATCTACCACCCACAGAAAGTAATGAAGTTTTCTAGAATACAGGCTCCCACAAGGGAGAGTAAGTTTGATTGGAATGCACCTGGAACTGATATACATTCCCAGTTTAAAGCCAACACAATACAACAATTTTTTTGCTATAGTTTAACTTGTATTTATTTCTAGCTTATTATACTTTACTTTTCTTTCAGATAAATAGGTAAATTGGGAATTTTCAGTCAACTTTACCGTCATACAATTAGTGAGATAAATCAATGAGGGTAAAAAATTCAGGAACATAACGAGAGCACTGTACTAACTTGCAGTGTACCCAACTTTACCAATTTGGATGCACACTGCGAGCTAGTGTTTTGGATCAAAATCTGAATTAGGAAGTTGTAGCACACTTGGATGTTGGATCTTTGTTGTAATTGGAGATTGAAGAAAAACCACATGTATGTTATTAATCCACGGTTCAGATAGATCTGAGCGGATCAGATTAAAACCTGCAGGTGAAAGAGGAACAACACAAGTGACAAGTGTAGACTCCATAGGGTATTGTACCCCAGGTGCTACATCCTGTGAAATAGTGAACCTAGGCTATAAGCAAGGCCATGTATTGTGAGTAAAATTTGGCTAAATATTTTTTTGTTTGATTTGCAAACTTTTAATACTACACATATCTCCATTGTGTGGTGCTTCTTCCATTTGTGCTTTATAGATCATGGAAAAAATTGCCTTTCTAGAATTTGTGAGGGATCTCACAGTGCTGGAGGATCATTTTAGATCATCTCCTCTAAGCAGAAAGCAAGAGGGACAAAAACAAGTTAAAATTAAACTTTAATTATTCAGATAGAGCATGCAATTTAAAACAACTTTCCAATTTACTTACATTAAAAACCAGTCGCCAGCTCCTACTGAGCATGTGCAAGAATTCACAGAATAAGCGTATATGCATTTGTGATTGGCTGGTGGCTGTCACATGGTACGTGTATGCATTTGTGATTGGCTGATGGCTGTCACATGGTACAGGGGGAGTGGAAATAGACATAACTTTTAAAATAAAGAAATACAAAATATACTATTCATTTGAAGTTCAGACTAAGTGCTATTGCATTGTCTTGTTATCTTGCATTTGTTGATTATGCAAATCTACTGTGTTGACTGGTCCTTTAAACAAAGGCTAGCAGAAGAAAAATAAAGTCTCAGCCTTATCCTGTACTATCCTAATCTTGGGTCTAAATTAAACCTATTGTGGATAGGCACACATACAACAAATAAATAAATCAATTACTGTAACAGACAGAAATAAGGTAATAAAATAGATTTTGCTCCATGAGTTTTTGATCATTGGGCCCTAAGTATTTTTAAATCGCAAATGTTAGTGGCCCCTCTAGTGTTGACTGCGTGCCCCAATACATGGTCTCTGACAAAACCTATGCTTATATTTAGAGAGCGACATTCTATCCCAAACTGGAATCGACACGATTGATTTTCAGTTTTGGAAAGAACATTCACAAAAATGCTTCTAGTAAAATCTATAAGTGTACTTACGTATGCGCCATGCACCAGCATTTAAACACTACTTGCTCAGAGGGCCTTAGGTGCTTGTATCATCTGGTTATGACTCCATTTCCATCATTGCTGACATGATTTAAGCCCCACTGGCTCTCTGAGCATCTGCAATATATTAAAATGTTTTTGCACTGAATATCTAGCTATGTGCATGCAGAGAAAAATGCTCACACTAAAACAGTGATAATAACATTTTTGCCAATATATGTATATTGTAAGTATGTTTCTATCCAAATATATAATTAACCTGTGTGCATTTCATTTTTGACCAGAATGTCCCCTTAAGTCTGCTGCTAGTTTCATACCAGTTAGTGGTGTTGATTTGAGACATGCAATTGTAATTCTTTCTGTGTCAGTGTCTATTAGCCATACTGAGTGGGGAGTGGGGGGTTATGTGTTGCCCTGTCTGTTTATCTTATTATTATTTACTATGCTTATAATTTTTGGAGCTATTTTTGATTATTGATATTTTTTAGAAGCAGGTTTATATTTTCAGGACATGTAACATTGTAAATCAGCGCATTATGATTTGAGTTTGTTTGTGTGCACCTGTTATTTATCGTAATAAAAAATGGTATCACTTCTGTTGTAACAACTACCATTTATGAGAGATCAATTTCTCGATAAAACCTAATCAAAAACTTATACCAACAGGTTGCAAGACATTTAAAGGGCCATGGAACTCAAAGTTTTTCTTTATCATATACTTTTGAACAACTTTCCAATTTGCTACTATGATAACTTATGCTTCATTCTCTTGTTATCCTTTATTGTAAGAGCAGCAATGCACTACTGGGAGCTAGCTGAACACATCAGTAAATCAATGACAAGGGTCATTTATGTGCAGCCACTGGTCAGCAGCTAGATAATACATAGTGGGCTAGACTACAAGTGGAGCGCTAATTGATACTGCACTCGTAAACAAATAACAAGTGACTGGTTATTGCTACCGCTATCTCTGGTTAATTTTCTAAATGTCCCCCAATTGCCCCCAAATTTCAGTGTAGTGTTCTTTCCTAAAAAAATAAAAATAGTAGCATCTTTATTTTTTAATAAAGTAACTGTACAAAGCAGTTATAAGGGGTTAAAGTTGGCGGGTGTGGGGTGTACGATCACCGTCGCACACCGAGGATTGAATTCAAGGCATGCTTTTAAATATGGGGTACCTTGAATTCCTATTGGCTGATTTGAATCTTCAAATTCAAATCAGCCAATAGGATGAGAGCTACTGAAATCCTATTGGCTGTTCAAATCAGCCAATAGGATTTTAGCAGCTCTAATTCTATTGGCTGATTTAAATTTGAATACTCAAATCAGCCAATAAGAAAGCAAGGTACACTATATTTAAACACGTACCTTGAATTCAATCCTCAGTGTGCGGCGGTGATCATACGAAGAGGATCTCCACGCTCCATGGCTCTGCATTCGCCGGTCTTCAGTTCCACCTTCGCTGGTCTTCACTTCCGCGGTCACCGGTCTTCAGTTCCGTGCTCCACTTCACGCCGGCTTGTTCCTGAAAGAAGATAGAAGATATCGCCCCTTGGAAGAAGACTTAGCTTTTTTTTGTGTAATGTATTTTTTAAGGGGGTGTTTGTTTTTCTTTTGTAGCAAAAGAACTGTTTAACTTAGGGCAATGCCCTACAAAAGGTCCTTTTAAAGACCCTTGGTAGTTGGGGGGTGGGAGTTTGTATACTGTTAGGGGGTGTTTGTTTTTTTTGTAGCAAAAGATCTGTTTAACTTAGGGCAATGCCCTAGAAAAGGCCCTTTTAAGGCCCCTCAAAAGGCCCTTTTAAGGCCCTTCAAAAGGCCCTTTTAAGGGCCCTTGGTAGTTTGGGGGATGGGGGTTTGTATACTGTTAGGGAGTGTCTGTTTTTTTGTAGCAAAAGAGCTGTTTAACATAGGGCAATGCCCTACAAAAGGCCCTTTTAGATAAGGCTTTTTTATTTTGGGGTGCTTTTTTTTTAAAGGGTATTAGAATAGGAATATTTTTTTTTTATAATTTCGTTTTTTTATTTTTTGTAATGGTAGGTTTTTTATTTTTATTTTAGGTTTTAGTGTAAGGTAGATTAGGTTTTATTTTACAGATAATTTTGTATTTATTTTAACTAGGTAGTTATTAAATAGTTAATAACTATTTACTAATTAGTCTACCTAGTTAAAATAAATACAAACTTACCTGTGAAATAAAAATAAAACCTAAGCTAGCTACAATATAACTATTAGTTATATTGTAGCTAGCTTAGGTTTTATTTCACAGGTAAGTTTGTATTTAGTTTTAAAGGGACAGTCTAGTCAAGATTAAACTTTCATTATTCAGATAGGACATGTAATTTCTATCAACTTTCCAATTTACTTTTATCATCAAAATTGATTTTTTTCTCTTGATATTCTTAGTTGAAACTAAACCTAGGTAGGCTCATACGCTAATTTCTAAGCCCTTGAGGGGTGCCTCTAATCACATGCTTTTTAAATTGCTTTTCAAAACAAAAGACTTGATAGTTCAAGTGGGCCATATAGGTAACACTGTGTTAGGGCACAGAAAGTTATTTAAGATTTAGCACAACACAATGCTAAATGCAAGTCAATAGATAATAAATAGTCACAGTCATGTGATCAGGGGGTTGTCAGAAGGTTCTTAGATACAAGTTAATCACAGAGGTAAAAAGTATATTAATATAACTGTGTTGGTTATGCAAAACTGGGGAATGGGTAATAAAGGGATTATGTATCTTTTAAAACAATAAAAATTCTATTGTAGACTGTCCCTTTAAATAGGAATTATTTAGTTAATAATTGAAAGTTTAATTTAACAATATTAATTATGTTAAAGTTAGGGGGTGTTAGGGTTAGGGTTACGTTAGGGTTAGGGTTATGTTAGGGTTAGGTTTAGGGGTTACAAGTTTAAATTAGTTTATTGCGATGTGAGGGGCTTTCGGTTTAGGGGTTAATAGTTTAATTTATTATATTTCATTGTGGGGAGGCTTTTGGTTTAGGGGTTAATAGGTTTATTATAGTGGTGGCGGTGTAGGGCTTAATAACTTTAGTATAGTGGGGCGATGTGGGCGGACGGCAGATTAGGGGTTAATAATATTTAAATAGTGGTTGCGATTCGGGAGGGCGACGGTTTAGGGGTTAATAACTTTAGTATTGTAGCAGCGATATCGGGAGAGGCAGATTAGGGGTTAATACATTTATTATAGTATTTGCGATGAGGGAGGGTCTCGGTTTAGGAGTTAATAGGTAGTTTATGGGTGTTAGTGTACTTTGTAGCCTCACCATAAAACTCGTAATATCGGCGCTATGGAAATCCCATTGAAAAACATAATTTTTATGAGTGTGGGACTGAAGTTGCATTACAGGCTAAAAGGCTTGTGTACACCTATACCGACAAGACTTGTAATGGCTGCAGTGCTGTTTTAACTCTGAAAATACCATATTTTCAGCATTAAAGGAGGAACGCACAAACTTGTAATCTAGCTGTTTATTAGGTATATAGCGTTGTTGGCGCCGCCGCATATGTGATCTTGCCCTATATGTTAACAAGTGCTTCATTCCAAAAGGTCTGCATACAAAATAAATGTGTCAAATGCAGACCTTGTAAAAACGTCTTTTAAAGCCTCTTTTTTTCTGTGATGAGGATAGTTAGGGACTGATAAAAAAAAACTGCTACAGTGATCAATCAAGGTGTAGAATGAAGCAGTGTTAGGCTTGTGAAGTCTGGAGTATGCACTTTCTATTCCCACTCAAATTTTAAAAACACAATTACACTTTAACTACAGGGCAAAAATAAAGACAATATATTACATAATTAAACATGTTGGGCCAGATTATATTTGGGCTTGACTCAGTAATACCAATGCAAATGTGACTTCCCGTTGAATAGCAGAGGTGGGCAGCAAATAATAAATATATCTATACTATATTAGCGTCTGTCGCCATGGCTAGTTGTGCACTCAACCTCAAAGGAATGTTGGCTGCCAAAAGAATCTGCATCCAGGTGGATTCCAAAAAGGGCAAGGTG